>NW_017728935.1:225347-314658 GCF_001723895.1 Crocodylus porosus | reverse complement strand
CTGTTCTCCAGATGGACAGGAGGAACTGGTGCCGCAACATGGTTAATAGCCCTGGCACGGGAGACCGTGTGCCACTTTCGAAATGAAAGTCTTTAGAAATCTTATGATAGTCAATGAAACAGTATGACTACACTGGTTCTTCTAAGGGGCTCTTGCCTAAGATAGGATCGACATTAAAACCGCAGTGTATTTGGCATGCTGTGGGTGATACTGGAAAATATATAATGTGGATGGTGGAACCGTCACAGAGGGGAAACATGCAGCTACTTTAGCCACACTCCAGCTTGCATCCTTTGCCACTGGTTTACACCCTCGCTTCTGTTTGTAACCATGCTATGGAAAATCTTCGTGCTCCCAGTGGTATGGCAGAATCCTGGTTTGCTTCATGAAAAAGGGGGGGGAACCCAACCGGTAGAAGAACAGCTTGCTGTGCAGTGTCTACTAGCAGCATATAACTTGGCAAATGATTTCTGAAGAAGAAATATGCAGATGTTGAATTTTTTTGACCCTTTCCCCAGTTTTTGGTGGGCTTAGGTCTGTTGTGAAATGACTTCAGTTTCTGAATGGTCCGGTTCCTTGCTGCTGTAGTGAACTAACTCCCATTCTTCTGTGCTACTTGTTTTTAAAGAGAAAGTTCTGTGCAGGGGAAGAATTGATGGAAATGATTTGCACGTGTAGATTTATCAGGGCCAGCACTATTTACCCACTGCTGTGCAAGGAGATATAAAATTGTTTTTCTAATCAGAGTGGATGACTTCTGACATGCCGTTAGTGCTCTGTATCGGGTCACGTATAACGACACGATCAGAGCCCATTGCCCCAGGTGACGCACAGAATAGCTCAAGGCTATAACTGAAATGCTTCTGCTAGCTCTGCTGCTGGCTGAAAGCATCCCTTCTGTCTATGGCGTGGGCAGCTAACATGCTGCATGCAGTTGGCTCTCTTCAGCGTGGGAAATATCTTGTCTTATCAAATTCCCTTTCTCTTCACATACATTTGTTCAGCTTGTTGCCCCTTTTTGTAGCATATGCCTCTCTTTATCCAGTCTTTAGTGCTTCAGCTTGGATTCAGGTCAGCAAGGGTCTGGGTGACAGTCTCTCTTAAACTCTAGGTTGGTCATCTAATTGCGATCCCTCTAGTCAGCTATGTCGAGAGAAATTTCTCATGGCAAATTTGAGAGAGGACATCGGGGAGAGTAGGTAGTATGAAGCTGCCCATATAATGCATCACACTTGTGCGCATGCTATTACAGGACATTACTGCCAATATTTCGTGGGACTTCACTGCCAGCTGGTAGGGCTTGCCACCTCTTGAAAACCTTTTCACATCTCGCTCAGTTGATAGGTGAGACTGTGTAGCTGGCTTCACAATAAGAGCGAGTGCTTTCAGCCATAAAATTGTTTGATTTGTTGGGGGTTGGGAACGTGAAGCCTGATATTTGACAGCATCAGTGCTTAAGACAGCAAAAATGGGGAGCTCTTTGTAAGCCAGGTTGATGAGCCAGAGAGTGCAGGTGGGAGTACGGTATTACTGTAATGTATGCATAGTGTTGGGCTTTTTGTTTGTTTTTTATACAGCCTTGTATTTACCTAGAAAATTTCTTTCTTTTTAACATACCTGCTAAATGAAGAATGTAGTATGGGCTATGAAGATTGGTAGGGAGAATGAATCCCTACATAAGTAACAAACTTCTGCATGAATAAGCCACGTTTTGGACCACTCAAAAAAAAAAAACAAACAAAACCCCCCCCCCAAAAAACATACACTCTTGGATTGATTATTTTCGTTGGAGATGCATGACATCCACTGGGTAGCATGTATTTTTGTAGGTGATCTCTTGTCATTAAGCTGAGATTTCTGGTGGGGGGGGATCTAACACAGCAGCAACAGAAGAAACTGTAGGGATAGCTGGTTCTACAAGGTTATATAATAACGAGTAAACTTATTAAACGCACATTAAAAAAGGGTGATCAATAGTTACGTGAAACATTTACATACAAGTTTGCATGTGTGCAAGAGAGACCTACAGCCTGTCCCAAAAATAAATCTGAGCAACAGAGACCCCTCACAAACGAAACATTTTTGGAACCTTAATGAACTGGGCACTATATAAGTGAGAAATAATTGCAAATTGGTTATGGTGGCAACTTTTTTCTACAGAAAAACTGATTGGACTTTGGATCTAGTCACCCAGCCCAGCTTGTGTGTGTGTGTGTGGATTCCAGTTGATGGAAGCTGGGTTGTTCATCCTATATATAATATTGAGTTATTAATATATTATATATGTACAATCATGTGCACACACCTTTTTTAGGGTTAAAGATGTAGCTATAATTGGGGGGGGAACTATGGATTGCTTTAGGTTTTGGTTTTCTTTTTAAAAAAATATTGCATAGAAGTGTGCAAAAACCTAGAGCTCTTGGTTCAGAAGTGATAGCTTTTATCAGACCAACTAGGAAAGTGCAAAAAAAAAAGATCTCTTTTTCTGCAAGCTTTTGGGCTCAAACACCCTTTTTTTTGTCTCAGACCAACACAGCTACCAGAGACATCCCTGAAGCATAGAAGATTAAACATTTGAGTTTCTGTTGTCTCTTTTCACTTTTCCTTGATGAGGAGAAGGATAGTTTTGTAATTGAAAGAAGAATGCAGTTCTTCTTTAATTCCTGCCCAGGCCAGGGGGTCGGACTCGATGAGCTAATAGGTCCCTTCCAACTCTGAAATCTATGAAATAAGCACTTGCTGCGATAGTAGGCTTGGGTTTTCCCCTCTACTTCATCACTGATTTCAGGCGCACACAAAAACCAGAGCATTGCTATCTATCTTAGTGTTTGATGCATCTGCCCATCATGATAGTATCAGAGCACCTCCGACATAAATGCGATAGCAACGGTGAAGTGTCTAGTGGACTTTGTGGAGTGGTTATGTTGCATGCAAACCGTCCTCCTGCCAGGTTGTGGCCGTGTTTTGAAGGTATGTGAAATTTGGAACATAAAATACTGACAGCATTCCTTAGCTCTCCTATTTATTACTGCCCTAAATTTTTGGAAGCTGAGGTCGTAATGTTCAGTGGAATGCGGAACCGCCAAGCAAGCGCTGCCATAGATCCCGAAAATGTCTTGATTAAATTAGATGGGGGCCGGGGGTGGAGGGTGGAACAAAGAGCGCGTTGAGAAGCTGGCGCAGCGCTCTGAGAATTAATGTTCCAGTTAAGTGTGGCAGCGACCTACTGCTCCGCACATGCTTCAAACACAGCTCCTCGTAACAAAAGAGGGAGTGTATGCGAGCGCACTTGTGGCAGCTCTTAGTTTTCTTGTCCTGGGCTGAAAAGGGGCTTTGAGATGCAGACAGCTTCAAATGCAAAACCTGATTTTGCAAATTAAAGAATCCTGGGCGATAGTCGAATCATTGTCCCCTCCCCAGCGGATTGTCACAGTTATCATGTTCCTAATACAAAGAGTGGGAGCGGCATTTTTTTTTTTCTCCGTTCCTCTTCAGCCAGGCATGTCTTTGCAGCAACAGCCATTGTATTTGGCAGCCCTTCTCTCCACTGCCCCAGCCCTCTGAGGATTCGGTGCGCTGTTCAGATAATGGCATCTTCCAGGAAGAATATCAATGCATTTCACTGCGCTGGCTGACCTCCCAGGTCAGGACGGCACAACTCATTGTTTCTTTTGCATTGACAACTTGGATATGGAAAAATGCAGATGCTCCCTGACATTTCGCTTTAAGATGGTTAGAGGGTGTCATGAACAGATGCTTTTGCTGCAAGTATTATAGCTGCGCAAAGTTTAACCCGCGTTATTTTTAACGCAGCGTTTCCTGTGCTGTTCCAACTGCAGCTGCCTTAGACTCCAGGCATCTGGATAAAGGAAGTGTGGAGCTAGTCTCAAATCATTGCCTTCTATCCCATGCCATATTTTGTGGTCACTGGTGTGTTTGACCCCTACACATCTGGGTCCTTCTGATTCCTAGGGGTGTAAGTGCAGATTTTCAGCTTGCTGGCTCTGAGGCTGTTTGCACAGTATCACAGGGCTTATCTTCTCGTGATGTGCTTTCTGCTGTAGGCATCCCTTTTTATCCTGTGAACCTGGTACTTGGTTCCTTATTTCCTCAGCTTTTTGGTCTTTCCAGCATGGCACTGAATATATGATCCAAGCTCTAGACAGTTGGACTCCTTGCGTGACATCACTTTTGTTGGGGCAGACGGGCCCGTTGCCAAAAAGTCGGGTCTCCACCTGATGTGCCGATTTTTCAGCTTGTCAAAGACGTTGTCCCTCCACGCGCAGTTTTAGGCTTAGCAGTCAGAGACCTCTTCCCTGTTGTTTTAACTGGATGTTGATACTGGATGCATGTATGCAGCCTCTTCTCCCAAAGGTTTCTGAGGTATCACAAAGGCTGAGAAATGCATCATCACCCACCACTGAGGAGGAGCCAGCTCTGGGGAGGAAAATAACAGCTGTTTAACTACACATAGGAAGTGAAGAGCCAGCCAAGTGGAAATCATTCTGCCTCCCTACTCTCCTTCTAATAACCCAGATTGAAAATTGGACAACTGCCTCTATTTCTGTGAAAAGTGCCAGGGGATCTTTTAATACTCATGAGTGATCTGACCTACGTCTCCTCTGAAAGCACATCCAGTAGCATGTTATTTTGGGGCAATGCTTCACTCCTGGGAAGGAAAAACAGTCATTACCAAATTGCTGGTTTGCTCTTTCGAATCTCTTGGCAGTCTCATCCGTCTCTAGACCTGGTCTCTGCCTGCTTGAAGGTGAGGCCTGAAGATGCTAGCCACTGACTGAGAAATGTTTTCTCCTCCGTATCTCCTTTTTTCTCGTGCATCCCCGTGCTGTGTTCCAGAGGTTCCTTGAATAAGTTAAGGGACTCGCGATATTTTCCCTCCCTATCGGGGGCTTGGGAGCAATAGCCCCGATACGGAGATACCTTCAGCTGTCCAGCTCCTAGGTACTACAGCTCTCCGTCTTTTTGCTTCAGGTCCTTCTTTTTTAAGTGCTCAACTGACAGTTTTTGCCAATGCCTGAGGAATTTCCTTTGGTCTTTTCCTTGCTGACCGCTCCACTTCCTGCAGGGTGTACATCTTGCTAGTTCAACCAGCTTTTAGTTCAGCTCTTTCAATTCCAGTCCTTTCAACTTTACCCGGTGAAAACTGTATTGGGATGAGCGTTAGTTTGACTTTGCTGGTTTGAAAGCTCCTGAAACAGTTCTTGTTTTCACAACACCGATTTTTACCTTCAATCTGACGGTGCGACGGATGCTTTTCCTAGTCCGGGGAGCGCGCTCCTTCACAACCGCAAAAGATCTTGTTGCACCTTTTGAGTTAACGTCTTCCGATTCTTTACTCTTCTTCATCCTGAATTTGCACCTTTTTAGTGTCGTAGTGGTGTTCATCTCATCCTAAACAGTTGCTGCTCCAACAGCGTGTCCTTTGAATGAGCAGTCGTAGGCCAAAAGCAGACAACTGGCATGCAAGGAGTTGGGTGAAAGCAAGATGGTTGGGCCAGTTGAGGCAGTTTAAACAACAGCGCTGCTGAACAACAAAGCATGCTTCTGAACACCTCTTTCTATGGGAAAAGTTCAGTGCCCGGGGCATTAAAAACAGAACCAACCTTTTGGTTTTATTAATCATCCTTAATGTTACGAAAAGGGCAGCCGCAAAATCATGGGGACTGCATGACTTCAGGGATCAGCAGCATCTTTGGCTTTCTCCTCCGCCTCATGGTGGAAAGAATGCAGCGAGAGAATATTATTGCAACATTCCTCTGAGATTGGGAACCATTGGTTCTTCCCCCCCTTCTCCCTCCGCTGCTTTAGAATTTAAAGTCAACTGCAAAGTAGAATACTTCTTTGTCTTGGCTCCAGCCTGAAGTTTATTTATTTTATTTTTTTTACCAATGCATCTGGCCACCCAGGGATGGGGCTTGGGGTGTGAGAGCCTGGAACATATGAAAATTCAAACCATCTGAACTCAGGTTTCATAGGTTTCTGCTTATTTTGGTTTTGGAATATTTTTTTTATTAGGGTCACAAGTGAGTAAGGCAAACTATTTTCACTTCAGCCCGTTCTATGCCAAGACACGGTTTGGGTCATGGGGATCAAACTGCAAACTTTTTGAAAGTTTACGTAAGTAAAAAATGAAGAAATGGAACAAAATAATAAAGCAATTGTTTAAGCAAGGAGGAAAGTTTGATGTAGCAGTAGGCCTCTTAATTCAGCTTCTTTTTCCCAGCATGTCTCTGGGATTTTCACACTAATACCATTCTTAAACCTACAGAAGGTCAGCAGTGTCCTGCTGGCCATCACGTATCTGTTGTTTGTTTTGGGTTCATATATGTAAAACTCCTCAAAGTTTTGGTACCTAATCCATTGGCGTGGAGTGCTGGTTTTCTCTGATCAGCCGAAGTAGTGTTAGAGCATCAAAATAAAGACTTGAAGGATTTTTTTGGTAAGCAAATTTGGGTTTTTTTGAACTATCCAATGCACATTTTGCCCACCTATCCTTGAAGCTGCCATAGTATTAAAAAACAAAAAAAGGGCAAGTTTTACGTTTGCCCCCCTCATCCACAATTTAACTATGGGCCAACTGGTGTCTGGGGTTCCCCCCCCCCCATTTTTTTAACCTTGCTGGGTGGGGGGGGGGCTGGACCCATGATCTCACGAGGCCCCTTCCAGCCCTGAATGTCTGTGAATCTGTGACTTCTCCTAGGCTTTCAGCTTTTGTGTTCAAACTGCAGCTGCAATTTAACCCTGTAGAAAATTGGATTCAGTATTTAAAATGCTGATACAGCCTTATCTGCCAAGACGTGAATGGTGCCGCTTTAACACCGAGTGAATGGATCAAATCTGTAAGCTGGATAAAATTACTTCTTGCTACATGTTGTACTAGATGGGTTTGCACCTGTTAATTAGAAAAAGAAAAACAAAAGCAAAGAAAAATCCTGCAATGACTTGTTCGTGTCCATTGAGCTTGGCTGCTTTTGGACTGGGCAAAGTGGGGAGACAGAGGCATTGCTCCCCTCGTTACTCATTTGAATGTGCTTCATTTTAAACCACTTGGTGCTGTTGTGCTTCTCTCTCCTAGGTCTTAGTAAACCCAGCTATTAAATTATAGGTGGGAGAGTTAGTGTTAAGGATTGTGCTGGCAGTGCTACGTGTGTGCATTTCACAGACTTGTACTGTTAACTACAAGGCCAGTTGGAGTGGCACAGCTGAGCAAGGCTGCTGGCCCCTTGATGACACTGCTGCAGCTTGCAAGGGTGCCCAACCTAAAGGGACATCATTGTTGATGGCCCCTGGAGAATTGAAACCCTCCTGGAAGTAGCTGTGGATGGGTGGCATGCACTCCTGCTGAATGTGGAATCCAGGCCTCTTTCGGGCAACAATTTATGAAGAAGTCTTCAAAACACCCACCCTCCGCAGCTTATTTTCTTCCCTTCAGTGTCCTATTTAGATGACTCATTTTCTTCCATAATGCCTAAAGAAAAAGATACATTTTGTCTGATAACTTACAAAGGCAGCTCTGTTTTAGTCTTTGACTCTTAGTCCTCTTCCCCCCCCCCCTTTTTTTTTTCCTTTTGGAGCAGAGTGTATGGGACGGCTGCAAAGAACTAGTTGCTTTATCATAGTGGGGCCTCATCAGGTTTCATGCAAGCAAATAATTGTCCTTTTTTCCTTAGGTTAGGCTTTCATTGAAGGGGACTTCCCCCTCGAAATGCAGATGGCTTATAAAGTGATCCGTTGGCGCAAACAGTGGTTAATTACGTAGCTTTTAAGAGGGCCACGGTGTAGGGCACTGTGGATCAGAAAGTCACAGTTCCAGTAGGAAGCATGGCAATCTTGGATGCCTTTCACAAGACTGTGATTGTTAACTGCCTCTGTGTCAGCATGGCTTTGAGTTTCTGAAGGCCTCTCTCTCTTTTTTTTTTATTTTAAGCAGTATAGAATTTCACATTGGTTATCATGCACAATAATGTACTCCATAGGGAACCGGGGTTAAAGCAGTAAGTCAAAATTGCTTCAGCAGCCTGTTCAAATAAACAGGGATAAAAGTTGAGACATCTCTTCTTTGGCGTTGTCAGCAGCAAGAAAGGAAACGTCTGCCTGGGCTTAATTGTAATTTTATTGGTTCCAATCTCTTTCAAGTACCCCAAGCTGAGATCTATGGGAGTTGTGCGCTTATGCAAGTATTGCAGGCAGTTGTAAAACAAACACGGGGATTTCTCTTGCGCGCTGACACTGCCGCTAAGGAGAAAGGAGTTGTTAGGCCAGCAAAAAGCCCAGTGCATGGAAGTGTGATGTTTGGTGGTAGGTGCATAAGGCAAGGATGGGCTGTCTGGGTGGGTGCTTGTCCATGCACACACTTGGCTAGATCATTAGTGGTCTTCCTGTGCTTTTTGATGCATCCAAGGGCAGATTTCGTGATTTAAACTGCCGTAGCATTCAGGGCACCAGCTTTAGGGCCAAACACTGCCAGAAATGAAGCTCAAAGGGCAGAGCTGTGGTAGAATTTGGCCAGAGCAGGAGCAGCTTGAGCACGTGCACCGTACGAGGACTCGGCGTACCTCGGCCATCGTGTCCGAGTGACGTAGACGTGAGGAGGTGGGTGATCTGGAGGTCTGTATTGGAGAGGAGGATGCCTGTGTGCCGTCTCTTGTACCTTTTTTGTGTTTAGCTAGAGCCAAGGTATTACCCGCGCAGCAGTTTTTTACGTGGCAGCCTTGCCTGGTTGCAGAGCAGACGTGCTCGCCGTCTTCACCTGCCAAGAAATTTAAAATAAATAGAAAGGATTTTTTTTTAAAGGTTGGACGCTTGGCTGCAGGCTAGTTCCATCCGTGACCAAGCTTGACACCTACTCGCATTTGTGTATCGATTGCGCTTATTTTTCCTTATCGTAATATTTCCTAGCAAAAGAAATAAGCTCATGAGTCACATTGCCTTGGGTGGACCTGGGCAGCTCACAGTTGCAAGTGGTCCTTGCTGGAGAGCGATGCGTGTTGATGCAGTTAAAACTGTATTGTAGCTCTTGCACTTAAAAATAGCTGATAGCTTTGTCTGCTGAGGTAAATCCCATGTCTGGCTTTATAATTTTAAGTGGAAATTGGGCAACTTGACTGCTGAGTGCGTGTCAGTAAAGAAGTAGGCGCGGAGTCCTTTTTTTAAGTCTTGGCGTTGCCACCGCATTCAGAAATAGGCACATCAGCTACTGGGCTACATATGCTCTTCCAACCGCAGTCCACATGAGCAGCGACTTGCCCGTTCTTGGGATCTGGCCACCAACTCTAAAGGCACGAAGAGGAACGTGCTATGAAGAACACCACCCCGGGCACGGCTCTTGGGGTCTGCTGCAGGACTGCTCGCCTCCCAGTCGCCATTCTTTGGTTGTCTCTCAAATTCTCTCCAAAAAGCCATCTTCACTTCAGAGTTCAGGTGTAGAGATGTGCCTGTTGTGTCAGTGGGATCAGTAGCATCCTTGTTTATGGGTTCATACCTGGTCGGGCATGGTGTTTACTAGGCAAATACTGCCAGCGGGTTCCAGAGCGGTTTGGCTCCTGGACAAATCCCCCTAGCCTAGGGGTGGGCAAGATGCGGCCCGCCAGGCCATTCTATCCGGCCTGCGGGGCTCCTAAAATATTTAGGAAATTAACATTTGTCTGCCCCTGGCTGCCTGTCATGCAGCCCTCAATGGCTTGACGAAACTCAGTGAGCGGCCCTCTGCCCAAAATAATTGCCAGCCCCTGCCCTAGACTATAACAATGATAGGATTGCTTTGAGTTAAAGCATCATGGGTGTTTGTTGGCGAAAACCGCACTCTGTGCTCCGTGAAAGGCTGAGCACAGTGGGGCAAGATTGGATGGTGGACAAGATCCGAAGATGAAGAATATCAGTGGCTGTCAGCAGAGGACTGTTGCTTTCCCAGCCTCTGGAGACCCATTTTTTTTATTGTTATTTATTTATGTACTTATTTTGAGGAACTAACATGTTGGGTTTCAAAGCCTCATTCACAGTGGCAGTGACTTTCATGTCCCCTCCTGGCCCTCTTTGGGCTGGAGTTTGGGTAGGAGGTGCTGGAGTGATGCTTATTTATGCCTGAATCCTTGACTCTGTACGTTAGGTTCCAGGTTTGTATCTACGGTGTTATAGCACGAAGCCGGTTAGGCCGGCGTTTCTGTATCCTCGGGTTGGGAGTCCTGCGGTGCAACGATGGTAATTAACTGACCCCTTTCCTTTGAAGTCTGTCGTCGTTTGCTCCTCGCGGAAATGAGGACGCTTTGCACAGTGGTGGCGTTATACTGCAAGACATTTTGAAGGAGAAAAGAACTGTATTCCAGGAAGTGGCTGATGATGTCGTCCCTGGCCCTTCTGCCCAGCATCGCTTCCACTCTTGTATTATTACACATCAAATTGTCCTGATTCACCTCTGGCTGTCCTGTAAGCTCCCAGCAACAGCAGGCAGCATAAGTGTTTCCAGTTCTGCCAAGATGAAAGGCTGATGTTCAATTAAAGCCCCCTCCCTTGCCCTCCTCCCCACCCCTTTTCCGTGTCATAGCATTTGCCGGGTTGTGTGCATAACATTTCATTTTATTGATGCTGTTTGTGTAATTTGGCCATAAGTGGGCCTGACCCGAGCGGTTATTAGATTTGTCAGGTTAAATGATGCTGGCTAATTGGGTCTCGATTATTTGCAGCATGTTGCAGGCTTGCTTCTCCCATCCCTCTCCCATCTTCCCCTACTAACCTTCATTTCCCTTTTTTCTTTCTTTTGCTGCAGAGTAAGGAAGTTGGACTGCAGCTCCAGGAAGACTTGATGAAGGTCCTGAATGAACTGTACACGGTAAATCACGCTCGCTTCTTGGCTGCTTTTGAAGCAGAAGGAAGAAGCTTTTGGCTTTCCCCTGCCTGCTGCTGCGGCAGAGACCAAGTGTTGGGACTGATGAATGTCTCCAGCCTCTGTGATTTGAGGCAGCTTGTGTTCACCAGTCTATACGGTACCATAAATTCCATTTTTTTTTCACTCCATCTTTCTTCTCGGGTTGTATCTCTGTTATCTAAACAGTTGCCAAAAGTTGTTTCACAGGGATTACTGGAAGTATGAAAGTGGGGGTATGTATTTTGCATTGCTTTTGAGGTAAAACCTTACAGCCATGACCCCCTAGTACGCAGATGCAAACAAACCCATTTAAATCTGCCCCATTTCCTCCAGAATTGCATGGAGCGCATGTAGAAGCAGAGCAGGCTTCCACGTGCAATGCATTTTCCTCTGCATATTGACTTGATGTAGGTTTTGATTCGGTTTGTTTTCTAGATCCTGTTTGCTACGGAGGGCTCGGGAGGGAAGGGATTCAGGCTCCAGAACGTATCCAAGCAGTGTTAGGGTTACAACTCAGCGTGCCGCTGCGGACAGAGCTCAGGACAAGACCCCCCCGCCTCCCCCCCTTAGCCCTGAAGCCCAGAGACTCAGCTGAGCCTCAGTGTGCTGTCCCCTAAAGGCCAAACAATCTGTTATAAATGTGTTTTTTGTTCTCTGGTTGAGATACTTGGAACATGATACTTCCACAGTTTTTTGCAGGCTGTTTTTTTTAATGAACCCTCTCCTGAAAACAAAATAAAGTGTGCATCGCAAAAACGTTATCGTTAGACAACGATTCCAGGGACCTGCTGTGAATTCCTGGGTCCTGCAGTCAGCCTCATGCGAAGGACTATAACTTTGGGAGTCAGCGGTGCCCAGCTCCCTGCAGTCCAGAAAATGCTGGAGATTTTTCCGTATCACTTTTTGTCGTGTTTTGAAGAGCTTAGAAGTAAGAGCAGCAGGTAACTGGCCTGTGAGAACAGGGGCCCTAATTTTGCATGCAACACATGTTTCTGCAGCCCTCAGCCAGTTCTCTGGCTGCTGTACAAAAAATTAAAAGCAGTATAATCAGAGGTCCAAAGGCTGCTAACGGACATCCCCCTTCCTTACCACAGCAGGCACTCCCACAGCTGCTTAAAATTACTGATCAAAGGTATTCTCCCTGCTATCACTGCTGCATTTCCCAGTCGGGCATGCTGTATCCAGATCCCCTCCTTCACCAGACATCCTTTTCCCCAGGGACTGCTTGAAGAAGCAGGGTGGGTTTGCAGCACCCAGAGTTTAGTTTTCCATTGCGTCTGGTTACGGGAGCCCTCTGCCTGGTATACCTGGGACATTGGGATTTTGAAGTTAAAGGCTTTGGCAGAATGGTGTGGCTAAGCTGCTTCATGGCTCGCCAGCATTGTAGCTCGCTTCCAGCCAGCGTTAGTGTTTCTTGCAGGTTTTTTTGTTTTTTTTTTTAGCATCCACGATCATGTGGAATCAGGCTTGTAAAACCTCTCTCTCCCTCCTGACACACAGCCTTGTGCCAGCCTACAGTGCTGTTAACTAGGTCAGCCCTATCTTTTAGCCTAGGGGTAAAAATCAAGCCTTGCCTAAAAGTTGTTGTGTTCCATCAGTTACCTTATGAGATCACTAATTATCTGCTCCTAGAGCTAGAAATTGGATGGTCTCCTGTGGTGGCATAGGACTATTTAATTGTTAAAGAGCAGTTGAGAGCAGAGCCAAAAAGTTGGGGGTAGTTTCAAAGTAAGGGCTAGAACTTTTAAGGCGAAGGTCAGCCATAGGACATCCCGCCACCCACCCAGGTCAGCTGGCAGCCGGGTATAAGCTGCCATCCTGAGCCGGTTCTTCATTCCTGGCCGTGCTTTTGCCATTAAAATTAGAGTCTGAATGTTGTGCTGCCCTTCTCCGTGAGAGGGGAGAGTTGGCTGACTGCTCTCCTTTTTTTTTTTCATCTGTACTTAATGATTTGGATTTGGTGAAATGCACTGGAAGATATCGGAGGCAAGGCTGTAGGGCTTCCTCAGCGACATGCAGCGATAGCTTCGGAAATGATTCCGTTGATGCACTGGTCGTCCCTCTGCAACGCTGTGGCACCGGTGAATTTGGAATTGAAAATAAGCATGTCCAAACTGGGGACCTAGTCTCCTGCAGGAGTCTGTGGCAGACTAGCATAGGGCTGTGCCAGGACTCTTCTCTGTCCCCCCTCGAAATAAATAAAGACAAGTAATTCTTTAAGCAGTGCTGACTTTCTGAAGATGCACGGTGCTCTTGGGAAGTGGCAGCGCTCAACAAGGGAAAGCTCTTTCTTTGGACCTCTCTTGATGATGGCATCTCCCTTTAAATACTGGTTGCTGCCAAGCAATTACATGAACAATAAAAGGTGTAGGAAAATATTTAAATGGGTGGGGGAAGACCCCTCAAAATGTAGGATATGCCTATCATAGATGTTTCTCCCATATCAGACTTTGTTCTCCTCTGTCATTGCAGGCTCCTCCTTTCGTTTCTGTCTTTCACACCTGTACATTTCCTGTCCAGAGCCCCATGCAGACCTGCTAGCTTGACCCTTTCTTAGTGGCTCAGTGCTATGGTGAGACCTATTGTTAGGCCTAGCTCCCAAAGGTCCTAGCTTAACGTGTTCCTGGTATTACCTACAGGGCCCTTCGTAAAACAGCGTGCGTTTAGAAGAACCTGCAAGTACCTCCAGAATCTTAGGGTGTGTCTCCACTTGCACTTTAATGCACATTAAAGCATCTCCAAAAAATGCGCTGTGTAGTTGATGCACGTTGAAATAGGCTAACGTGCATTTTCCTAGTAGCTTACAATTGAGGGACTAGGTTTACTGTGCATTACCTAAAGTGTGCTAATGCACGTGTAGCTGTGCCCTTAAAGGTGACCTTGTGCTTCAGTCGGACAGATGGGCGTAGCAGTTGCATGTGGTCCAGTACAGGCAGTGCACCCGATACAGAAGAACGCATGCGATTATAATGGAAAAGACCACAGTGTGTGTTTGCGCATCCAGCGTTTCATCAAAAAACAGGCAGCACTGGGGAGACAGCTCACCATCTGTCCTCTCTGCTCTGCAGTGTATCCGGCACCAGCTCTGAGGAAGAGGCATTGCCTGCGGAAGGGGAAGAAACGCGTTCGTAAAGTTTGTGTGCTGCCCTGAGGTTTTCCTTCGCACAGCTGAATAGAATAAATTCACTGTTGATTAAATTGGTCTTTTCAGCAACTGTTAGGGAATTGCTTCTACTTTAGAAACGAGCCCTGCGAACATTTTGATGCTCAGAATGCCTTGAAGTTTTGCCTAATGACCTGGGTCATTCTGTCGTGACGTACAAATTCTTTTCTTCACCCGTGATTTCCCCCCCATGAAAAGATGCTCCAGGGGTGATATTGAAGTCAAAGCGTGCCGGACCTTTGGGTGGAGGTGTGGTGTTGCCACTAGCGTTACAGTGGGGAGGGTGCTCTTCTGAAACTCTGTATAACAGCAAAACCCAAAAGGAATGAGCTTAGCTTTTAGAGCATTAAAACCACATGTTTGGCCTGGTCTTTGAAAAAGCCGTGGAGGTCAGGAAGGGAAAAGCCGATTCAGCATGCACCAGTGTTCTTGCTGCTGGAACAATTACAGTGGAATTTTTAGTACAGCGCTCAACATCCCAGCTGCTGACGCTTGGCAGTCTTGCCTTGAGACTGGCCTGATGACTTAATGGTATTGCCATGCAGGAGACTGAAGTACAAGCCTTGCTTTTGATTTACCTCCTGTCCTAACTTTTCTCCCGGGAGCGTTTAGCATTACTAAATCAGCCAGCTTATCCCTGGTGAATATTGTTTAACAGCTCACTAAGCAATGGCCAGGAAGCACCAGTGTGATGGTATCTGGAGGCGTTTCATCCAGATTTTTTTAATTTTTCTGTTCCAGGGATCACATGGCTAGGTCATTATGGCTGTTAGATGTCCAGCGTCGCCCTGCGTAACTTATTTATTAGATGTCGTTGATTTTATTGAAGGTAGTAGAATGAGTTTTTGCACTGAGAAATGACTTCGTGTCAGCAGGTTCGTCTGCCACGGGAATGACCTTGTTTCCTGGCACAGTCTCAACTTCCTGAGAGTTCCTCTTTGCTATATTATGGATAGGAGTGAGGTGCTATAGCAGAAATACTACCCACCTCCAGACCTTGTCTTTCAAGAGCTAGCTAAGGTGCTTAAATTGCACTGTAAGTATACACAGCACTTGAAATGATAAGGTAACTACCCGGAGGAGCTTACATACCAAGAGATAGGCATGGTCAGCTCACCAGGCTCTGACAGGTCATTGAACCAAGTATTGAGTGTTGTGAGAGAACATGCTTCATCACTGAAAATCCTCTAGAGTCAGCCTTCGCTAAGCAAATTTGATCCTGGACATTTTAGTACTGTGTGAGTACCTGTTTGATCCCTGTAAGAGACCTGAAGTTCATTCTCTCTCCCCACTTCCCTGCCTTCCCCCACCATTTAAAATCATCATCCCCTTTTCTGAATATACCTAAAAAGAGAGAAATCCAGCCATTTTGAAGATACTGTTTTAAATGTAATTATTGGTCGCTCACGGTTTTCCAGTGTGTCTGGAAATGGTAACGTGTGCTGAATTTGCGTGAATGGGAACTTGTAGATAGATGTGTCTGTGTACTAACCAGCATCTGGAGGATGACAGTTGCTTCCGATTTCAAGTAGATCAAATAGAATTCAGTGTCCTGTTCTTCGAAGTTTCATTTATTCGTAGACAATAGAGGTAGGAAAGAATATGTGCAGCCTATGCCAGTAAAATGGGATTTTACATTTTTTTTTAAAAGAATGATTGCTCAAGCTGGATATTCAGTTCTGCTTGCAGTTGCTGCTTTTTTGTCTAATGTAACTTTGGTCTCACTGAATTCCTTTTACTGGAATCTGGACAAACCGTGAAAAAGCCATTTGCTGAACTTGGCACTCGTGGAAGTTCTCGGAAGGCCTCAGCAACTGGCTCGCCACTAGACGAATCAGTCATCGGAGATTTCTGATTTCTCGATCACCCCGTGCAAACGGACAGTTGACGCTAACAGCAATAGCGAGCGTTTGTGCTGGGCTGAGTTCTGCGAAGCTGAGTGAAGACTAGGCCGTTCTGTTCAGTCTGGCATTAAAGGCAATCGTGTCACGCTCTCGGTAAAGTTTGTGGTCAAGGGTACCGACTCAGTGGGTGCTTCCCTGGCCGACTGGCACTTAAGTTGTGTTAAATCACTGCTTCGCTTCAGAATCGAAGTTGTAGTTCAGGTCGGGAGTCTGCAAAGAAAATGGAATTGTCTACTGAAGGTAACTGAGAAGTGAATACTGTTTTATCCTGCTGCGTTGTCATCAGCCATAGCGTGCGCAGATCCCAGCTGATCACCATAACCATGCCTATGAAAATACACTGATGCCACCCTCCTCTGCTCACCTGCAGATGAGTGCTAGATTCTGCGGTTTCAAAGGGGGTACAGCAGCTGTCCTCAGTCCCAGATTTTAGGTGCCAGCCTTAGAAATGTATCATCTGTGATCACAGTTAATTAACGCCTGAGTCTCACATTACCTGTGGCGGATTTTGCTAAAACCAATAATAGTTTGCTGTTGCTGACTGGACACTTGACTGTTTCCATTCTTTCAGGTTTCAGAATCTTTCCTCTCTTGGATGAAGAGGGTACAGTGATTTAAGCCTCTGCCAGAGCAGTCTGTTTATTAACACACTGCGATAAATTCATGAGTGAGCACGAGCTGGAAAGAAATGTGAACCTCTGGCTAACACCTTGTGGAATCTGTTTTATGTACATAGTTCCTGAAAAATTATGTCCTGGGTCCTGCTGTCGAATCTGATCGTTGACTGTGCTGCTGACCCCAGCAGGCAGCTGTGAGTCAGCACTACCCCTATTGCCAAACGTGGAGTAGGAGGGCTGGAGCTGCCAATGAGGCATCATCAGCTGGATGAAGTCATTAGAAATTGTGATTTTTATTCATCTTGGTTGCTCCCTGCCAGGTTTCTTTCCAGTGACAGAGGAAGGGAGATCTCTCTGCAGCTTAGAGCTATTATTATAAAGGCCTGTTTTATGGCCTCGGCATATGTGGTAGCTTAGGCTGTGTGTAAATTATTCAGAAAGTCTCTGTTTAAGACTGGCTGTGATCACAATCTCTTTCATGTTTAAATACAGCTTCTGCCTGTAGCTGAGAGCCTTCCCTGATCACTGCATCAGGAGAGAGCATACCTCCCACTTAAGGGAAATAATATTAAAGTTCAAACCAAGGTGAAACGGGCATAAATGGCTTTGCATCTAAAGTAAATCAGATGCGACTGCCAGTGGGAGTTCAATTATAGTTGGGGCCACAGGATTGAGGCATCTGTACTTGAAGTCACGGACTTGCCACGCACCAGCTTGTTATTAGCAAAGCCCGCTCGCCCGTATAAATACGCACACAGTCCTTTCTAACTGTGGATGGATAAGCCCATTATGTCTAAATGCCTTTTTCTTGCTCTCTTCTCTGTATTACTCAATAGCAGAGGACACTAAAGTAAAATGATCTCCAAAGTTCAGAGGTGGGCTGGCCTTTCCCAAGTGCTTAGTTTTTGTGTTCACTGTATTTCTGAACTGTTCCAGCTGGAAGTGGAAGTACCGAGACACGTGAGTGCCAAAATGAGCTGATGGGTTTGTGGGCCCAAGAGAAAAAAAGATGATTTATATGAACTGAACTGACTAAGGTTTGCCCATCGGTACTTTTTATTTATGAACTGTTTGGGAGCCGTTTTAAGGGAGGAAAGTGCTTTCCTCATCCTAATGCCTAATCTTAAGTTGAACTGCAGGAGAACCACACTGGCTAGGATGCTCCAAAAGCTGAGGGCACCTTGCAGTTTCGTTAGTCCGTGTGAGAGTACCTCAGCAGGAGTTATTTTCCAATATGGGAAGCCTTCAGGCCAGTCAGGCTCCTGCATGAAAGATGATTAAAGGCATCTCTCCTTGTGACGTTAGCAGTGCATATATTCATACCCAGTGCCCGCATGCTAATCCAGAAGGGCAAAGCACAAATTGGAAGTTTCTCTGCTTTTTCTTTTTTTTCCCCTTCACCTGTACTTGCAGTAATGAAGGAAGCCCAGCATTTGACTTTGTTTCGGGGAGGAGGCGGATGGTAGGGAGCAATACTGCTTGCATTGAATAGAATTGACTAGTTGCAAAAAATGTGGCTGTATTCATTGCCGAAACGCCCTTGCTTGGATGTAATGTTGAACTGGGCCACGATAAAGCAGGGGCTCCAGAGACAATGGAGCATACCTCTTGTACATACAACAGAGAGATGTTTGTAGTGAGTGCACCATGTTGAGTGCTTTGGCTTTCTTGTAGCGGGGTTTCTGAGCTGTAGCATGCAACTTCTGTCGTGTTATTTTGACAGAAAGCCTTTTCCTCTTCCCAGGAAGTAGAAGCTGTAAGGATCTAGGGGCTTAGTGTGGGGCTTTGTCCCAGTTGCAGCCATCTGGGGGCCAGTCGCTGGTACCGAACCCTGCAGATCGCTAGTGTAGAAAACCGTTTCTCATGATGCGCGCTGCTGCAATGCGCTCCCATTTCAAGCAGTCTTGAACTTCACTGCTGTAAATAAGTTTGGCGCTGGAGATGGGTACTGGGGCAGCTGTGCGGGAGGTAGACATTGGGGCCGATGTTCAGTATTGGAAGGCTTTTGTTTGCCTTTGGGTACTCCAAGCTTGTTCCTTTCTTAGCAAATGAAACCATGCCACTGTGTGACTATGCAATGATGTCTCCTGCAGGTGATGA
Source organism: Crocodylus porosus (assembly GCF_001723895.1). Classification (NCBI taxonomy): domain Eukaryota; kingdom Metazoa; phylum Chordata; order Crocodylia; family Crocodylidae; genus Crocodylus; species Crocodylus porosus. Next base: position 295,992 of record NW_017728935.1, on the reverse strand, counting down.
AGACCTACCATATGTACAATGCTGACAGCATCAGTGCTCAGAGCAAGCTGAAAGAGGCTGAAAAACAAGAAGAGAAGCAGATTGGGAAGTCAGTGAGGCAGGAGGACAAGCAGACTCCACGCTCTCCTGACTCCACCTCCAACGTCAGGTTTGAAGAGAAACACGTCCGGCGAAGCTCAGTCAAGAAAATTGAGAAAATGAAGGAGAAGGTGTGTGAGCAGCAGTGCTGTGGAATTGAGTATTGTGGGTTGGAGCAGAATTAAAAATCCATGAAAATGATGTTTATATCTAAACTGCTGTGCGAACACAGGGTTAAGGATGCACAGCTTGGAAATGCAGAGCTTAGTCGCACATTTGGGTAATGGAGCATGTAGAGTTACCTCCAGCGAGCGTAGGTGCAGCAAAAACTGAAGCCTCATTACTGCGAGTGAGATGTCTGACTTGAAGGTAACTCTGATTGTCCTTGAAATTTGAGTTTGGCAGTTTATTTCTTTCTCCTTTTCCTAGGGTAGCAAGACATTGGGCAAGGTCCTTGTCTGTAAGGCACTTGACAGCCTTCTAAGGCCAACTCAGACTTCCATTCCCTTCCTCGCTGCCTTCGCGTTTTGATTTTTTTCCAGGGAATAACTTGGGTGCAGGGGTGGCTGGTAGGGTCAGGTTTAAAAGCTCCAAAGAGTTGATTTAAATTAAGACTCTGAAGGGGAGCACAGGGGATTAGTGGAATAACTGGGCACAGTTTGTTGCGTCTCCAGGAATGCTGGCCCTTTTTCTTTCTTTCTTTCTTTCTTTTTAATGACTTCTCTTTGGTCTCTTTTCAGCGCCAAGCAAAATACACAGAAAATAAACTGAAGGCCATTAAGGCAAGAAATGAGTATCTGCTGGCTCTGGAAGCCACCAATGCGTCTGTGTTCAAGTATTACATCCACGACCTGTCTGATCTCATTGATGTAAGTTCTGCTGCTTGGGTGCCTATATTGAATGTTGCTGCCATTAACCCTAATATGCTCGTCTCCCTTTAATCCTTTGTGCCCAAGCATCCTTTGCACCCGCTCTGCAGTACAGTGCAGGCAGCCGTATACCAGATATGATGGGGCAGCAGTGAAGCAGTTAAGGGAGCTGCTTTTAAACAGCTGTGCTCCGCAAAGGGTGCGTTAAAAAGGAGGGGATTTTGCACAATGGCCTAGCCCTGAAACATTTATGAAGAGGAGGTGCTTTGTTAAAAGGAAACCAAGCACATCGGTGTTGTTGTTCTTTGCAGAAATGTTACACGTGTGATTTTACGCAATCCCCAACTTCATAATTTCAAGACATAATTTTTTTAAAGAGGGTGTATGGTTGGCAGAGGAGTTTGAGGGTGGATGCAACTCCTCAAACTGCCTTAAATCGTTTAAAAAAAATTTAAATACGTTCCAAATGGATCGTGCCCCTTCTTGACTGTTTGGTGAGCTACAGAAAGCCTTTTGCCTACATATGAGACCTTCTGCTAGTTCAAACCCACCAGGTGGCTAGTGACTTAATGTGTTTCCATGTCCTGCTACTGGGACGACATCACGTAACTGCGATGTCAGACCGTTTCCCGATGGAAATGCATCCGTGTTGTCAATCGTGCTGCGGGTCTTCGCTTCCCAAGTTCCTTGCCATCTACGTGGAGGAGTGGGGAAATGAGTGGGTTATGGAAACCATCTCCCCTCTGCCCTAGACGAGTCCCTTCAGGAGTAAGGCCGAAGCAGAAGGTCGGAGAGCAGCATGCGTAGGAAGCGTGTCTGCAGCTGCTGACACGTTGTGTGCTCTGTGGCTAAACAGAAGGCCTCCGTCTCCAGGGCCATCCATTCACCATGTTTCCTATGGCACTGGAGTAAAGGAATGCATTGTGAAAAAGGTGGTGTTACTTATCCACCTCTCACTTAATGCCCAAACCCTTGGTGAGAACTCACAAAAGCCACTTCCAGACCTGGAGATGCTTCATGTCTTTCTGGGTGGTGTCAATGACTGCTTTCTCCTCCGGTGTCAGTGTCCCACAGGACTAATGCACTAGTCTGTCAAGTCCTTGATCGCTGCTGGGATCTCCCTTTATCCTGCTTCGCGGTGCCAACCTGAATATCGTCTGCAATTGAGGTTAAAGAACTCCCGCTGCTGAGCCCGGAGCCGTTTGGTGGAGGAGAAGGAGAGAGATGGGGGAATCCTCACATACCAGTATTGATTCATTGTGTCTAGCCACTGTTAATGATTCAGCCAGTCATAAAATCAAACAGACGGGGCTTGCTTGCAGCTAGGTTCAAATGTTCATTTCGACTCTCTCTCTTTGGCAGGCTGGAGCTATCTGGGATAAAAGATCTGCTTAAAAACTCCCAGTATTTGGAGGTGGTGGTTGCCTGTTAAAGAGCGTGGTCATGCTGTGTGGTGCATCCTAGTGATGCTACTGCTCTTGGAGCCGATTTCTTTACGTATACATTATACCATCTCCAGTCTTGGAGCCAATTGCTGTTTTGTGGGCATGTTGTATACTGGCTCGTAAGATAAGAATTTAAATGTACTAAAGGAGTTGGAAACTTAACTTCCATTTAAATTGAACAGGATTTGGGTGCCTAACTCCCTGAGGCTCCTTTGAAAATCCTGGCTGTGGTTCACAAAACTGTTGTCAGTATAGTTCATTCAGTTATCTCATTTCCCAGACTGTCGGGTTGCAGTGTGTTTCCTTGCGGCATGTAGAGTGAAGTGCCGCACGGAGAGAACTCGCTTAGATTTCCTTGATAAATCCCTAACTCTTCTTTAGACGCAGAAAGGAGATCCCAGGGAATCGAGAGATAAGAACAGCAGTTTATCCAGCTTAGATGGCAGGATTCTTCTCACTAGGAGCAGTCAGGCTGCCAGGATGGCACGATTATCTGCCACGCGTGTCGTGTCGAGACGAGCGCACCGTGTCCATCAGCGCATCCATTTCACTAGTCTATTGCTATGATTTAAATTAAACGTAAGCTTGCTCGGTCATATGTACAAGGCATGCATCTGCAGATGTCAAACCACTTCCTCAGGACAGTGTCCCCACCTTTTTTCAGGGAGGGAAACGGAGGCACAGAGGAAGACAAAAGTCTTGCCTGGGGGGCCTGAAGGGAATTAGCATTAAAACTGAGGATAGAGCCCAGTAGTTCTTCTGATTGTTAGGTCTGACAATGAGACTTCCTAACTCGCAGCCCTTAAATCGGGAGATTTAAACCTAGCGCTAATAAAAATCCTGTGAAGGTTGTGGCTTAAATGCTTATGTGGTTTGAAAATCAAAGCTCGCTCCGTTCCTAATCCTCTTTTCCCCCTTTTATCGCTGTCAGAACAAATTGTGCTAACCGCTCTTTACTTGCACGCAGTTAAAACGCAAATAAATAGCGTAAGGCTGCCAACAGCATTCAATCCAGCGTTATTCACATCGCGCACTGTGTTCACAGTCCGGCGTCCATGTTAGGAGTAATGGTGAGTAAAGAACAGGGAGTCGTTCCAGGAATTCACCACGCGTCCCGAGTGTCCGGACTCGTGACTGACAGATCCTTGCTGTTAATGAAGTAGTGAAGTCCCAGAGACGTGTGTCAGGTTTGCAGAAGGGTCGCTAAGACTGGAAAATGGATGAGGGGGGAAGGGGTGTACACGCGCGTGTGCGAGTGCATGCGCATGCCCCTTCTTTGCTTTACAGTGCTGGGAAGATATGGCTACCTGCTGTGTCTGCCGTAACTCGAGCTTTCCCTTTCCCTTCACCAAAATCGCATAACTGTCCCATATTCCTCCCACCCAGCAAAACGAGAAAATGAATGTAAAAACAGAGTTAGTTTGCCTCAAATTTGTGTTCTGGGTTCACTTGGAGACCACGAGCTGGCAAGGGGTTAATCAGCTGTCATGTCGAGAAGTGCATTTGGATGAGCTATCATTAAATTCTTATAAAAAATTGATTTCCTAGGAGAACGTTTCCATCAAACATTTATATAACCCAGAAAAGGCCCGCAAGACTGACACGCTTATAAATATGATATTCTGGATGGTTTGAAATGTTAAAGCGGGGGCGGGGAAAAATGTTCTCTGCCACCAGCCTCTACAAAGTAAAGCTGAAAAATGTCACCGTCTTTTAATCCAATCCTCCTGTTCTCTCGTGTAGGTGGGGTATGAAATGTGAAAGGTCTTGTTTTACCCTCCGTTCCCATGAACGAATTCCTCTTGGGCCGTGGCAGAGCTCCTCCTTTCAGGCGCGTTGTGCAGCGCTGGCGCGTGTTGGCAAGCCCTCTCGAAAATGCCAGACACGCTGGAGACGAAATCCTCAGTGTGTGGGATGCACAATAGACTGACCCGCCTGTTAAGGAAAATGGAGGGTCCATCTATCACCAGCCTGTCAGCTGGTCCCTAATCACGGTTGGACTGTTGGTCCAACTGAAACTGGCTGCCCTCACGTTTTGCTGCATGGGCCGTGGAAATTTAACGTGCACGCAAAGCAACGATCGCTGCTTACCCGAGAATGTCCCCACACGTGCAAATTCTCAATCAAGCAGCTCTTGTTTTGGGGTGGGTTTTTTTTGGTCTTATTGATTTGAATTTAATAGGCTTTAATTCTCTGCTTCCAGTTAAACCAGCAACTGCTCTTCCTTTACAAGGGCCTCACACCTGCCACAGCCTATTGGCACAGTACCCCGGGCATGCGGTAGCAGTTGGTGGCAGAAATCTAGTAAAAGCTGGGAGGGGAGGGTCTGTGTGTTTGTCTCTCTTTTTCTGAAGGCATTGACTTACAATATGACAATGATGAGACCCAAATGATGGGGGAGGAGGAGATTCCTTGTGATTTTTTGCTTACAGAGCAGCATAGCAATCAGGCAGATGGTCTCTTTCTTTTTGGATATTCTCCTAGCGTATGTAATCCTGCTTGCAATTCCTGGAAGGTGGACCCTTCTCAAGTTCAGTTTATTAGATGTCTGAAAAATTCAGGCTGTTTCTGATGAAGTAATGAAAAAGAGCTGCTCTCCCTTGTGAAGCATTAGGACTTGGCTGTTGAGCCGGGGTGCAGGGGAGGCTGCCTGATTGGTTTTTAGTGATGTCATGCCAATGTCAGTAAGATCCAGTAAATGCTTGAATACGACCTTCTCTCGCATGAAAGTTTTTGTTCACTGCTTTCACCCGAGCAATGAAACCGTCCCAGCGGTGCGTTTTTGGGGGACGCTGCTTGGCCGAGAGAAGTTACTTGGCCTTTATGGCTTAGTAGGATTGTTCAGACGGTAATGAAGGGTACATTTGTATTTAGGGTCCCATGTTCGGGCTTCAGCTAATCTTAACAGGATGTCCAAATCCTACGCACGTTTCCTCCCGTTAGCGCTTAGACTGGTGGGTGCCCCTTTTATTTGCCGAAGGGTTGAGATGAGTGTCTAAAAGCAAAATTTGGACACCTGGTTAAAACGCTCATAAGAAAGTTGGGCCTCCAATATACATTTTAAGGGGCAGTGCGTGGGAAGCATATTAAAAGCAAACTCAACCTATTACGAGGGTATCCTGAATGCAGTGTTGGCAATTCTTGCTATGGTTTGCATGCTCATCAGGTTCTTGCCTTTCCAAAACCAATGTGAAAAATAGTACTACGTAGCTTTGGGAATATTTTTATCAAGTTTTCTTTACCCAGGGACTTCAGAGTGCTTTCAGGAAGAAATTGATGCCTTGTGAGCTTGGTAAGGGATACGTAGGAAACTACTTTCCCATCGTTGAAACGCATCTTCTAGAAAGAAATAGTGCAGCTTTTTTAACAGCGAGTAGCCTCGCTCTAACAAACTAGGTTGGTCAGTGCGGCAGGAGATTACCCACTTCCAGTGACAGGGATGATTGTATAGAGGCTGATTTCAGTGCAAGTGTTGAGATGTATATAGGACCTCAGGTTTAGCAGCCCTTACACTAATCAGGGCCCCAGTTTTGGGTGGGGGGGTGAAATGGCTCTGATCCTAAGGTTACCTGCCACCTATCTGGTTTCAGGCCACCTTCACTTATTCATAGGGAACTATTTGCTTGCTTTTGTTTTCCAGCAGTGCTGTGATCTGGGCTACCATGCAAGCCTCAACAGGGCTCTCAGGACGTTCCTGTCTGCTGAGCTGAACCTGGAGCAGTCGAAGCACGAAGGGCTTGATGCCATTGAGAATGCTGTGGAGAACCTGGACGCCAACAGTGACAAGCAGCGCCTGATGGAGATGTACAACAATGTCTTCTGCCCACCCATGAAGTTTGAATTTCAGCCTCACATGGGCGACATGGTCAGTTTATTTCCTTCCCTCTGGTCTAGCTCTGGACGTGTTCTCGGGCATCTTGACGCCATTTAGTTATGTGTATGGAAGGGTCTCTTTAGCGAAGCAGGTTTGCCTGCTGGTTTGGGCTCTGGCTTTGTGCTCTAGCTAGTAGGCTGGAGTTTGTATGTAGAAGTATCTCCTGACTTGATGGGTTCACTTTCTGCTAAGTGGGCAGATAAATTATGGGGACTGTCAGGGCTTGAGACGCTTCCAGAATCCAACTCCTTTGGAAGCCGTGTAAAATGCTAGGATGCTTATGTTGGCAGTCCATTTATGTGCCAAGCAAGGATCTTCTGCTCTTAGAGCCATAGGTTGGTGTGCTCCAACACTGATGAGCAAATCTGCTCTCCAGTGATGTGGCTCTCTGGAGGGTGCAGCAAAAGGGTGGAGCTGGCCAGCTCTGAACGGAGAACTTTTGGATCGCCTTCTCTCACTGCCTGTACACCCTCCCCAAGGTTGAACAGGGGAGCATTTCTGTGCACCCTTCACTGCAGAAATGCTGCTTATTCCATACGGCTCCCTTAAGATGGTGTAACTGGAAGTTACGAAAAAAAATAAAATAAAAAATCTGTGTTTGTTACCCAAGCCGATTCCCAGAGTCCTGAAGTGTCTGAGAAGAGAGAGCAAGCAGGTGCTGTTAAATGGAGTTTTATGAGGCATTTGCGTGGAGTGTGTCAGAGCACAAACGGCTGGGGGTGCTTCATACATCTTCGTGGTGACACAAGGCAACAGAAGGATTTTCATTTTTGGTGATGAAAATCAATTGCTTTACCGCTTCATCCACATTGTGTCTGCTCATCTGGAGCCTTGGGAAGTTATGCAAGATGAAGCCAGCTTGCAGATTTTAAATGGGACTTGTGCAGTATAATAACTGGGGTTAATTGATTATACTTCTAGCTTATCCTAGGCATACAGATTCATTTTAAGATATTTTTATTTGTCTCTTAGCCTTCCTTACCTGGCAAAAGGTCTCTTGCTATCAGTGCACGTGTAATAGATAAAAGGATAGCAAAAGGACACAGCTTTAGCAAGCAAAATAGAAACGGTCTGTGTTCAGATTGTTGCCCGGCTAACCCTGTTCCTAATCCTTGTTTTCTGCCTCTTCTCTAAAATATCCATGGTGCAGTAATGTGACGTTCCAGTGTTGTTGAGTTGATATTTGTTGTGTGCGGGAAGGTTTGTCTAATTCTTACAGCATTGCTGGGGGCGTTTTGTCTGCATGCAATGAGATCTGCTTTTTGTATATGCATGAACTTGGCTTGCAGTTTGTATCTGAAAAAAATCACAGCAGCATGCCACAGCACAAGCATTTTACTCGTACCAAAGAGCTTTCTTGATGTGCGCAGAGAGGCCTGAGCATTTTTAGCAGCATCAAGTGAACATGCTGTTTTAGCATCGGAACAGGTGCTTGGCCTACTGTTTTGTCTTAAAATGTATGGGATGTATTCAACAGGGAAGCCTCCCTGTTGAGATGGAAACTGAACAGCCTGACTGCATGGTGAACTTGACTCGTAGCACCTAATTCTTGCTGCACCTAGCAAACAGTCCCGCCGTGGAGATGCTGGGCTTAATTGGAGCTGTAGCATATGCACCTTCAGGACTGCGACCTGTGAGTGGGATACCACAGGATTAGACCACGGCAGGTGTCGCTTCTCCTAGTTCTCTTCCACCCTTCTGTTTTCCCTGTTCTGCTTTATCCATCTTTGGGGGGAGAAGGAACAACAATTCTGTAAAACGAGAGTTTGCTACTTGGGGTTGATTCAAACTAAATCGGACCTTCAAGCTGTCATGGAGTTGTTTGTCCCTCAGTAAAAGACTTTTAGCAGACTGCAGCAAGGTCCCCATGCCATCATGTTCCGGAGTCCTCTCAGGAGTGCTGTTCTTTTACAGGTGTCGCAGCTGTGTGCCCAGCAGCCAGTCCAGAGTGAGTTGGTGCAGAGATGCCAGCAGCTGCAGTCCAGATTATCCACGCTCAAGATTGAGAACGAAGAGGTGGGCAATCGACAAGAGCCCCTTGTGGCATTTGCAGCATTGGTATCATTCCAAAAAGCGCCCTGTGCCCTAGGCATCCCGGTTGTCGCGACCGGCCTTGTAACATGTAGGAGGAGGGTTGCTGAGGACATCACCATGTTAGCCCATAACCCTGACTTGGCTGTCCGGTAGCTTGTATGTAGCTTGTGTGGGGCACATATGTGTATGCTGAATCCAGCGCTGTCCTTTTTCCCCGTTCTTTTGGGGAAATGCATGTGACCACCTGGGCATAGAACTGGTGTCATAGAAGAGCAGGGCTGGAAAGGACCTCAGGAAGTCATCTAGTCCAGGCTCCTGCTCTAGGCTGGGTCATTGTGTCTATTCCGTCCTGGACAAAGCTTTGTCCAGCTTGCTCTGAAGTTTCCAAGCCGGTGGTCTCCAACCTATTTAAGAACAGCGTGTCTGTGTGCCAGCAGATGGGAGAGGAAATAGAGGTTCCTTCCCTGTCTCGCTGCAGGAAGCCCTGTGAATGCCTTGTGATTTCCATGCCTGGGCAGGAGGGTAGTTTTGGGGCTGCTGTAAACAGCAAGTTTTGCCCGTGCCCAGATAGATTGCTGTCCCGGTGGCACCCTTAGCCTGCTATTTTCTTGCATCTCTGTAGTCATTAGCACCCGTACAATTGCAGGGCAGGAAGAAATCGGCCCTGCGACTCCTCATGATAAGATCTTATTTGGAAAGGGGAATACAAGGAAATTATGGCTTGTATCCTGTCGGCACAATGAGAGATTCCACTCCCTGTCCTCTGTTGCCTCTTTCCCTTTGTAAGCCCAGACAGAATGTGTGCTCTAAAGGCCTGGTGTTGCTGTGCCATCCTTCTGCTCCAGGAAGATGAGAGGGATGGCATTTTGGGGAGCCCATAAGAACTGGAGCCACAGCTCGAGGCTCCCAAGAATTTCTGATCTGTCTGGGCAGCCTGTTCACAGGCCCATTGTGAGGAAGGCAGCACAGATGTTGCTTCTGCCCTTCAGTGAAAGACTTGGCAGACTGCAGCAAGGTCCCCTTGTAATCCAAAGTTCATTCGATGCCCAGTAGATTTAGCTGCAGGAAGAGGAGGGTGACGGCACTTCACTGTTCCATCCGGCGTTTTTCTTTGCTACGGGTTTAAATTCCCCTATGCCCCCTGCTCGGGCCTGGAGAAGAAAACTTTGTCTGTGCTGCAGGGTATGTAGAGCACGCAGCAGCACAAGCTCAATCTGCTGCAGCCCTTTGTTTGTGAAATGTGCTCTGTTAATTAGCAGAGCTTATACTGTGCTTACGGCCCATAGGACTTGGAGGCAGGAATACTAGTTATTAATGAAATGCTCTGGGGCACTTATTCCCTGTTTTTTCACCTGCTGCTTCTTATCTGCATGTATTGTTTTAACTCTTGTCCTTGCTGAGGGCAGGTTAAGAAAACGATGGAAGCTACGCTCCAGACTATCCAGGATATAGTCACGATAGAGGACTTTGATGTCTCCGACTGTTTCCAGTACAGCAACTCCATGGAGTCTGTCAAATCCACCGTCTCTGAAACTTTCATGAGCAAGCCAAGCATTGCCAAGCGACGGGCTAATCAGCAGGAGACTGAGCAGTTCTACTTCACGGTAAGGGACCTGATTTGCAAGGTGTTTGCAATGGCTTGAAGCTCTGGGGAACCGCGAGTTGCCTGTGCTGTACTGTCCCCATCATAAAGAGCCATGACTGTTCTTATCCTCTGAAGTATTCCTGTTACTCTCCGGGGTCGATGTTAACTTCTGTATGGAGGTGTTTTCGATTCATCCTCAAAGTCAAATTGGAATATAGGCATAGGCAGCTCTGCCTGCCGCCAGGTCTGCTGTTTTGCAGGGTTACACAGCAGTGAGGAAATGTCAAACAAAGCCAACCTGTGGTTTATCTAGCAAGTCCTTGATTTTAAATGGGTACTTCTAACCTCTTTTTAATTCTTGTATTTCGGGCTCGACTCGTTTCTCTGTGCTCGTGCCTTTTCACAGCTGATCAGCACAGATAATTTTTATTTAGTTTTTAAGGTGGGGGCGGGGTGGGGAAAAAACCGTGTTGGCTCAGCATTATACTGTGGGGCCTCAGTCCTGTAACTTGTGATGTGTGGGCAGACAGCTGCCCTCACTTGAAAGGTCTGGGGGCTCTGCATGGGTCTGCTAGGGCCAAATGCTTCTCGTTACTGGATTGGTCCTTAAGTACGTAATAAGGAGCTTGCTTGCATTATTCTAGCAAGATTACCTGCTTCAGAAAGGAGTACAAGAGCATGATACTTTCCTAGTATAGGTTCCTAGAAAAGGCTTTCTGCAACTAAAGTTGTCCATATTACTATTCAAATAATATGGTAATGTGAAGTTATTTTTATGGGAGTTTTAAAAAAAAAAAAAAATATATCGTTTAGATATTTTTTCCTATAGATTCTAATTGAGTGTGTGGCTTGTGAAGTGATCTGTCTGGGTACAATCTGGTCTCATCTGTCTGGGCCTGGGCAGGACAATTTTTAAAATTGTGGAAAGGGACTTGCTCAGCTGGACGTACGGTTTTGGTCCGTGAGATTGGACTGCAGGTCACCCACAGGAAAATTCGAAGCATTTGTTAATTTATCCTCTACAATTGAAATGGCTTTAAAAATCCATGTTCTATCAAGAACTAATGGTCTGTAACTTAAAATTTTCAAAATCATACTTCTCATTGAAATATGTGCGCCGAGAGACTTCTCTGTTCATCCGTTTCGCTCTGTGGTGTCATAGTTTCCTCTCTTGTAATTTCAGGTTCAAAGCGGTGTTTTTTAAACTACTTGACATGCTTTCTCTAAGGCACTAAGGGCTTTTTTTTCCTTAATACTTTCTATACATGTGGGTGTTGCCTGGCTTGTTTTGTGTTGAACCATTGCATCATTTTGTGTTAACTTATTCTTCCAAAAAAAAAAAAAAGAGTGAAAACCAAATCCCTCCCATTCATGACATTCAGACCATTTTTTAAGTGTCTGTTGCTACATTTTAAAGCTTTTTCTATTCCTTTTACAAGGATGGTATTGCTTATTAAAATTGCTATGTTCTGTACAAAGTACATTGGCCGTCAGGATGGTTTATGTCGGGGAGTTTATCGTTCCTTTAGGCAAGCCCTGAAGATACTTAAAATAACACGTTAAATTTAAGGCATTGTGGAAGGTGAAAGTGCCCAGAGACACGGATTCAATTAGGAAGCGATTGACTGGCCTGCCCACAATCACAGAACCAGAAAAATGTTTTTTAATTGAACTCTCAAAGGAAGCGTCGCACATTCAGAGGTGCACAAAAATAAAATCATGCGGGTAGTTCGCTATTCATAGCGCCTTTTTATTTCTCTGTTAATACCCTGCTCCCACACAGCCAGACCAGCCGAGTCGCAGCAAGATTGTAGTGCTGTCTCCAAGACACGGAGGTGCTATTTGTCATGTCACATGCTGCCCTAATAAAATAACTGAGAACTGCATGAGGCTGATGTATTAAGCGCCCCTTAACTAGTCAAATCAGATAGTTGATTGATCTCCTACAGGGGGAACTGAGAAATATCCTTGATAAGAATTTCAGATTTTGAATCATTTATTTGCATGTGTGCGTGTGGAATTGGGCAGATGAGCATTAATGAGAATGAGAACAAAGCAGAGTGGGCGAGGCACTCGTAGAGAAGAAAGAAAACCAGAGCGTACAGAGTGAACACTGCAGAGTAGAGCCTGATCCCCCTGGATTTTAAATCATTTGTATTTCAGGTAAAACCTAACACACAACGATCAGTGGAGGATAACAAGAAAGGGCTTCAAAAATGATCAGCGTCACGCCGTACGCAAGCCGGGTGTTGGCTTTTGATCTTTTCAGCTTCCGTATGTTGTGATCGTCGATACTAATGGCTTTGGGCACACTTGAGTTTTGCCAGCACATGGATGCGGCTTAAGACGGCTGCACCCTACCTGACATAGCGCTGCTGGTAAAACTCCAGAGGTGGATGCAGTTATGCCGGCAGAGGGCTATAGTTTATTCTGTTCCGGGAACCCGTTTAAGCTACACAGGCAAAGCCGTTCTTCTGCAGGGACCCAGCTAGGTCTTCGCTGAGAGCTTCTGTCAGATGAGCTGTATTTGGAGCAGCAGGTTAGTCTTGTCTGTGTGTGTAGGACAGGCAGCAAGGAGATAATTGCAGCAGAGACTGGGACAGGAGGTTTCCTTTCAGCATAGGTGGGCAGACGTGCATTAGCTTTTACTGTAGCTGTCACGGGTCACGAGCACGGCACCACAGGTTTAAGATGCAAGCCCGCGCTCAGAGTGCCCGCCAGCTTGGGCAGCATGTGCTGCCACTGGCACCCCCAGCTTAAAGCTGGCAGGAGCATGCCTGCCTGTGCAGCAATCACACCTTCATTTGCAGCGTGTACCTAGAAGTGAAGGGTAGGAAGGACAATAAAGTGTGGGGAGGGGGTTTGATTCAGAGTTAATTATATTTTTTTCCATTCATATTAAGCCCCGGTGTAGTGCTGGCCCTTTTCTGAAGCGCTTTCCAAAAATGAATTTGTAAATAAATCTTCACAAGGCCCAGGGGACACAGGCGAGCATTATTTATAACCCCCCTCCCCCCAATAATCAATCTTGCAGCAGTGTCATGCAGCTTCTGTCAGTGCACCACTGTTTCCCCTTTTAATCACTCACAGTAGCTTAGCACAGTGATGATCTGATTTGTGTTAAATTTTTTTCCCCATTGCATCCTGGGAACGTGCCACCATGAGCTGAAAGCCTGCGTCAGCTTTGATGCTGCTTAAAAAAAAAATACTGCTGAGCTGCCCAGATTTAAGAGAGAGTTAAGGGTATGGGACAAGTGACAGAAACTATTTCCATACAGCCTCGGGAAGCAGAAATGTCTGCATTGCCAGCGAAGCAGGAAGGGTCTGCTCAAGTTTACGCCTTGCTCTATTATATATTCCACATGACAGCTGCTTCCTGCTGGAAAAATTTGAAATGGGGTTGGCGGGGGGAGGGGAGCGTGTCAGAGGTGTGTGGGTGCAAGAGGGCAGCCAGTACACGATGCCCGCCATCACGGCTTAACAGCACATCCTTGCATCCGAGGTTTCTGCATCGTGTCTTCAGTCCGCCTCGACCTTCTCACGCCTGACTGTGTTGAGATTAAATCCAGGCCAGAAAGAAAATCTCAGGCAGGGGGTGGGGAGAGGGTTTGCACATACTCCCCCCCCCCTTTTTGGCTATTTATATGACGTTTCAAATTGAGTGCTACTTTATAATTCAGCAAGGAGAGCCTTCAGCTTTGTTTCTAAATTGAAATTTGCCCTCTTTTTAATGTGCTCTGGGGAAGCAGCAGGGGAGGGAGTATTTGGCATATTGAAGAAGATATGAAATACCTGGAGCAATACCCTGCAACAACAATGAGATGAACTCTGCACTGGGCTTGTGATGCTCCTAATGCGACTCCCTGGGACACCTCCCAGCCCGAGGAGCGCCTGTAGGTGCCAGAGGAAAATGCAGAAGAATGTGTTTTTTTTCCACGGAAGTGCAGCCACCTGTGGAGAGAAACAAGGCTGCTCAGAAGTGGCACTGTGCACGTTTAAGTCGGGAAGTGCGGGTGAGACGGGCAGGAGGGTATTTTCAGGTAGCATAATTGCTGAGATTCTCGTATGGCCACGATCCTGGAACTAAGCACTGGCACATTTTACTCCTGGATTAATTCAGTGACCGTAAGCTGTCCAGGCTCTCGATCTCACTTCCTTCAGGAGATGGCATTTCTAATTTCTCTTGTTAGCTTAGCTTTCACAGGACTGTCTTCCAAAGGCAGCAGCGTGACTATACTTAGATTGCAAGAGGCTGAGAAGCTTGTGCCCTTGCTCTCAGGTCTGCCTGGAGAGCTCTTCTGCTAGATTAGGGCCTTTCACTCACAAATGGGCTTAGACAAGGGTTTTCGGAGCAAACTGAGGTGCTGTTTTAAAAATAACCTGGGCTACCTCCTATTTTCTCCCTTCTGTCACACTGAAGACAGCTGGTAGCGTGCGAGGGCCTGTGGCAGGTCGCTAATGAATATGACATCTTAACGTGCGCATACAGAAATGAGACTTTGAAGGGTCTGGTGCGTGATGGAGCACCACCAAGGGCAGGGAGAGTTCCCCCGCCCCATAATTCTCGCACTTAATAATTCAGTGGGTAATAGTCTTGTAGTTGTGCCAGTCTGCCTTCCCTTTCGTGCGTCACGTTAATGGACAAGCACCCATTACTGCCTCAGCAGCTGAGAGTTCAAGTCGTGCCTTCTGGGTTTAAGTGGGACCCAGGAGGGCTGTCTCCAGCCTCATTATCAGACACTTACTTATTTTCATGGTGTCCTGGCTGACCCAAAGGGGTAAGAGACTGAACAGTCCTGCCGCCAGAAGGATCCCTGATCACCGTGCAGTCCAAATCTTAGGACGCAGGCAGACTCTCAAAATGGACTGAATCTTCTCTTTCAGCTTGTATCCCGGTCTTTATTCTTAAAACCTGCTGCTGTCTTGTGGGAAGCATTATTTTTTCTTTAAAGCCGTTTGGTTTAGAAATTATTATTATTTTATAGATTGCAAAATTTGCAGGGTTTGGCCTTTTTGCCTTCTAACAAATAAGTCCGACATGGGTGTGCACACATGGTCATGGACTTGTGCGGCTGATTTCAGGGTGTTGGGAACCTTGTAATTAGCTGCTGTTGGGGGACGCTGATGCCCCCAGGTAAAGACCCCGCCATATAAGCAGAAGACTGGATCGAACTTAAGAGAAACAAAGCTGCTGTTTCCATGCACAAGCCCATCTCTCCACAAGGGCATTTAATTTCCCTAGCAAAATAGTAAAGCTGGGTAAGGAATAAAGCAGAATTGTGTGCTTGAGTTTGCCGTGAGTCAGCGATTCTGTAGTGCTGCGGCGCCTCCCTCCAAATGGCATCCTTTTACATGCTGCATCAGTGTGTTAATGGGCAGAGGGATGCAGCCGTGAAACACAGTAATGCAGTTCCACCAAGGTTGTTCATGAACCAGGAGGCAGGAGCTCAAGTGCTTTGTCACCAGAACAAAGATCAAACTTCCTCATGTAATGTGCCTTTGTTTTATACAATGGGAGGAAAATGTTGCCATTTTGATTTTTAGTTGTTTGCCTGCTGTGTGCCAAGTAGATTGCACACATTTCTAAAGCTGCTGCTTTGCAAGGAAGAATAGAACTGCTAGCTCAGCTGGTGAGGACTGGATGGCTCCGTGGATCGGGAATGGGAAGAGCATATTGCAGCTGGTTCCCTGGGTCCCATCCACCCCAGACTGCAGCAGTCGAAATTGGTGGCTTTACGGGTGCCTTAATGGAACAACACGGGCAGCTGGAACCAAGTGTCCCTTGAAGCTAGCCCCTAGTTTCCTCTTCTTGGGGAATTTTAGCTTACTAGTGAAGGGGTGTGAGCACTGGGGTGGGGCATCTAGAAAAGGCAGCTTGAGCAAACTTTGCCTTGCAGTTGCCCTGTCTGCATGCGAGTCTGTGGGATGCCTGAAAGGATTCGGTCCTCTGGCCTGTCAATCCAGTGCCTCTCTGCAGGACCGAACGTGTAGATGTCCTGGGGGACAGGAAGGGAAGCCAAGTGGTAACTGATCTGGGTGGAGAAATATATTGAATTCACATCTTTTTCCAGATGCACAGTTTGGTTCTTTATTGCAAGCTGCAGTGCAGTTAACCCCCTTGCGTATCTTCCTTTTGCTTCGTAAAAGCAGTAAAATGCACTTCACAGAAATTCCTGTATCTGCTTTCTGGCCAGAATAACATGTAAACCCAGCTTTTGTTGGGAGCTGGCCAGAACATAGTGAGACCGGAACCAGTTCAAGAAAGATGTAATCTTACTTTTTGTCTCTGTTTTAAAGAAAGGCTCGCATGTTTAGGAAGGCAGGGGTTGTGTTTTGTAGATCTTCAGGGTTTTTTTGTGCATCCCTTATGGACCACTTCTAGCAACAGGCTGAAACCCTTTAGCTCCTCTTGGTTTTAGTAAACAAAGAAGGACCTTAATGCCGTTCAAGTCAGACACACGGTACTCCCACAGCTCAATTCAAGCTTTTGGGGGGATGAAATGCAATGTCCTTCTGGTATTTTTCATGCCTTTTTCTAAAAACCCAAGTGCTATATCGATTGCCAGCATCAAAAATGGAATGACATGTTCTAGGTTCAAAGAGGTGAGTGGGACTTGTCTGTCAAAAATGCTAAAATGCAGGAAGCGGCCTCTTTTGGAAAAGACGCAACTTGGGTTTGGTGAGCAGGCTCTGAGGAAGCCTCTGATCATTGCTAAAGTTTTGCCCGAGATGCTTCTGAAAGTCCTGAAATGTTTCCTCAACTTTTATCTTTCCTCTTGTGCTGCTCACTTTTAATGCTGCTTGCCTGCCTTCAGGTTCAAAAGCCTTGAGTGCCAGCCCAATAAGAAGCAGGCAATGTTGAAAATTGCCTGAGAGACTTTGTTCTTCTGGAATTCCTGTTCCAGTTTTGCAGACTCGGGAGGCACAGAGGAGCATCTAGCTTTTTAACTGCTAATTAAAACCGAAGCCCTGACCTTTTTTTGTGTGTGACTGATTTGTCACCGCACGCTACCAGTCAGGGGACCAACAGTTGAATTCTTCCTGGCTCTTGAATCTTTGTTTTCCAAAGTAGCTTAACAATGCACGTTTCTTACTTGATTCTTGCCACCCTTTACATATGTGCTTCAGGTGCTTTTTATCGTTATCTGCACAGTACAAGCCGTGTGTGTAGCACTTTATAATTACTTACCCCAAGGACTTTCCGGGCTAAATTTGACATCACAGATACTTGTAGTGTAGTGTGTTTATTGTACCGTAATGGTCATCTCTGTAATAGGTGAGAAGAAGGACTGTAGGAAATGCCAAATGCCTCTTGAGCTGTCCCTGCTGTAATCCCAACTGCCAACCCAATATACACCATTTGGTACATTTGAAGCACTGTGAAAATGGGTAATATATTAGCCTCTGGAATAAGGGATGGAAGAGTCTTGACAAGAGCATGTGAAGAGCTGGGAAAACCAGAAGTAGCAGCAAACAGCTTGTGGTATTGAGCGGAATAAATCTGATCTCAAATGGCATCTCTCCTCCATCCCCCCATCCCTGTTTTCTTATTGCGTATCATCCAGAACAGAGGCAGCTGCAGTATCTGATGGGTAAAGTGGGGTGAAAGAGGTTAAGTGAGAGAATAAGCACAGTAGCAGCCTTTTAGTTTGGTAAAACAGATTGTGCATTCAGTTGTCGACGGCACGTGATAGAAGTGCGTTCCCATTTCTCTTGGTCGTGTCTGGAGAGCACGGCGTAAGACAGCAGTTCCCACGTCTTGGAAGTGCCAAAAACACAGCTGCAGATCCCAGTTCAGACTGTGGCATGAGAAACTGGGATTGCAGGTATCTGCGGCTCAGCCCACATTCCAGGTACACGTAGCACCCTGGCAGAATTCGGACCGAACATAGATGCAGGCCAAAAGGTATCACCTGAGAAATAAACTGTCCGCTGATGATCATCTTCTCTCCTTTCTTTCCATCTCAACAGAAAATGAAGGAGTATCTGGAAGGCAGGAACCTGATAACTAAGCTGCAGGCCAAACACGACCTCCTTCAGAAGACCCTGGGAGAAAGTAAGTCTGGGACCCACTTGTCACTCGATTAGCCAGTCCTCTGTAGTCATTGAATTAGGCAGCTGACTGAGCATAACCGTCCCGGATTACCCATGTTAAGTGGACATATTCATGTTTTATGAATTTATTTTCCCGGCCTGCGTGGTACAGAAGCCAAGTGTCCTACATGGCTGCTTGAGTAATGGTGAAAGGCAAATGCTTAATGAGGCACTAATGTGCATTGTCTATTTGTTTAAATGAAGCGTATGCCCACTCAGGACCCCCCTCCCTCCATCTACCCACCACTTAATAATCATAATTGGGGTAAACCTTGTGATTTACTGTTTACTGCCGATCTGAGGAGCGCTGCCTCATTAGCCTGGCTGAGAGGCGTAGTTGCATGGTAGATTAGCTGCTTCTCACCTCTGTGCTTTCAATCCAGACTTGCAGGCTCGGGCAAGAGAACACGATTTGTAATTCTGCTCACAAAAACCTTGGAGTGCACAAAATGCACTGCCTGCTGGCAGGATCTGGGGTTGAGGGCTGCGGCAAGGTTGAACTAGACCCATCGCTTCCAGGGTCAGAGCTAGGACTTTCTCCCTGTGACGGGGCAGATCCTGTTGGCTGAATACGCTTTACGAGCCTTGTGTCCAAGTCTCTGTCCTAGCTGGTCTGGCTAGCCGGTGTGGAGGGGATTGGGAGTCTCAGCAAAAGTCTTCGTTTACCAGAACTTAAGACTCGGCTCTTCTATGCTGGAGCGAATTCCCCACCGTTAATGATGTCTGGGTCTTTCCGAGTTGGAATTTAAACTGTGCGTGGTCCTCGGAGTGCTTTCGTTTTTTGGCATGAAAGATGTCCTAGAGAAGAAACAAATGTTGTAACTGAAGCTTCGTGTTTCTTAGCACCTTGAGTCTATAGAAAGTGAGGCCTTTTGCGTTGTCTCACTTAGAAATTCCTAACTTTGCAGCAGTCCTTTGAATGGAAAGGGGTGAGGGGGCGACTCAGAAAAGCTGTTTGCTTCGGGCGTTTTTCCTCTGCCTCTAAAATGCCGCCAAATGACACCCAAGCTGCCCCTGTGACTAATCACATTCCTGGGTCATAGCTGACCCCTGCATACCAAGACCATTTCCCCTTAACCCGCCTGCCCCCGAACTGATGTCTGGTGGTGGGGTGGCTAGTAAGAGGCAAGCTTAATATATTTCTTGCATCGCTCGTTAGCTGAAGGCCCCTTCTATTGGTGGTTGCTTTGCAATGCTTGAACTTCTTTGGAGTCAAGCTTGCTGAAGTGATCCCGGTGCATGTTGCAGTGAGCTGGAGCAGTTAAGCGAATGGACCTACTCGCTGGCATCTGGGAGAGCAGAGGAAGCTGAGGACACTTTGCCTCCCATCCACAGCAAGCAGACCAATGAGACGACCAAACTCCCAGCTCCATTTCTGAAGTGCCACTTACCTGGGCAATGGGCCAGTTGAGACCCTTTGCACGAGTTAGGGCAGTGTTCCTGTAGACGCTTTGCTGGCCGCGCTGTGCAGGCAGACGCATCTTGCGGCACCGGGGAATGCATGCGTTTCTGTTGGGTGTCTTTCTCTTTAGGTGACGTTTATTATTTCTCTTGCAAATTGCCCTAATCTAAAGATGACGAGTTTGGGTAATAAAAATACCAGCGGGTCTTCCTATCTACAAGTAATTATGTCCCTGTCTACTGTATACATTTGTCACCGTAATGTAACAGCCCCTTGATGTTGGCAACACCACATAATTTATATGTATGAATATTCCACGTTGGAAAAGGGACAGATGGTTAGAAGCTGTGGTTGAGAAATAACATTTTTTTTTATACATTAGGCACCATTTTGGGCAAAGCAAGCTTTTGTGGGGGAGGGGGAATTAGATGCTCAAGATGTCCAGCCCATTCTTGGCAAACAGCGTTTTGCCCTGTTCCTTCCCTTCACCCCTGTCTCTGCATAGCAGCAGGAAAGCATTAAGCTCTAGGGAAAAAGAGAGCGAGATCCACAGGTGGGGTAAGTTAGCATTGCTGCATGGAGATTGATTTACACAGCTGAGGGACTAGTCTGAAAGGTTGGGCTCCCAAGGGCACATCCCAAGTACTTTGTCTCCCTCACTCCTGACGGTGCTGTTTTAAATAAAATGCTGCCCGTCTCAGCAGCTGCCCTGGTAGCCGGGCCCTCTGCTTGCAGACCGCGTGGAAGTTAATGAAACAGTTTTGCAAACATGATTGCAGAAAATATCGTTTAGAGCTCTGCCTCCCAAAGCAGCTACAAGCTAGTGCCTTGAGGCGGTGGGCTAGCAATTCAAGCAGTGTTATCAATCGCACTAAGTGCTTTCTGAACCTCTCGCCCCACCACCGGCTCCCCTGAGGAGGAGGGAGGGGCTAGGTTGACAGGCTGAGTTTTTTTTTGGCAGTGGAAGTCAACCATTAGAGCGCCCAGGGAAGCGCTGTTCAGAGACGACACTTTGCGAAGAACGGGTTTTGAGCAGCCGGAGCTGTTTTCTGCATTTCCTGGTCAGCCACCGAGGAGCCTTGCCAACAGGGATGGGCTGACAATCTCAATAGCAACGGCTGCTGGGGGAAGCAGCCGCATTGTTGCTCCTACAAGCCCTTCTTCCTCCCTCCCAGCCCCCTGCTTTCCCAGATTGGGATTTGCACGTCTGTCCAAGGCGTTTTCCCCCTTCCTCTCCCCTGGTGTGAGCCTTCACATTTCTTTCTTTGTCTCCCTAATAGGTCAAAGGACTGACTGCTCTCTTGCCAGGTAGGTGTGGCTAAAGGAAGCATTGTTATACAAAAAATCTCTTCCAAAAGGATCCTAAACACTGACCAACCCTGGACCTGCCAAAATCAGCACGGGTGAGGTGTGTTTAGCAAATACCTGAGCCAAGTCCTGGTAATGAAAAAAAAATATTTTTAACCCGCCGATGCCTTTGCCTGCTCTGGCACTAAGTGGTGCTTTGAAAGTGTGCGTCGTTGCATATCATCCTAACACTGCAGCTAAACATGCCTCAGCCTTGTCATCTTGGCACGGCTTTTGACTGCGGGCTTTATCCTCGCTGTGGGGACAAGCCACCGAGGACGGTGCTTCAAGTGCTTTTGATTGCTTAATGGGAGGTGGGGGCGAGTAAGGGGGAACTGTCGTGGAGGGGTTTTCTTTCACTTTGCCCTGCTGACCTCACCCGGCCTGACATGGAATTGGATTGCAGCAATACAGTGGCCATGGAGAATAAACGTTTTGTTATAGCTGCACCCGAGCATCCATCACGGTGCCATAAAAGTCACCGTGTATGGGGAAATAAACCTCGTGATGCGGGGGGGGAAACGTGGCTTCTGATGGGGGGGTTTCTGCGGAAGCGCACAAACCTGGGTCTCCAGATTTCCGGTGCTGGGGCTCAGTTGCCCGTGAGGAGCCAGAGCAAGGATTGTACTTCTCTGCCTGCTTAACAAAGGGAGGGTGATTATTGCTCATCTGAGATGGTTCCTTCATCTCCCATTCCTCATGGTAAGCAGAGCTGACAGGGCCTAATTAGAGCCTGACATCTGTAATAATAAAATATTATTCACTGTGAAACAACTTTAAATATTGAAGAATCGTTTTTGCTAATGGTCTAAAATACACCTCATTGCCTGTGACAGCCCATGAAATCTACCTCCTCACTTTTCTCCTTCAGCATGTGTGGGGTAGGGGATTTTGTTTGTTTGTTTGTTTGTTTTTGTTTTTTGCTTTTTATTTTTTACGGATTTTTCTGAAAAAAAATCACACGCATCACTGTAGGTCTTAAACACAATAAAATCCCTTTAGCGAATTCAGGAGCCATCTGCCCTGGCAGGAACTTGGACTGGATGATCCATTACGCCCGTACTGCTTGTGATTCATTTCAACAGGAAACTGTCGGAATATCTAAATTCCACAAATAAGCTAAGAGGAAAGCCTGCCAGGAGAGGAGGCTCGCATCCCGTTTTGATCAGGCACTAATACCTCCCAACACAAACAGTAATCAGGGGGCCATTTGGAATCGTGGTTTGATTTGGAAAGGGTTTAATGTGGCTGTCAGGTCTTTTTATTTTTGTCATAGGTTAAAATAAAGAGCCCATTAACATGTCTATAATAACAGCACAGAAGGAAGCAAATTTGCTGCTCTCCCTTCCCACCCTGCTTCTGTTTAAATCACCCAGCATAATGGATCTGCTCTGGAGAGGTGCTTTTTGCAGATTATGGCCAACTGCAGCTGAAGTGAGGAGGTTTATATAATGGATTTCCATATGCTTGGAAGTCAATGGTTATGTGGAGCCTTGTGTCAAGGCAGCAGGCTCCCCTGTGCCAGTTTCAGGATTACAGTGCTTTCATTTCAAATCACTTTAAGTCTTTTGCAAAGTTCCTCTACACTGACTGAGTGTAAATCATTACTGTTGGTTTCTGCATCTGGCTCCTTCCCCCAGCACCAGAACAGTGTGAAACCCCACACGAGTGAGTCCTTCACTTGTCAGCCATCACGGTGACTTTTTTCTCTCTCTCTTTTCTCTCCCTTCTCCGTGGATGGCTCATTCTGGTCTTCTGAGCAGTGGCAGGCGCAGCTCTACTATAAGGAAGCAGGTAATAAAGAACTGCTTGAATTGTTAAAAACTTGCCATGTTCCCCCAAATGAGCTTTTGTAATTCTCAGCAGTTACAGCACTTGCACATCCATATCCATATCCCCATCCAGCAGAGAGTCCAAAACATTTTGCAAATAATTATGAGGTTAACTAAGAGCCTGATTTGTGCAAAGGATCACATTATCTCTGTTTTACAGGTAGGGAAGCTGAGGCACAGAAGTTGAGTGGTTTGACTTGGTGCCACATGCATTGGCAAAACAAGGAACAGACTGCAAGCCTTAGACCTCCCAGCTGTCCGTGTCACCCAACTATCTTCCCACTCTTACGTGGCCTTATTTTGTCTACTAAGCAGTGGGTGGATTGGCTGTGATCAAGGCATGCAAGTTGCAGGTTGAATTAGACCTCTTTGCTGCAGGTGAAACTTTCAGCTGGGACAGAACAAGGCAATGTATTGATTCGGTTTCAATTCCTCTACCCCTGTGGTGTGCATGTGGTTGCATCAAGGTCTTCTGGTTGGCCTGCTCGTCTGTGGCGCTATCACCTCTAGTGGCTGCAGCCTACATGAGCAACAAGCTTGAATATTCTTATATTAAAATTTGGCTCCTGCGTTCCTTGTTTCTTGCTGGCATACATTGTGCTTATGCTCCTATTAGTGTCTCCTTACTTTTTTTACTCCATCCTTTTGCAGTTTTGTGAACTCGATCTGTAACTGCATGCTAGCTGTGCCTTTTATTCATTATAAAAGCAACTTTAAGGATTTTTCAAGCGGGGGGCCTTCTTTTCTGTCCACAGCAGGTAATTTATTGCTGTGTAAACATTGGCTTTAGTAACAAATGAACTAAATCATGCTCTTCTGGAATATGGAGGAATTTGAACATTTTTTTTTTTTTCACATCAGTAAAAAGAAAGAAAGCTTAATTTCATCTGCTCTTTTTTGATAGTTTTTAAAAATCTGCATATGCTGGCATTTTAAGATGGCAAGAAAGTGCATTGTCATTTCTGTTTGAAGTCATTGTCCATAGCTGAATAACCCGCTCCGTGTGTGCCTAGTCACTGAACTCATCATCTGAGGGTAAAGCAGACTGTGTTTTACATCATCTTTGGTGTTTGAGAAATTGCAGGCAAAATATTTCTGCCTTGATCTGTTTTGAGCAAAATAATTATAAGCTACACATAAAAAGCCAATATGGTGGTTTTTGGAAAGTTGGTTTTCATGGGGCATCTGAAGATGTTTGGTTTTACAGTAATTTAGCATGAAGGCTGCTACAGGCTGCAGTTAGATGAAAGGTAGAGTAGTAATTTTGGTGGGGCTATTGGTTATGAAATAGTCCGTAGTATGGTTTGAATGCTCTTTTCACGGGTGAGGCATAACCTGAATGAAAACCTGACTCTTGATTACTGACCAGCGCATGTAGAGCATTTGAATTTCCTGTTCTCTGCAGGCTCTCCGTGCAGAGCTCAAGCTTTTGAATCCCCTGGACTCGCCCGTCTGTTGTGGAGATTGTTGCTTTGTTTACATGCTCTAAATGGATCCTTCCCTGTACAGAAAGTGAAATATTTGCCTGTCTGAATATTGATAGCCATGTTAATAAGTCGTGTTTTGAGCTCTCTTGCCAACCCACTCTCTAACTTGATTGGACCGGACCTACTGTACCCTGTGACTTTGGAAACCTAGACAGAAAGCCAGGCTTTTTGCAAAATTGGGTCTCTCCATGGTGCATGGTAACCTAAATGCTCGCATGTGGTTGTAACAGTTCTTTTGACTGTGACCTGACCATTTAAATTGCACACTGGGTTGAGGTTTTAATTGCTTCTGGGGACACAGAACATGTGCTTTCCTCTAATGTTCCACTCTAAAATTAGCTGGATACATTGATATTGCTATTATGAACTTTGTTAAAAAACATTTCCTCATGGGCCAGTTGGGCTGCAGATTCCCCAGGTGTCCCAAAACTCTCCCATATTGTGCGCTTTGTGGGTATGGCATGGTTTCTTCCCCCCATCCCTGGCAGGCTCTACCAAGTTGGCGCATGGATTTCAGTGTTGTGGAGGCTTTTTTTTCTTTTTCCCCCTTCTCAGCTGTGCATTTTGACTATTTAATTGTCTTCCTTCTTGCTCAGGATTCCAGCCAAGCCATTCCCCTGGTGGTGGAGAGCTGCATCCGATTCATTAGCAGACATGGTAAGTTCTCAGGCAAATAAGCGCTCGATTCTCTTTCTGGTGTGTGCTCCGCAAAATGAGGCAGGGCCCTCAACACTAGGAAGAAGGAGCCAGAAACCCGTATTTGGACCCCGGCCCCCAAACTCAAGGAAGTGAAGATGCAAACGTCAAAAGTTGAAACAGACCATCAGGTTAATCCCTCTCGAATATGCAGAAGTCACCTGTGAATGCTTAGCGTAGCGTGGTACTGCATGTGTGTGCGAGGTGATCGCGGGGTGGGCATGGTGGAGATGGGTCTGCAGCACTGTACACGTGCATATCCCGCGCACGTGTAGGTGCTGTGTTGCTACCTGTGCTTGAGCTGGGGAATGTGGAGAGTTGAGTGGTGCCTCCTTTCTGAGTAAGGAACTATCGTAGTTTCCTTAAGCTTCATTCAGCACAAGTTCCTTCTTCACTTTCCTTTAGTCTCATGTGAAGCTGTGGTTGGGTCTCCCACAGTATTCCCCTCCTGAAGGAATTAGCCCGTCACCTCTTGCTGTCCGTCTTGCCAGGTTGCGGGTGTTCATGGGCCTTTGTCTTTTTGGGATGTGACCCGCCCCACCTCTGAATATCCATCCCTCTTCGTTACACATCTCCCCCTGTTTGGAGGTCTGAACTATGGTCCTTGCCAGTAACACCCCAGTGACCCTTTGGAGGGTCTCAAATGCAGATGTATTTGCTTGCTTGTTGCGGCAGTGTCTTCAAAGGCTACGTGCATGTATTTAAGATTACCACCGTAGCCCCTCAAGGCTGTAAACTACCTTTTGTAGATATTATTGTAACTCGCGTGTGGCCTTTGTGGTGTTTAGTAATGGCATGAAAAACCTCTAGTTCATAAACTTGTATACGTGCAGGGCCCAATCTCATCTAAATAATGCCGAACCAGATAACAGGCCCACTGTTACTTCCTTTTGTTTTGGATCTTTGCTGCACTGTGCAAAGTTTTGCATTGTGTTGCTTTCTCTTCCTCCCCCTCCCCCGCACCGCTCCAAAATGTACTTAGGAAAAGTACGATTTTGAAATCGGAGAAAGCCAATTCATGTTGGCCAGAGGAGAATTATAAAGAATTGACTTCTCGATACATTCACACCATGGGAATCAGCTTTATTATGGATTTTAAATGAGTGTTTTCCTCTAGTTAATGGTTGGATTTCAATTTCACTTGTGCTGCATTTGTGTATAAATGTATTTGTTCTTTATTTAAATGTACAATGTGATGCATGTATAGATGATACCAGGAATAAGTATGAGACCTAGAATAACTGGACACTACTATCTTGTGATTAAAAAAGTACCAAAAATTATGAGAGAGCACAGAGCCAGTCTAGCTGGCTTGCTTGTTATGTGCGCATTGCCATAACGTGCTCGGAGCTTTGCAAAGAGCCCACGCTCCAGGGGGCTTGCAGTACGAAGGGGAAGGCCTGCTTCCCTGTGTTGAAATTCCTTTATGCGTGAAAATGGTGGACGACAACATTTGCCGTTCATATTTCATGTGCCAACAAAAATGCTTTTATAGTAATATATTGCAATACTTCACCTACTTGTCTATTGCTTTTAATGACTTCCTGATGTCTGGTACTCTACTGGAATATCTTACACTCCCCTTGAGTGCCAGGTATCGCATTAAGTTGCATTAAATTCTGTAATGCCAACTGGATACATTACTTTTTGCTGCTTGTCCTGGACCATTTTCTGATGTTACGCTTTAACAAGAAATGGGTTCGGTGCTCTGCTCCAAAGAGAGGCTGCATTTCAAGAGCGGATTGCTTTTAAGCGCGCATGCAGCTTGTATACATGTCTGTTAGGTTTGTAAAGTGCTTTGGGATGCTTCCAAGATGAAAGAAGTTGTGGAAAAAGGTTAAGATACTATTACTTATTATTCCTGTAGCGTATTGGCAAAGTGAATATTTTTTCACCTTCTTCCAACGTGTCAGCTCTGTTCTGCCTTGCAGCCTTTCTCTGAGTGTTTTTTGTAGGAAGAAGTTTTTACAAAGAGGGGCAGAGCATTTGGCCTGTCTCGGTTCTGTTTATGCTGTTGTACCGATAGGACCCCGTATAGGCTTACACGACATTGCCTTGACAGAAGTGGAATTGAGTTGGTCTTTGACTTTCCTTATGGATTTTTCTGCTGTTTTTATAGGGTTGCAGCATGAAGGGATATTCAGAGTGTCTGGATCACAGGTTGAGGTGAACGATATCAAAAACGCATTTGAGAGAGGTAAGGGGCATCACAGAATCGGTTGCCACATGCTTCCATACGTTGCAGTAGCCATCGTAAAATAGCTTTGCTGTCCTGAATGCAACGGATGGCCTTATGTTTTGTTTTTGAATGCTTACCACTCTATCAGTGACTCGATGCAGAGGATTTTTCCAATGCTTGTTAACCGTGAACATCTGAAGTCACTTGGCATTATGTTACACATCTTGTAACATCACCGTCTAACAATCATTCAGAATGTCATCGCCTGCCGTGGCTGATTGTTTAATGACGCCATGCATCCTTAAAGGTGCAGAGCATTTCCTCAATAGGAGTAATTGCCTTGTCTCATTTTTTTTCTGTCTTGTCAATGGCTCCTCTCTGTCTTCTGCATAACGCCTGGCCCTTGGGGTAATGTCATGCAACTGATGACTTTTGTGAAGTTCTGCAACTGCTTTTAGTCTAGACATGACTATGCCAGTTCTCAGGTCACTTTTCATTTCTTAAGGATTTTAATACAGTTTTCGGTGTGTATGGGATTGGCCCTCTGACCCATGAGTTCATAGCTGGCCCAATCCCCTTGCCTCAGATGGACCAGAGGAGTCGGTTACCTCTGAGATCCTAGCAGCTTATGGCCCCAGCCCCATTTGGGACTCCAGCAATCATGACTAGTCTTGTCTTTTGGTGCATATCATTTATAACACAAAGCATATGTTTTCACGTGCACTTGTCTCTCCAACGCATATACCTAAGCATAGGAAATTTCCACTGCCGTGTATACCAGGGTGTGTGCGCATGCGACAGATCTAAGAGATGTCACCCTGGTTTCCCGAATAAACTGGAAGATCTCGGAGAACAAAGGAAGTGTGTGCACGTGTGTTTTAGAGGTCGAGGGGGAGATGTGGTTAAGGGTTTTACAGCAGCTGACCCAAAGGCTTTTATTTTTGTGTTTTAAAGTAAAGGACAGATGCCAGGCAACTCTGGGGAAAATAGCCTCTTGTTCCAGCACCACCCCACTGAAATAAATAACATTGATTTTTTTTTTTTTTGGGCTTGTCCCTCTGAAGTAGATGATGTAGAG
Organism: Crocodylus porosus; assembly: GCF_001723895.1. Classification (NCBI taxonomy): domain Eukaryota; kingdom Metazoa; phylum Chordata; order Crocodylia; family Crocodylidae; genus Crocodylus; species Crocodylus porosus. Next base: position 267,992 of record NW_017728935.1, on the reverse strand, counting down.
AACTGACAAAGTTAACAATAATGTCTGTGCAGTGTATTACTTCATCCAGAACCCATGGTGGCAGTTAATATCAAGGATAATGCTCTGCTTCGTAGTGGCCCATTTATTATCCTGTGTGTTATTAAGGTAATAGGCGAGCTTTGGTAATTTCAGTCACATAATGGATATATATAGCTTCGATTTGAGGTTTGCCCCATCATTAAATCTAATTATATCTGATAGGGGATTTTCCGCAGGGAGCAGTTCCTGAAGTGGGTATCTTTTTCTTTGTAATACAGACAAACTACAGCATATGTACAATCACAAATGAACTACCCCACAATCCCTTCTTCTTCTGTCAGTCCAGCACAAAACGTCTGCGCTTCCTTCCAAGCCCAGCCACAGCGGCAGTGGGCAAAAGCAGCACCCTGCTTATGTTTGCCCGTAAATCCAACCCCCGCCGAAGCACAGACCTGCCCAGGGCAGTGCTCGCAAACCCTCTGATGCTGCTACTGCATGCTGGGTGCCTGCTCTCTTTCCGCCAACCAAAGCGTTGATTGCAAAAGCCTACGGAAGTGACGGCTCCGCTTCTCTTGTGCTCACGGGTGGGCAGCTACAGCGATCAGATTTTCAGCTGGGGGCACGTGACGACCTGGTTGTCTGAAGGCTGCTCTTAGGGGCTTTCTTCTCTTGATCGCTGTCTGTGAAGGGAGGGTCTCCCTCCCTCCCCTTTGCCTTCTGGGCGTTCGGATCTATTTGGGCCACCTGGATCCTTTTCCCTGGCCAAGACCTTTCCTTCCAGCAGGGTAGCATTGGTCTCTTCTGCGGCCTTCTCATTCTTTCCTCCTCCTCATTTTCTTGTAACTAGGGGAGGATCCGCTGGCTGGGGACCAGAACGACCATGATATGGACTCAATCGCAGGGGTTCTGAAGCTCTATTTTCGAGGGCTGGAGCACCCTCTCTTCCCGAAGGACATCTTCCACGACCTGATCGCCTGTGTCAGTAAGTATGGGGAGGGGGGGTCTTTTCTGTGTGGAACAGAAGATGTGAGAAGGAATGCGTGGGCCCTTTTTACTGCCCCCAAACCTGTTGTTCCTCTGCCTGCCTTTGCCCCCAGTCTAATGAAGGTAATTAGGGTAGACTTTTGCATGGCACTGAGAGCGTCGGTTCCATTTTCCAATGCAGCTGAGAGAGCTTCCTTGAGCGTCACCTCTCCAAAGTCTTTATTCTGATCTCTTAGGCCCTGGACCCCAGTCGCTGTCAAGAAAAGACTGCTTAGCTCTGTTTTTGAAACATTTCTTACTCTGACAGCAGCGTCTATATAGAAAAGCAAGTCGGAGAACAGCATGAGTGGGCTTCTCGGGAGCTGTAGCTTGCTTCCAGGGTGGCAGCCACTGCATCTTCCAAGGCGCTCCTCATGAAGCGTTGCCTTAAAAAAAAAAAAAAAAAAAAAAAAAAAAAAAAAAAAAAAAACAATAACAGCCTTTAAGACCTCAGTTCAGTGGTTGTAAGTGCCACATTGGAAGCACAGTCTAGGTGGGGGTTTTCCTTCCTGTCTCCTGTCCCTAAGGCTGGGGAGACTTTATCCAGCATATCTGTTCTAGTGCTTGCTGTGTGTATCCAGGAGGGAAACAGCTGTTTTTTAATGTGCCTGAATACCTTTTCCGTAAGCACGAGGGGATCCTTATGGACTCTGGCTATGGAATATCTACCGTGAGAGCATTCATAGTCCGGCTGTGACCAACTTTGATTGTTTCAAGGGGTTTTTTTTTTTCCTTTTTGTTCTTGGCAGCCCAAGTTTTAAATGGGCCCATTATTGCCGAGTCATTCAGGAGCAAAGAATGACTCCCTTGTCCGAGCGGCAGAATATCCATCGCAGCGGCAGCCTTTGAAGTGGAGCAGAAGATAACTGCTTCCGAAATGACTCGTGGTTTTCTTCTCGCAGTAAATGAGTTTACAAAGTTGAATTCATATTAGATGAAAGGAGAAGTCTGCTTCCAAATAACGTTGCCCTTCCAAGACTGAGGATTTATGCTGCCCACTTGTTTCTCAGTGGGCTGCTGCACAGAGAGCTTTTACCTCACCCTTTAACTATGTTAATCTCCTCTGAGTTTTGTACCAGAGCTTTTTTTTTTCTCTCTCTGAACACCCACCTTTCAAAGTTAGCTTGAATGAGCTTTTGTGTTGGAACTACTGAAACAGATGACAGTCGGCGCACCCACGCCATGAGGGAACCTGTGGCTCTGACGCATGCAATGCACTGCTGCTGTAAAAGCTTTCACAGAGCAGGCTCTGCGTAGCTCGCATCCTCCCACAAGAGAAGAGCAGAGGAAGCGTACAGACCCTGCCCTCCTCTGCCAAGTACCTGTGCTCCTTGTTCTGGCTTTTAACAGTGTGCACACCCCCATAGGGAACGTCCGAGCTTACCGTGCAGATGTAGATTCAGTGCGTCTTATGGACCCGGTCTTATAAATTAACTCTTGTTTGTTCTTCTATCCTTTCAGCAATGGATAACTTACAAGAGCGAGCACTGCACATCCGGAAAGTCCTTCTGAGCTTGCCCAAAACCACTCTGATTGTAATGAGATACCTCTTTGCATTCCTCAATCAGTGAGTATTCCTGAAAGCCCCAGTGCCTTGCGGTAGCAGGTGGCAACTGTGTACATGTGATGGATTATAGGGTTGGAGGCTTGACACTTGGCAGTATCTGATCAGAGCAGCAGTTCAGGGTACGAGAGCCATTTTCTGTACTCTGTTGCCTCTCAGCCTCCTGTTTAATTATTGCGTTGGCTTTGCTGAGCCCCTCAGCCTTATGCGTTGCAACTGGAAGAATGTTTTCAGCAATCTTGACAGAGTTCAAGTGCTGAAAATTAATACGACACAGTTGGCTTGGAAACGGAGTGGAAATGCGACATGCAGGATGAGGATATGGGTCCCCAGCCAGCAAGAGGCAGTGTGTGCTGTTTAAGCAGTGAGCTCCGTCCTTCTTGGGAAGGGAGGGATCGTCTGCATTTTTGAGCCGCCTGCCACAGCTGGCTGGTTTGTGGGGCGTTGCTTGCAGAGGGAGCCTAGTCTTGATCTCTGTCCAGCAGTTGGGACTCTGGAGGGTGGTAAGAATAAGAAGTGTGGGAGCTAGAAAAGGGACTTCAACGTGGCCTGTGTGGAAGGTAGGAAAGCAGTGGAGGTGATGCTGTGTTGCTGCTGTTCATCATGTCTACACTGCAAAAGGGATAAGATCTAGAGATTTCATTAGGGCGGAGATGCTTAAAGTATATATGGGATACATGCAGTATGCAAGCTTGAATCCATCCACAGATCCAGAACAACCCTGGGTTTTCTCTAAGCTGTGAGCTTTCCACCAGGCCTTTTTTAGAACAGACTGAACTAAGTGTCTGGATTAAAAGCCTTTCCAAACTCTGGGGGAGTTGAGCTCTGGAGCTGCATTTTGCAGGTCACCACTAGTCGTTGCCAAAGCTGCTGGCAGGGAGCTTTTAATAAGAGGTGACAGAAAACAACGACTGTCCTAATGGCTCTAGGTGGGTGTTTCTCCATCTGCTTGACCTGTGATAAGCGTGGAAGCGATGGTACTAAAAGCTTTGGCTGCTAGTACTTCAGAGCTGAACTCTGTAGAGCATCATTTTATTCATCACTGAGTAGTGTCATTCTAGCAGCTTGCAGGATGAATGCGTCATCCTTTTCCTTGTGATGAGTTTAATGTCTAGTGCTGCAATTTGAGGTTTCAGCTATAAATAACTTGGAGGGAGCTGGAACCTCTTGCTCTCTCATCACTGTCCCGTAAGGCACGCAAGCTATCTAGACAAAGCAGGCCCTTACCCCTTTCACTGTGCTTGCAATAAAATGCAGGAAGATTGGGTTTCCAGAATGGATTAATGTTCCTGCTTTGTGACTCGGGAGGAGCTGCCCTTTGAGAAATAGTGCGTTTGGTTTGTGTGGTTCTTGGGAGATAAGATTTCTCCAAGCAGCTGTAGAAATACATTGATTTTAATCGATAAGTAAATGTGCTACTGCCATTGAGCAAACAGTGATGTGGAACAGTGCAGCAGAACTTGCCCTGAAGCTTGAGGGACCGAGCTCTGTGTGTAGACATACCTCTGCAGCTCCCATTGACTTTCACCTGAAAAAAAGCAATCCTGGTAGCTTGTTCAATTGTGTTGGCTTTTGGATTAGTAGGACTTCACAAGCCACCTGGATTTACAAGCATAGAGCTCCATAAGAGCCCTCAGGCTGCCTTCACAGGAAAGCCAAAAGCAAGGTAAAGCTCACCCCAGCTTACAGACTTACTCCCGGAGGCCGTGAAAGCCGCCGAATTGCAAACTAAACAGGACCAGGCCTAGTTGGACCTGGATGGGAGACTCATCAAGAGAAGCCCCACGTGCTCTGGGAACCAGGACTGCTGTTTCTGTGGATGTCACTCTTTCGAATACAGGACCATTAGCTCTGAATGACAGCAGGGGCATTATGTTCTCTCTTAAACGAGGCATGAAACTGAGATCCTACCGCTTGTACTGACTGCAGGGCCCGTTTCACTTTGGTAGAGTGCATCTAGATGCCAGGTCAAAACCTTACCTAAAAATTGACTGTTTTGAAAGATGCTGGTTTTTGGCTGTAGGTTCGAACAGCCGCTGCTGTGCTCCACTCTAGAGGTATCTGCCTTTTCCTGATAAGTGAAGTAACTCTTGTATGTGCAGATTGACCAAGGACTTTGGAAAGCAGGGTATAAATGTAATACAACAACCTGTTGGCTGTAGTGCTCACGTAGCAATCTGCATTAAATAATACAAGGACAAGACCCTTATCTGAGTCTTGGGCTTCATTAGCTGTTCTTGCTGAATGCTACTTGCTTACGTAAAACCACATAAAGAGTCCTGATGATGATGATGTGGGGATCCTCTGATGTGTGTCTGGATTGTCTCTGTGGAAAATGAAAACGCGTTCACAAAACGACCCCTGTCCCCTCATTCCTATGTTGCAGCTTGGAGGGAAGGCTGCAATACATCCTCTTTCCGCAACAGTTTATGAAGGAAGTTCTCTCCTGCCTCGAGACTCTTTCCACGGATGTCACTTCTGGAGTCACTGAAATAAATATTCCCTTCCAGCCTCTCTAGCTTTTGATTATCCTAAGAAATGAACTGGAAAACAGGGCTTTTGATAGGGGGAGGCAGGGGCAGGGTGCATACTGTAACTTTGCTCTCTGATGCTTAATCATTAATTAATTGGGTGCCCCAAAAGGCTTCAGTTACAGGCTTAGGGTAAAATTTATTCAGATGAAAATTACATGTTTTAAAAACACAGTTGCTCTGTGGGAAATGCAGCATTGAGAGGCACTGGGGGAATCTTAGATAAGCGCTGTAAAAACCCTTGATGAGAAACCCTTTGGCTCTTTGGGAACAGGCTGACTTTACAGGCTGCTTTACCAAATATGCTCAGTCAGACCAAGGGGACCAGGCTGAGCTCAGAGCTGCAAACCGATTATGAACAGCAGTAATAAAGCAGAATGTCCTTCCACTTGTAAAGTCAATGGCCCAGTACCTTTCAAAGCAATACAGTCCCCAAGCTTCTCAAATCCCTTTGAGGTTTCTAGCTGTAAGTGGCCTAGTTATTAGACTTCAAAGGCATTCTGTGTGTCACTGAAACTAAGCTAAGTCCTAGTGGCGCTCTTGCCGTAGGAAGCAAGAGCTTGGAGCTTAAGCTGTGGGCTTGGGAGGAGCTCGGGCCGAGGGAGGTGCCAATGGAAGGGAGCAGAGTGGTTTCTTGACTGCCAGCTTCCTTGCTGTATGCAGTGCCCCACGCTGCGATCTGGGGAGCAGCAGTGCCTCAGTCAGGCTGGCACTGGCCTCTTGGCTGGAGCTCGGGTGTTATCGCGGCAGCTGCTTTCTGTGCAGGGTGCACCAAGCAGACCACATGTAAATAAATCCCCAGCACTGAAATCCAGGTGGCCAGAAGAATAAACCGTTCAACCAGGGGACTGTCTAGTGACGTGTTGTTTTGTAAGACATCCTGGGCGCGCTAGTTGAGGAGGACATATTAAGAAAATGGAACGTGCCCGATCAGTTCAATAAAGAAATCTGTGTGTTGGCAAGCGGGGGGTTTTCTCTGCTGTCAGCGAAGGCTGCAGCTAGGAAGCTCTATTTGTGCAAGTCGGAGCAGATCAGATTGTCGGATCCCAGGAGGGGCATCTAGCAGAGTTCTCCGTTTCCCAGTAAATGTCGTCATTGTCTCTTGTTTTCATCTCTCTTGACCCAAAAAGATTCATGGCCCAGTGGATCAGGCTCCAAGAGCAGAGCACTCTGAGCTAATGCTCCAGATTCCACTCTCTGTTCCCTAGCAGGAAATGCTGCCATTGTTTGCTCCTGTTAATCCTGCTTCCCCTCACCCCTTCAACTTTCCCCTGTTTTTTTGCAGTTTATCTCAGTTCAGTGAAGAGAACATGATGGATCCCTACAACTTAGCCATCTGCTTTGGACCCACGCTGATGTCTGTGCCTGAAGGCCATGATCAGGTCTCCTGCCAGGCTCATGTCAACGAGCTGATCAAAACCATCATCATCCAACATGAGAACATCTTCCCAGGCCCGAGAGAACTGGAGGGCCCTGTCTATAGCAGAGGTGGAAGCACCGAGGATTACTGGTACGTTGGGAGCTGTGCTTGGGTTTCTCCCGTTTGGTGAATTGTACAAGGCAGTCGAGTGCTGTGCCTTGGGTCTGATTCTGGAGTCGAACCCAATTGCAGAATTTGAACGCGTTCCAAAGCCTGGACTGTGAAAGAACAAGATGGTTATTGTCTCTTTGGAGAGCTGCTAGTTTATCTGACGCAGACAAGCTTCGGTAGGAGGTTGCCTACCAGACAAATGTCAGACCTGTTCTTTGCTAACCTGAAGGGTGGTCCTGTGACTGCTTTTTTTGGGCTATTATGGCAGTGACCACGACCACCTTGGCAAAGCCACGCAGCTGATGCCTACATTCACAACTTGAGTTCTTCTTACTTTTTTTTTCTTCTTTTCTCTTTGCCTGCCTTGAGCAAGTTTGCTTTAGTGACAGGGTCGATTGCAGCTGAACCTAGAGAGCTGCAGCAGGGTTTGATTTTTGTTCAGGGCAGCACCGACAGAAGGAAAATACAAAAGCACCATTTCCATCCAAGCCAAAGCCCAGGAGATCAGGCCTCGCATTCGGTCTGCAGGCAACATCTGGAAGCAATTCAGCCAGTGGGGCTCCTGTCATCTGGGGTGGAAGGCTGGGGAGGGGAGAAGGGAGGTGTTTGCTTTCCTAGTGGCTGAATTGATGTCTCCCACCTCGCACCGAAAAGGAAGAATGTTAAACTGCCTTTCCCCACCCACTAACCCCCAGGAATGTAAATGATTATTTTTATATTCATTAAAAAATAAATTGAAGTCACGTTCACGGCAGAGCTAGCCTCTGTTTGGTTTTTCGGCTGTGTTGCAGGCTAATATAACTCTTGTTGCTGCAGGTAAGGCCTGTGAGGTAGCTCCATGCAAATTGCTCCAACTCGACTCGGAGGCCTGTCGCAAAAGCAGTTCAGTTAATTTAGCCTTCATAGCTGATGTAGGGGCGTTGCCCGTATCTCACTGGCTGGCTCAGTTGTATGGCTTGCCTTAAATCCTGTGTTGTCATGAAATGTGAGGGTTGCCTGTAGGGAGAGGGAGATGAAAATATGGAGTGTTTAGTACCTTTTTATTATTTGATGCATGCATAGACCTTCACAAGGGCACGACAGGGGGAAGGCTCCTACCTCGGAGAACAAAGGCTTCACCCAAACCTGGCCAGAACAGAGGACACAGTTCGGGGCACTTCTGCGTAACCTGCATAGCTCCAGTTTGTCGCTGTCAAGAAGCTTTTTTTTTTTAGTTGTAACCTGCTTTGGAAAACATTTAGAGTACCTGGATGCAGGTAGTTGAGAGGACTGCACGAAGTCAGACCCTGTCTCTGCACACCCTCCATTATGAACAAGCATTTGGGGTTGGAGGCATGGAAAAGAGAGTATAATTAGTCCTAAAATATCCCATCACATATCTCAATTTACTTTGCTGTGCCGTAGTCACTTGTAGTCGGCAGCTGCTGGGGAGGACTGAAGCCACTTGCCTCCGGGGCAGAGCAGGGTGGGGCACGACGCACAGTTTTCTGCTGGATGCACCTTTGGCGAATTGTTTTGGATCCTGTCCCACCCCACGTCAGTGTGTCGGAGCAGATTGACACCACATTAGAAAGGCCTAGTAAAGCACTGTCTAACCGGGGCGGGAGTCAGAGTCTGGGAATCCTCCTCTTGGCCACGTGAGGCTCGGAGAGTGGCAGGGGAGAAGATGGTTTGCATAGAGCTCCACTCGCTTGCATTCCTCTGGCAGTATGTATTGCTGACGCTTCCCCAGCGTTCGTGGAGAAATCCAGCAGCCTGGCACTTCCCGTGACAGCACCCGAGGGCCTGTGTGATAGAGGGGGTCTTTCTGTAGCAGGGGCAGGTTTTGGTTTAAAGTGCTGCACGAGGGGGAAGGGAAGGCGTGCGACCTGCCTGCTGCTGCTCGTTTTTTTGCAGTGTTTAGATCATTAGAGTGGGTTGTACGCTGCATTACTTCACAGTCTGGGTGAAACTTTAGCCCTTAATACTAGAGCCCGCCTGGGGCTTCCCGTTGGTTTTAAATTCTTTTATAAACTTTGCAAAGCCTTTATCTTTCCTAGTAAGGATGGGAAAGTGGACGAATGCCTTCCTAGGTACGTGCTCAGAAGGTGGCCAGGAGGAGTGTTTGTTATGTGGATTAAGTGTAATGAGATGCAAGCATTGTTCAGGTTTGGGGGCTTTTTGAAGGGCGAGGTTGTGGGGGGGGTTTTTTTTTTGTTTAAACATTTCATAGACTTCATAGACATTAGGGCTGGAAGGGACCCCGGAAGATCATCGAGTCCAGCCCCCTCCCCAAAGGGCAGGAAGTCAGCTGGGGTTGTCGGATCTCAAAAAACGTAGAGGAGGTAAAAATTCTTAAAAGGAAAACACAAGGCTTTGGTGAACTCTGAAGTCAGGAGTTTTAGGCCCAGAAAAGATGGATCAAGTTACTGCTCTCTGAAGAGAAGTAAAAACTACTTTTGATATGATTTAAGGTCCGCTCAGTGTAGCACACAAGGCTATAAACCTGACTGCAAAAGGGCTCCATCCAGTCCTTGCTTCATTCCTCCCGGAGCATAAGACTTGAGAGCAAACAGGTTTTCCCTTCATCAGCCACTTCTGGCATAAGGGAGGGGAGACGGTTCCCCGCCGAGTGGTTCAAGGTGTGCTGCAGAGTAAACACAGACGAGCCTTCATTGCCAACTGGCACTCGGCTCCGGAGGGTTGCGTGAGAGAAGCTAGGACTTCTCTTTGCATTCTCCTTTTTCCGGCCTCGAGGAACTGCCTTCCGGGCTCCTTAATCTTCAGGCAAACAAGTTACGTGGAGGGTAAGGTAGGGTACAACTCAGTGCTGCCTACTCCCCAGTAACTGCCCGCGTGCACACTCTCACCCCCTAGTCAACGCGAGATAACGTGCTCATTGTCACGGAGGGGGTCTGCTGCCTCGCACGTACCTCCAGGTGAGCGTGCGCACACAGGCAGTTATCCCAGAGTAGCTGCCGCCCCGAGTTCACGCCCTAGTTCTACTTTGCAGTAGTTTGCTCTTGTAATCCTGCCATTGGGGATGCATAACCTTTGTTTTCCACTTCGTGTGCATGTGATCTTATTAAAGCTTTGTCTCCTGTAATGTTTAGACGTGAGATCTATTAGTGCTTAGATGTCTGTAAATAAAGACCCGAGCAAGTTAATATGATATGGGAGTCGCTTGTTTGATGAAATGAAAAGGAACATTTAAACTGATCATTGGGAGAAAAAAATCTGAAACATCTTATTAAAGTGGAATAATCTCCCCTAGGGAAGTGACAGACATCTCATCACTCAGGTAACTAGCTAATTAGACAGAGCAGTGGAGAATATAGCGTAGGAAATAATCCTGGTGTGACAGAGATGACGAACAAAACCTAATATGCCTTTTCTGTCTCTGCCTTTCCCTTCAGTCTCCCGAGAGCTGGGTTAGGAGGTCTGAACTCTGGCTTGCCTGCTTTAATTTCCTGGCAGTGTACACAAGGTGAAGAATCTGCTCCGTCTGCTGAAGCAAATTAGGGCTTAGCTTGACCTTAACCTCACTGATTTCAATGCATGGAAATGAATCCCCTTTCCACGGAGGAAAGTGAAATCTAGGTTTTCAGATCCAGTAGTGTCAGCTGTGACTTCTATAGATGGCAGGGCTTGACTTCCTCCGGGGTAACGCGTTGTCTCTTTCCTCCTGTACAGTGAAAGCCCTCACGGGGAGATGGCCTCGGCAGACGATTCGGCTCAGGATATAACAGCTGAACACCATACCAGCGACGATGGTATGTGAAGCCTTCGGCCACTTGTAAGGGAGTCCAGTTTGAGGGGATGCTGTTACATGGTTTAAATTCAAAGAGGGATACTCTCACGGGGAATTGAATGAGAAGAGACCTTATGTGGGGCCCTCCCTGCCCGAAACGGAAGAAGGGAGGGGGCCAGCAGGGATTTTTAGACGCCAACTGACTCTCCAAAAACACCCACTTGCCCAGTGCTCCCTCTCTCGGCATGCCCTTTCCTCGGGAAACGTTGTGCACGGGCTGTCTGTGCTCACGGTGGTTGGACGGGCCTTTGCACTGGGAAGCGTGAGCTCAGCAGAGCGCCAAGCAACGAACGTGCTTGGGCCTGCTCTCCCACTCCCCTCGGTGCATGCTGCTTGCCAGGCTTCTCCCCTTTCAGTGGCATTGGCAGGCAGCAGCTTGCGCGTGTGCAAGCTCCAATTGCTTTTATTACAAACATACAAGCCAAAAAAAGGGAGAGGCCCTCCCTCTTCCCCACCAGGAGCCAGGCCTGGGGGTGGGGGATCCTTCCTGCTCCTCCTGTTCCCCCGCCATTCCTGAGGAAGGACTGCTGACCAGTGCACACATCACAGCCTGACCTCCTACAGCACCCTGCATTTGTTTCTTATCCGTCCCAGTTATCCTCCCCCCTGGCGGTTGCCTGGGACGAGAGGGGCTGCTGCAGGTCAGATGGGGAGTATGGTTTTCAGTTGGATGGCATCCCTTTTTGAGTCGCCTTTAACAGCCTGGTTTACGTTTTGTGCTTGGGCCTCTCCCGTGCTTTATCACTGTGCCAGCTAACGAACCTTTCCCTTACCCACGGCCCGTTCCTGCTGGCTTAACAATGTTGGCTCGCCAATGAGGAAGTAAATGCTACTGAACTGTGTCACCTGCAGCTCTGCCAGCAGTGTGGGGGTCAAGGCCCGGTCTGAAAAGAAACTTCTAGTCAGGGTGTCGGAGGGAAGTACCAAGATGAGGGGGATGAAAGGACGCGACTTCAGGGTCTCTGTTAAGCAGCTTGTTCTTCTGAAAAGTTGCAGGCCCTTAACAGTGCATGGGAAATTGAACTGCTTTCCTGCTGAAGGAGTTTGATCGCTCTAAGGAAGGGCAGACTCCCTTCTGTTTACCCAGAAGTGTAAACCGGGGCCAGAACTTGCCTGTTGACCAACTTAAGAGGCTTGTTTAAAAGATAATGTTCTCTTCTCAGTGCTTGGCTGGCGGCTGAGTCAGCTTCTGGGCACCGGGTGAAATGGGTGTATGCATCGCACGTTCAGGTAGCAACTCCCAAGGCAAAACTACCTTGGAGTTCGGCATGCTACACATGCAATGGCTGCCTGGTCTCGTTCGTAGACGCTTAGAAGCACATCGGCATGGAAAATACTTTCCTTTGCTCTCCAGAGGAGAACCCAGTGAGTGAGCTTCAGGATGCGGGGGCAGAGAGAAGGAGCGTCTCTCTGTAAAAGGTCGTGGTCGTTCTGCTAACTTTTGACATGATGTACGAGTGACTGGGCACTCCAAAGTTGGGGCTGGCACACCCTCAGCAACATAATGAGGCCATAACGAGAGCATATCCAGGCTCTTTGAGTTATGAATTGATGGAGAGACGTTAAACCGTCGCTCTCCTGCACAGTTTTTGAGGCTAGGGGAGCAGAGGCTCTCGGTCCCTATTCACAGCTCTCTCCCCACAGCAGGAGCCTCGTACGGCAGCGCTACTGGAAATCTGAGTCTCAAATCACTCGTTTGGCGAGAAGCCATGGTCCTAAAAAGCAAATTGGAAATGTAAGAAACTTGAGTGAGCTGCTCATTTGGAATAATAAACAATTGTTAATGAAACGGGGATGAAATTTATCCAAGTAGAGTCCCCTCCCTTTGTAAAATGGAAAAAAACAAGCTTTAAAACGTGAAGCGATTTTGCTTTAACCGGGCCGCGTGACTTGGTTCCAAGAGCCAAACGAGCGAGAGGAAAGGAGGTAGCCAGAAGCAGATAACCACATGCTCAGGGGACTCTAAACCAGAAAAACAGAAAACACGGTCATGTTCCAACCTGAAAACACGGGCAAGCTATTTTTCACTCTTGCAAACACCTGGCTGGCGAGCGTGGGCTGATAACTGGAACGGTCTGTAGCTGTCCGTAGACCTATCTAAAGTGTATGATGAAGTAGGATTTGCGTTGTGTGTTTTAGCAATAAGAAAACTTGTTCTTGAAGGCTCAGTCCCAGCAGATGCTGGGGTTGCTTAGCCTTGGCCCTCGGTCTTTCCGTGCCCTGCAGCAGCACACGTTAATCCCAGTGCTTCAGTGGCTAATGCTGCTGCTGGGCAGTCTCAGACTGCCACATCCCCTGTACTCCCACCTGGACTTGCACGGGTGTCTGCAAACTACGTCACAGCCACTGCTGAGAGCCCGTTTCTGGAGTGCCTGCTTTAATTTACAGGGACTGCAGAACATTTGCTGGTAAGATCCTCTCTGGCTGGCTGCTGCACTGTTGAGGTCAGGCATGTGGGAGCTTCCCTCAAGCTGATGGCAAAATAATGACGTATCTTTTGGGTGTGACGGGGCCTGTGTTCTTGGTGCCAGAGAAGGGAAAGGGCTGGGCATTCCTTGAAGTTTGCTTCCTAAAAAGAAGCCGAAATTTTCCATTAAGCGGCACCTGCCATGCAGCTTCTTGAAAAGCTGCGCAGTACTAAGGTATAGGCAGCCAAGCTTGCCCCCTTTCCTTGATTCTGTCTAAAGGGGGGGAAGAGTTTTTGTTTTTCGGGTTTTTTTTTTTAAATTTGTATCCCGTCTGCAAATGAGAATCCATCTTCCGCAGAACTTTAAAAATAATCCTTGCAATCCGACACGGATCCGCCTCCGACTGACTGTCTAGACATCTGTACTGTCCGCCTCTGCTCAGTATCTGAGTTCTGGGCGGTGGAAGCTGGTCACCCTGTGTTTTGTGACAGTCCATTGCAAGTTCCTCAGGCGAGAGCTGTCTGGTTATGTGCGTCGCAGCACTCCGCGTGTACCTAGATTGCGCTCAAGAAATCGTGCAAATCCGACAGCACTGAGCGGCTGACTCTGAGCCGCTCCACAGCAGGCATTGGTAAAGATGCTGAATATTTGTGTTCGCTTCCACAGCAGTTCCTTGGATAGATCAGTGTCCTGTAAAGTTGTGATCTGCAGTCTTTTGGGCCAGACAGGCTCTCGAGACAGGAGAATGTCTTCCCGAATAGAGTCCTTATTTCTGACGCAGCTTGGAAGCTGGAGGCATTTCCCTCCCTAAGTGCTGATGACAGCCGCTGCTTGCCCGCGCAGCAGGCACGAGTTACCTGCCTTGGAGGAAACCTCCCTAGATAGTTTTTGTCCCTGACATCATAACTTCTTGGTCCTTGATGGTGGTGACTTGGGACATGATGGGTAGACTGTCTGGCTCACGTTTTCTTACTACGCTGGGATGGTTTCATTGACGTGAGATTCGTGGAGGAGAAAATGCAGAGGTGTGTGTGGTTGGTAGATGTGAGATCATCCCAACAGCAGAGTTCCCATGTGTCTGACAGATCCACACCCAAATCCTGATGCTTGGACCCTGTTCTCCATTGTTACCAGGTGACACTTTATGCTGTGTGCTGCAGTCTGCTCTGTATCATTTTCAAGGGGGAGGCTCAAACTCCCGAACGTTTTCCTGAGCCCTAGTGTTCACTTCACTGCTGATGTTTTGTTCCCTTCTCTCTCTCCTAGAGTGCGAGCCCATAGAAGCCATAGCAAAGTTTGATTACACTGGCCGAACTGCACGGGAGCTGTCCTTCAAAAAGGGGGCTTCTCTTTTGCTTTACCATCGGGCTTCAGATGACTGGTGGGAAGGACGCCACAATGGAATTGATGGACTTATTCCTCATCAATACATCGTTGTTCAAGACACGTACGTCACCTGTGTTAGACCCTGCGTGAGGATGGGGGCCACTGAATGCTGGGAAAATTTCGGCACACTTAAAACCGTGCAAGAAAAACCATTCGAACTTGAACATCTGTGCCGAAGTGTTAGGGCCTGCACTGGCTTGTAGGCCTTTCAGCCCCCAACACCGCAAGCTTCTCCATGTCAGAGGTCAGAAACAGGTCCATGGTCCTCTTGCCCTTGTTGGGCCAACGTGGTTAAGACACGATTGTTTCAGAAGCCAGCGGCACGCAGTGCCACAGCCTTGATTCTGCAGCTAGAAGGACCAGATGCCTGTTTTTGACTGCACTGGGGGCAGGGGTGGGGAGATGAAGGGCAGGTAGCAGGGGAGAGCCTTTGGGCTCAGACTCGTGTCCCTTGAGCTGTATCAGGACATTAACTACCATGGCACCGTGCCTTCTTGTGCACAGACATCAGTGGGCTTCCATGTAGGCACAGGGGTCCCCTTCTCCGCAACTTGCTGGTTCAGCATCTTTGCTGTCCAAGGGTTTGTACGCACACTGTGCTTACGCTAACGTAATTGGCCTTTATACTAGAAAGGGCACACTCCTGCCTTTATATGGCCCTGCATTGGTGTAATACACTTGTATTTGAGTGAAATCGGGGACAAAATTATACTTTTGTATAACTTACAGCAGCATGGTTGTCTCTTGCTTAGGGGGAGAGCAGCCACTTTCTCAGGCAAACGGGCTATTACCTGCTCCCCCTAGTGGCAAGTCACAGTCACAACAGCCTGCTTCATGCAGCTATCCCACAATACCTGGTTGTCTGTCTGCTTCCTATCCCGGTGCAACTTATATCTGCGTATAAAACTAGCACTAATGCAAGGAGGCGGTGTTATCAGGTCCCTAAGTCCGGTATTTGAGTGCTGTTCCCTTGTTAGGCACAGAAATCTGGGTCTCTGATGTGGAGTGCAATTTGTTCCTCACTCTGTAATAATAAAAAGGCGTGTGGGTGGGTGCAGCAGCCCCTTCTGACACGATATCTTTCCCTCCTCCCCTAGTGAGGACAGTATTTCTGAGAGATCCAGCCCCAAGTCTGAAATAGAAATCAACTCGGAGCCACCTGAAGAAAAAGTGACCGCCAGAGCCAGCGCCAACTGTCCAAGCGGCAGTCACGTTGCAGATATTTACCTTGCAAACATCAACAAGTAAGAGCGCTCTTGCATTGGCATGAGAAGCTCAGGACTGAGGGCAGTGGGTCATTGTCTTTCTTGAGGAAAATATTGGAAATAGGCCTACTACTCTTTCCCATCCACTTCTGCTTTTTCCTGCTCATTTCCACTCCATTGTTCAGCTCCCTTTTCTCCAGCCTGCCCGAATCACTTTTATGCACGCCCTCTTCGTTCCCACACCGCCATTCCACTTCAGCCCCGGGCCTAAAAAAATAAATGCCTCACATTGTCTTGTACGCTCTAAACAGATGCTTTAGCATGTGGCAGAGCCACCAAGATGTAATATTTTGTGGCCTGTTGCTGTTTGTGTCTCGTTAGAGCACCCAAGCTCAGGCCTTCGTTATGGTAAGTCTGGTGCGGTCACTTGGGAAGACAGTCCCTGGCGAGAGGAGTTTACAGTCATGAGTTAGAGAAATAAGTCGCACCTTGGCATGACCTTCACTGTCACTGCTCTCTCCCAATCTCTCACATTGTTTGCTCATATCCTTTGGGCCAGGGATATTTTGAATGCGTTCTCAAGATGTTCAGTGCATTTGTGGTTGCTGTAATGCAGCAATAAGAAAGGGGGGAAAAAAAAAAGTACCTTGCATTCAGTGCTGTCCATAACGACCTTTCACATAACTTTTGTCCCAAAGCCAGTTGCTAACTATGAGTGCCACACTATTGAAACCACAAGCCTCCCATTGCCCCAGTTTGATCTGTTCAGCGAGGTGTGGACATGCTAGTCTGTTGATGAAAATCTGGAGAATGAAATTGTCTTGCTTTTTCCTCCCCCTCCAAGGCATTGTTATTCCCAAATCTTTCAGTTCATTTCATTGGTATAAGATGGCACGCTAGGTTACCAAAGCAACTCTCTCAGTAATAGAACTGAGTACCCTAAAGCTACTAGTGCTGTTAATTATCATGTTGCAGAATTGCTTCTCGACCTCTGGGGCACAGATGGAGAACTCTTGAAAAATGTTTCCTCTGTGATGCTGTTAGTGCCAAATGATGGGCCCAGTCCTCAGCTAGCGGGCAGCCATGTGGCTTTATTTAATACCAGTGAAACGAGTGGTGCGTTTTTACCTGCTTGATGAACCGTTCAAGTGTGGGACTGTATCGGGTGTGGAACAGCCTGCACCGTGGCAAGTTCCGTTTTGGAGAGTCACCATCTGCTGCAGAGCTCTGCTCCTTGTTGCGGTACCCTGAGTGATGCTTTTGCCAGGGAAGGTGTGATTTTTAGCAGCAGTAGCATAAGACCTTTTTTTTTTTAGTGTGGTTTGAATCGTCTGACCTATGTGCTAACAGAGTGTGGCAAAACAGATCAGATGGTTTCGCGGTGGCTGTTGTGCCACCCACTGAATTAGTTTTTTGATGCCAAAATCCAGCTAGAAATAGTACGGTTGTAGCAGTCACTCGTGCAGCCTGTGCTATATATAAATCAGTCTTTTCCTTTAAGGCATGCCAGGCTGCCTGCTTTATAGCACGCAGCAGTCTTTCTAGAATGGCCACGTCTAACGTGTATGAAACCATGCTTTCAGACTGCGCGTTGCTGGGGGATGTTATGGAGATAATGTTGGGAGGCCAGCTTATGTACTTTTCAGTCTCGTACACCTATAGCACGGCATAGATTATCTATCGTGGCCTTACTTAGGGTATAGAAAAGGCATGTTTCTATAAGCAGCAAAAGACTGACTCTTGTTGCTAACGCTAAACATCCTTTAAGGCAACGTGCCTACCTGTTTTTAAAAAGAATGCCACGATGCCTTTGCCCCAGAGTTTTAATAGATTTTTCTGTTATGCACCTTAGCCAAAAAGAGAACCTCTGATGTAATAACCAAAAAAAATGGTGTCTAGACTAGCTGATGGCACAGAGGGGTTTTTGGTTGAAATGACAATTTTTCCTTTATTACCGAGTTAAATGCTTTTCCATTTAGTCTTTTGCATGTGCTAGGAAGGTGTACAACTGTTTGTAGTCTAATTGGCTTCCCTCTGACAGACGTTAAGGTGGGTGGTTGTAATGTTGTATGATGATGCCCTGAGCAATGATGGAGGTTACTAATAGCCCGGCCAGCCACAGGTCTCCTTCCACTGCCGTCCGTGTTGTCTGGGGGAGCCCTGTTTTGAGGTCTGCCTCTCTGTGGGTCTCCTCTCATATGGACTTGTTTTGCTTTTGCAATTGAAGGCAAAGAAAGAAGCCAGAGTCTGGCAGCATTAGGAGAGCTTTCCGTCAAAGCGATAGCCATGGGCTGACAAGCTCTTTGGCTGAACCAGCCTCTGCGGGAGCCGGAGCCACTTCTAGACCTTCATCTCAGCCCATTATGAGCCAAAGTCTCCCCAAGGAGGTTCCTGATAAATGTTCCATCAGCGGCCACGGCAGCCTTAATTCCATCAGCCGGCATTCGTCCCTGAAGAACAGGATAGAGAGCCCACAGATCCGGAAGACCGTGACCACAGGAAGGTCAAAGAGCTTCAACAACCATCGGCCCATGGATCCTGAGGTCATTGCTCAGGTAAAGGAGACCCTTTAGCATAAGGGAGGTTGGCTTCTGTTTTCATAAGGGAGGCACCAAA
This sequence comes from Crocodylus porosus, assembly GCF_001723895.1. Taxonomy (NCBI): domain Eukaryota; kingdom Metazoa; phylum Chordata; order Crocodylia; family Crocodylidae; genus Crocodylus; species Crocodylus porosus. The sequence goes on along the minus strand of NW_017728935.1, from coordinate 249,938 downwards.
TGGGTTTAAACCTAATCGCATTCATTCTGGGTAAACTCTTCTTCTTAGCTCAGCTTTGCTATGCCTAGGGGAAGGATGCGTTCCAACCCTTTGCATATGTGAGCACTTCATGGGCTCGGAGACAGATGCTGAACGTCCTGTGCTTGTCACTCACGCCTTTGCATGAGCCATAAGTGTGTCTCCACCCCCTCTTCCCTCCCCCACCTGTTTCTTGTATCATTTACAGCATAAGAAGGTTGTCCAGAGAAACGAGGAGTTTGCAGACCCACACAGTGAAGTTTGGCTCTCCGTTTTTGCCACGGCACCTGTTTGTGCTGGTCCATACAGCAAAGATGAGGGTTGCGGGGTATATTTGAGCGTGTCGATGGGGCAAGGAGGCAAGATTTTATCATGAGGTTGGCCGCTCTGCCTACCCATAGATGCTTGCCCAGCAATTGATCTCATCTCCCAGCTTGCACTTGCGCATCCTTTTAGCGGAACATAAATCTGTGCCTCGGTCTAATCATGTAACCTTGTCATGTGTAAGGCAGTGGGACTGTGTGTGTGAGTGAAGATAAATGACTCAGGCCTTTATGCCACAGAAGCTCTGACATGTTCAGTCTTCAGAACCCACAGCTCCTAAGGTGTTCATTACAGAAAACTGATACTGATTTATCAGGAAAAAAACCATTCAACAGTCCAGACGCTGGGGCCTGAGAAAAGCAGGGGACTTGGTATCAATTTAAAGCCTTTTTACCATCTGAGCAACTTTGACTGTTGGTGAAATTTTGGAAGCGTTTGCAATAGCGCAGTCAGAATAAAAGTGATGCTGGCTCTGTTCTGCTTTCACAGCAGCGTCTTTTTGTGTTTACAGACTCGGATACGTGGTAAGAAGCCACCTCCAAATCAAGTTGTTGCCCCTTTGCGTTTTGATTTCTTAAGGCAGGTGCTTGCGGGTGTGGGGAAGGCTGCCCTACTGATGTGTACGCAGCTGTTCCTTCGCCCCACAGAGATGGTTTTCTGCATTTTTAGACCGAGTCAGCGTACAGTACACGTGATGGGGAAGCAGTTTTCACCTTTTGTTTTTGCTACCCAGCTCTCAGAGAAAAAGTGGGGTTTTTAATCTTCCCTCATTTCAACCCTCCCTAGGTATCTTCCCTCTCTCGCTTAGGTTTTGCTATAAATACTTCTGTGACAAAATCCTCTTCTCTTATTTATCCATCCCTCTCTTCACAGAAATGTCTCCAATAATCTCGTGGTGCTTTGGTACCATGGGCCCTAAGAATCATGACTTGTGTCAACAGAAACAGCCACCAGGATCTGTAATTGCTGTGTCTTGGCTTGGCCTGTCCACCACAGAACAATACCAGGGCATAGAAAACAGATTCAAAACAGCCAAACGTTTGAAGGAAGGCTTAGACTGCAGGGAGCTAAAGCTATTGATGCAAGTATTGGAGTGAAATATTACAGACTTCCCTTTTCGCCAGAGGTTCATGCAGTGTTCCCCGTTCCAAACCCTAGATACGCCTGCACACGCATGCTCGTCCATGCCGGCTGCTTTTTTTCAGTATGTGACGGATGTGTCTGAGGCTCAGGAGCACTTGGCTCTCAAGTTTCAAAGTCAGCTCTGAGGTACCCTGAATGGCTAATGTCTGCAGACTTGCGAACCAGAAGTAACAGGATTTCCAAAGCCCCCCCCAGCCCTGAAAAAATGGATAAGTGAAAATTACCCGAACGCCTCCTTACAGGTGAACCTGTGACACTAGATAGCTTTTACTGGATGTCAGGTTATCGTGCCATTAACACTGGCCTTTTGTTCAGGGTCCAAGTGAATATCTGTTACATCCTCTGCTGGGGTGTTGGTTTGGCCTTTGCCGTATCTTCAGCCTCAGTTCTGTCGGAGGGCATTATCCGGTTCTCACTGTCTTGCTTTTTTTATTCTTGTTAGACTTTAGCTGAAACAAATCAGTCTCTTTGTCTTTCAATTAGGCTCTCACGTAAGTTTTTCTCTTCAATCTCCTCTTCCTGCCAGAATAATAAACTGCAGTAATTCGTTGTTTCCACTGGAGATTAGAAGCTTTAAAAAAAAAAAAAAAAAAAATGGCTGCATTAAATTAGCACTCCCCTTTCATGTCCTCTCAAGTGTCAGTTCAAACACCATCTTGTAATCATCTGACATTCTACATATCTTTCATAGATCTGTAAGTGTTTTAAAATCTGCTTGGTCTGGGGATAGGATTGGAGGTGTTAGGTTACTGTCTTTGGTTCCTTTTACCACTCCTAGACTGATCTTTACCTCCCCCGCTTGCTTTAAGGGGAGGGGGTGGAAAAAAAGCCTCTAAGGAAGCTAGAAAGCTGTAGCCAAAATATGAGTCATGGAAAGGCTAAACCCTTCTGCTCTCCTGTGAATTCTGTTATACCAGCGGACTCCAACCCATAGCTGAATCCTTAATAAACTTCTAGGTCTTGACGTAGCTCAGAACAAACCCACCAATTTTACTTTGGTCTCGAGGAGCGCCTTTGTAGCGCTGTGCTTAGTTCCCATGATATTATATAAGCTGGAAGGGAACTGCCGATGCCTTGTTCTTTTGCCGTGCGTCTCCAGCATCCTCTGCAGATTTTAAAACTCAGTACAATTTACAGTTCTGTTTATGAGATTTTCACAGGAGATTAAAAGCACCTGCGTAAGACCTGAGCTGTTGAGATGGCTGTAACAGATACGCGCTGCAGGGTGATAGGATTCTCCGAGTCCCAGCAACCAGTGCAGCAAGCAGCTAACATCATGCTTTTGTTCTTTCAAAGAGCTGCTCTCTCTGATATCATTGGAAGATTATCCCTGTGTGCCAAGGAAAAAAAAAAGGGACAAGTAGAGATCCTTATCTTTTGAACTGCAGGCTTTTCTCCTAGTAGTTTGGGCCAGGAGAGGATTTTATTTGCATCTTCAAAGTCCAGGAGCGTTCAGGAAAAATAAATTGCAAAACTAGCCTCAAGGAAAGTGTTATCAATTAGTTGGCGCCGGTCCGATGGAAAACAGTAGTATTAATTGGCTTCAATATGTTCAGCAGCCAGTCATCCTAGCGCATAAGGCTGATGTCCCTTTCATTTTCAAGGTCAGATTAACCCTTGCCTGCCAACGATGGCAGACGCTTGGCGCTAGAGTTGAGACGCGGTGTATCTACAGTTGACTCTGGAGCGCGCTCGTTTACGTGTGCATCTAGCCCCTGTGATGAATTCGGTCTCTCTTCAATTTTTGCAGGACATTGAAGCTACTATGAACTCTGCCCTGAATGAACTGAGGGAGCTGGAAAGGCAAAGCAACGTAAAGCACGCGCCAGACGTTGTCCTCGACACGCTCGAGCCTTTGAAAACCTCCCCGGTCGTGGCCCCCACCTCGGAGCCTTCCAGCCCTCTGCACACCCAGATCATCAAGGACTCTGAACCAGCCTTCCAGCGGAGCGCCAGCACCGCTGGCGACATCCCGTGCGCCTTCAGGCCGGTGAAGTCGGTCAAAATGGCTGCGCCGGTTAAACCTCCAGCAACTAGGCCAAAACCTACCGTTTTCCCCAAGACCAGTGCCACAAGCCCTGCTGTTGCGTCTTCTCCATCTCAGCAGCCTACTGACAAGTCTTGTACTGTCTGATGAACTAGAAGCCACACCGTGGATGTAATGTTATTGTTTCAGATGAGGAGACTATAGTAAAGAGACGCTGTAATTCCTATTTAACTAGTTTGGGACTTCTGTCGAAGGTTAGTTTGTAAGTTGTCACTGCCAGGAGCGCTTCCTGGGAGTGAAGATGTTAGTAATTAAGCCTCATCCCGTGCACTCTGCATTAGTGATGTTAGTACCACAAAATCCAGCATCCCACACGTACGAGGTGGACAGAGGAAAACCCATTATCAGGTCACTGTGAAACAGGAGGAAAACACAAGGGAGCAATGAATCAGTTCTTGGTTTATAGTTGATGCCTTGTTCAAATGTTTGGCCACTGAAGGAAGTACTCAGTGGCATCATGTTTTGAATACTGGTGTAGTGACTTATATAGTCTGTGCTTTGTTTGCCGCAGGGAAACAATAAATAGTCTCTTGCATGTTTCGGTGCCACTGGTTGTGGAGCTTGGACATGCCTGTTTCTTGTGCTTTATTGCATTGCCTGCTGGTGCCACTGTGCTTAAGGGTCTGTCTCAGTTTCCATTACATTCTCTGTTTTTCAAGGGTCTTAGCTCTTAGTCCTAGAGATTTCTCTCCTCGGTTAAGACTTGTCATGACGGATAACTCTGAAACGGTCTTAGTTTTGCTGAGTTGCATGCTATGCGTCTGCTCAGAGTGAAATGCAACACATCTCTTTCAGATTTTTAGGAGGGCAGAAGAATCCCGGAACATATTGGTTATGGGCGCTCCAGCTGTGCTCCCAGATTTTAAACATAGCTCTGTGCTTTCTGTTTAAATGACGTTTCCATTCCATTAGGCTATAAAGCAGTGTGCAAAGCGTGTGTCCTTCAGCAGGGACTTGAAGAAGGAATGTAAAAATGAGTTAACGTTTCAACACCAGCTACCGTGCTCTCAAAGAAGCTGCCTTTCCTAACGCACGTGTCCTTGTTATGCTTGAGATGGGCCAAAACCAAAATCTCAGATCTGAGCGTACCTAAAGCTTGGGTTCTCAAGGTCTCCAAACTTTTCATCGTTTGATTGTAAATGTGTTGTTCTGTGGGCCGGGCCACCATGAACCATTGGGGGTAGGGGGACAGGGACACAAAGCACATGGGACTTGAGCAGTATAGTATTCAACTTTATAAACTGCTTAAACGCATATTCTTATGGTAGATCATTGTGTCTTCCAAGGACTCTGCAGACATTTTAATGAATTCTTAATATATGCATTTATATGCTAGACTGTGACCGTCTCAAGTGCTAGCGGGCTGTATAGGCTCCTCTGCATTTGCTGGGAATTTCCAAAAAGCTACAATTTAATGACAAATAGCGAAAGGAAATGCACACGTTATATTAAAACAGAGATGAATCTTGCAGTCCCGCCCAGCCAGTGAGACTCTCAGCTGATGTTTCATCTTTGGCTTACCTTGTCATGCCTGAGTTTTGTTGCAGTTTGGAAATAGTCACACATCTTAAATTCTTATCATACCCACTTGAGCAAGATGAGGAGGGAGGTGGTTTTCCCATTCTCCTCTAGTTTTCTGTGAAGTCCTGAATTGCAACCAGAATTTCTCATGGCTTAATGCAGATTTGTAGTCTTTTTAACTGGCATTTTATTAAAAACAATACATTACATCTCTTTAAAAAAAAAAAAAAAAAAAAGTTGGCCTTAAATATTCACTTCCAGTTCATTAAAAGGAGTTTGCTTGGATAGACTTGCTGGGGTTTTTTTTTTTTTTCATCTCTAAAAGGAGAGGAACTTCTGTACAAATGGTGTTTGATGGCAAACGACTGACCCTCTCTACGCCCTGAATTTTGGAGACTTGACGAGTTTGTTGGCAAGAGTGCAAAGGAAATGCCGAAAAATTTGTTGGGACCATTTTCCTCGTTCGTTCTTCCTTCGTTAACGTTCAGCAGCCTTTATCTTTTGGGAACGCTGCATCCGCGCGCTGCTTCTGTTGGATTGTAAACTGTCCCCATCCAAGGGAATGAACCCGACCAGCTAACTCGCTCTCAGGTTCCTGATGGACTCCAAGTACCAAGAAATCTCACTTTCCTCTGGAAATCGATTTACAAAGCAGTAAGCAATTAGCGACTTTTCACTCAGGCGAGACTCTGGCAAATCTGTTGTTTAGGTTTTTGTTTGGATGGTGACTGGTCAAAGTGAATGCTGGTCTCCCTGCCCAGGAAATGAGCAGAACAGGATCTTGCTCTGAATTCACTTTGGCTCATTAGTAGTAATGCCTTATTTTCTTTTGGTTTATGCCTCGCATTCATGTTGCCAAGAGACAGTACCCAACTACACGCAGCACCTTAGGACAAGGTGGTGGTTTCCTGTCCTCAAGACCCACCGTACAAGTGGCCATAAGAGATCAGCTGCTGGTCTCTGTATGGAAGTAGCATGCTTGTTTCTAGAGGCCAGGACACTGGGAAGATCCTACTGAGCGTATCTTGGGCAAATCAACTGGAACGGCGGTGTGCGCTGTGCTTCACGTTCAGATACGCAGCTGGCGGCGTAGCCTGGAGAGCGTCCTTGATGCTTCAATTTGTCTGGGCCTACCCAACCAGCAGGAAATGCTTCAAAAAAACAAACCAACCCCGCAAACACCACTGGTAGCTTGTCTGTCTGGTGCCACGGACTATGTGGGGCGAGCAGTTTGTTTGTTGCAAATGTTTTATGACAAACTGATTGGGGAAAAAGGTGGAAAGAACTGGAAAAGGCCACACCCTCCACTTGTCTGGTGGGCATCTTACCGAAGAGGTCAACGTGACATGGAAAACAGGACGTTGTGCTGCGTGGGGAAGTGTATATGTTAATTCATAACTTCATATCCAGAAGAATTATTAGATCTTCCAGGGAAATGCAGTTTCGTAACTTTTAGTGCGTGTCAAATTTAAAGTGTATTCTTTTTTGAAAAGAGAAGTGTTGATAACTGGAATAATGTATGTCTGCTCGGTAATGCTTTGTATGAACGTAAGACTTTTTTTTTTGTTTACTGAATGTTGGATTGAAATAATCCAAAGCGACCTTTTAAAATAAAAATACAATTTTAGGTGATCAGTCTTAATAGTTTCTGCAGTTCTAACCTTGTGCATTTTCTTCCTTAGTTGGAAGTTACTCCACCCTGCTTTGACGCTTGCTGATTTTCTGCCTCCCTGGGAATCCAAAGGCTAACAATTTAGGGCTTGTAAACTTAGTCCATGTATCAAAACAGTGAGATGTGACCAAAAATACTTTTGCTTGATCTTTACTGGATGCTTGGTTGCCATGAAATCCATCACATACTTGCAATACGCTGTGACAGCAAGAGTTCTCCGCTACGTATTTGAATGCCTGTTTCAAAACGGAGTTTTTGAGTTTCTTGTGAAGAATACTTTGCTTTATTTTTTAAATGTAGGATTGTTCTCGCACAATAATGTGTTCAGATAAGGTACTGACAAACTCATTGGCCAGATCAAAGCCTAGTTTTGTAGTTGTTAGGGGCTGGCAAGCCCCTTGCAGATCATCGCATCCAGCCTGTTAGAATTTAGATGGGAAATTCTACATTATGCCCCAAGTCTTTTACCTTAGTTTTGGGTATGTCGTCACAAGCGAAGTTCCCTTATCGAAGGGGGTTCTGCAACAGTAAAGGGAATACTTAAAGTAGAGTTTAGCCCTAACTTCTGTTTCTTTCCTAAGCGTTGGTCGAGACATCAACGCTTCACTGAATGTGGGGTAGGCATCTCTGTGCACGTAAACCTCTGCAGTAAGCACCTCGCAGCTTCGTTACGGAAGCATCTCCCCCGATTGGACTGGACTGGCTCTGCCAGTTGAAGGGAGGTTGTATTCCCAGTAGGGCATAATGCCCTATTAAGGCAACAGGTGTAGGGGGGTGTGCGTGTGCGCGCGCGTGCGTGTACGTGTACGTGTACATGCACCATGGTCAGACCATACATTCAAAAAGTCTTACAAGATGCTGGATCCTCTGCCTTAATCCAGTGCACCAATATGCACGTGCTTAACCGTAAGCATGTGAAATGATCCTTCTGCACAGAAGCGAAGCCTTCCTCCTGGCTCATGGTGTGAGAGACCCAGCACTTTGCAGGACTGAGCCCTAAAGCCAAGGGGGCTTGCTACAAAAATTCAAATGCATTCACTCATTTTGGCTTTGCACTTCAGTCAGAGAAGAAAAGCCGAGGAGCAGCTATGGGTTCCCCACTTCTGGGAAGGATTCAGAAAAGAAAACGTGTTTTAACATAGATTTGCTTTTATAAAAATATCACCCCTTTTGTGAAATCATCTGGCCTTGACTACCCATCCCACAGCCATAGCATGAGTTTCCAGGAGAGAGGAAGCTCCTGCTTGTCACCAGTAAACCAGGAGCAACCAGAAGATTTCCTAAAGGGGAAATGAGTTTTTAAAATGGTTGGAGTTAAAACTTGTGGTTGGAGAAGGCGTGAAGCATTTGTGGGCTTAACTCCACTTGTGTTGCAGCTTCACATGTTCTCGTTGAAGGTATATTCCCCCTACACATGTTGCCTTGATCTGCCACTGGTTGGTGCAGCTGCCTGGACTTAAACCATTTCTAACCCACTTGCTTGTGCCCGCGCAAACTCCAAAGGGAGCCGTTACGTTCTGTCTGCTGTGTAATGCACGTGGCATGGCGTATGCAGAAACTGCTTCTCGGACCTTCAGCTCTGCCCCTTCACCTACTAGTAATGCCAAAAAGCATTACTAGAGGAAGGGTTTTGTCTCGGCTTAAATCTCAAGTCTCATTTCTATTGAAGAAGGGAGCAGCAAAGCCGCCACTTAAAAACTGGAAAACGTGCAGTTGGTGTCTGTTGTTTTTTGGACTTCCGGAAACGTTGTTCGAAAGATTTTTGTTTTCCAGAAACGGAGCAAACAGAGGTGGGTTTGGGCGTGGGAAGGAGTCACAACCGTGCAAATACTGCTAGGTCAGGTTTCAGTGCAGGGAAAACATCTGGCAGCTTGCAATGGAAATTGCAGACGGACCCTTCATTTTAGCGGCACTATAATAACTTGCTTTTTAAGTGGACTTCACCAGCCTTTCTCTATCGGCAGAGCGCTGTAATCTGCATAAACAGAGTCCAGAGGACCTGGACTCTTAGCGTGCCAAATTGCTGGAGCAATACTTGTAAGCAACAGGTTCTTTAAAAGACCAGCTCTGATATATGTAGCCACAACAGGACAATTGATGAAACTGTCCCAAATTTGAAGAATAGCAGCAATGTCTTGATTCTACTGTATGTAAGAAAGGTCACTTGCAGTCTAGCAATCGTGTCTTTCTTTCTTCCTTTCTTTTAATTTAAACCCTAATCCTGCAGGAGCAGGCTAGGTTTCATACAGCACATGGGGGGTTTCTTTTTGTTGGTTGGTTTGTTTTTTTTTATTAACAGCAACTGTTTAATGGTTTGGGCTGAAATGTTACTGTTAAAACAATTTCCATTGTTTCATGTCTTCTACACCAATATATATATGGTGTATATATTTACTTTAAAAACTGTGTAAAATTGTACTTTGTATATACAACTATGTACAATATGGAGGTACATCTCTCTTTTTTTTTTTTTCCTTTTTGGTACAGTATTGTACAGTATTAGAAGAGTACACGTGTTGGAATTGTTAAATCCGTACTGGGGAAACGCAGTGTATCTGTTTGTCATTAGCAATAGTTTTCGGAGAAATAAATGTTTCAGGTATGGTGGAAATGCTGACCTACAGACGACAATAAATGGTGTGTAGAGAGGGGGTGTGTGTCTGTGTCTGTCGGGGCGAGAGTGTGAGGGAGAGAGAATAGGACCACTGGTGTCTGTCTGCTTGGGGCGCCGTGCTGCCTGCCTCGAGATTTTGAGTTTCCCTTGGATTCAAAGCTGCTTAAATAACATCTGGAAAAATGAACAAGGTGAGGGAAGTCTTACAGGCTGCAGCAATAGTACCGTGCCTCTGGACCAGCAGCTGCGGTACAAGCAGCAGCCCGCACAGCCTTCTGCAGGCAGCCTATCTGAAGGACGGGCGGAGGAAGCGACCTGCCCCAAGTGGTAACCGCAGCAGCCGAGCTGTAAGCAGAACCCAGGACTTCTTGCTCCCGGTGCCCTCGGCGTGGCTTTGCACGTGGTGACAGGCACCTCCCAAAATGCCGCTCGTGGTACTCTGCCCCTGCGCCAGCACGTGGAGGATGCTCACGTGATTAAACCCTTCTAGTTCATCCGCGCCAGCAACCTGCTATCGAAGAGTCATTTTCTGGAACAGAGCATGCGTTACGCCTCGACGGGATGCCTTAATCCGCAGCTGAATTGGTTGCTCTGGGGTCGCCGGTGATGTGCGTGCAACCCGCTGTCGTATGGAGCAGGACCCCAAGCTAGGCATCCCCCTGCCCTGCGTGGCGGCTGCTCGCCTCCTGCATTGGCCAGCGGTGGCGGAGCTGTGAGAAGGGAGCGGAGGTCTCTCTGCACCGGGGTGGCTGCTGTCTCCAAGAGGAAAGGGCCTGGGAGTGTTGTGAATTATGCTTAGCGCTACAAGACGCCTGCAGTGATGTTGCTGTCAGCATAATCGCTGTACGGGAACAGATGGGAGAGCGAATGCTGGGAGACATATTTATTCCCGCTCCCTCCCCCAGTACAGTGCAAATGCATTTCTACTTTCTGCCAAGCAGCGTTGGGCTCGTAGGTTGAGGGCATGTTCTTGTTCCTGTGAGAGTCCCGCAGGCTCATTACTTGTTTATGGGGCCTGCCGTTTTGCGCGTGGTCCGAGATGATCGCACCTTGCGTTGCCCGCTAGCCGAGATCAGTGGTATACCGCTAGGGCCGAGACGCCCTTCCTCTCTCCAGTACCACAGAGGTCATTCGTTACCGGTTTCTGGTCTCCGATTATAATGGAGTCAGGGCTGTGCTCTACGATCATGCACCAACTTTAACAAAGCACCTCTGCTTTCCTGTTGAGGAGAGCTGAAAATGTTACGGCTGAGAAACTGGATACAAAAATGATTAAACAAAAGAATGAAAAACGACTTGCTTTGGTCAGGGCCTCACGGAGCAAGTTTTGATCTAAGCAGTGGTGGTCTAATGTCCCAGCCCCGGATTTGAGAGAGCGCTCTGCCTGTGGCTACGTTTTCCCTTTTTGACTTGATTGGAAGGAGACGAAGCCAGCAGGACGCAAAGGAAGCATAAGGGAATGTTTTGTCCCCCTCTCTTATTTTTAAATGGGTTCTTTGTAGTGTAAAAGTATTATTTATTTTTTAGCAAAGTTGCTCAGGGCTTACATATGCCGGGGGGGGGGGGGTTGCAGTGATATAAAGCGTGGCTGAAAAGTGCCCAATCACTTGATCCTCTTGCTCTGTGCTTGCAGTGATGTTTATAGCCCTGGAGGAATTTATAGCTGTGTGTGCTTGGCCCTTGCAACTTTTTCATGACTGACTTGGATTCCAGTTGAAATAATAATTAGAGGGGGGGGGAAAGGTGGGCTGCTTCCTTCAGGCCTTCTGGCTTTGTCCTGCCTGCTTCTGAGTGAACTTCTTGTCCCAAAGCTGTGGTTTTGTCCCTTGTCCTCAAACGCCAAAGGCCTGCAGGATGCTGAGTTGCACCCTTTTCTGTCCGGCATGCATCTTCAGTCCACGTACTGGAGGCTGTCACGCAGCAGCCCAAATACCCCACCAAGCCCTCAAAGCAGAGCGTCGCCACAGAGGGAAGCGTGCCTCCTTAGTTAGTTAAAGTGCTGGTCTTGGAGTCGCGGGGGTCTGGGCTCGGTTCCCAGTTCTGCCACGATCATCGTGTGATCTGGAGCAAGTCGTTCAGCCTTGCCGTGTCTCGCTGGCCCAGCTAGAGCAGCATCCCCTTGCCTCCCATGGGCGGGTGGGGTGCGTGTGTCTGTGAATGAATGTTTGTTTGTGGGTCTTTTGGATGCAAAAGTGATCGAGCACTGGATCGGCAAGGGGATACCAGTCGATATCTGCCGCTAGGAAGCGTGGCCGGGCTTTGGAAGGTCGCCCATCCACGTGGAATCAGGAGGCTTAAATCAGCACGGCGCGTCCAGCCAGAGAGCTGGGCTTCGGCCTGCCCACCTTGCAGAGACGAGACCCTGCACTGACTCCCCCAAAACTGGAGCCTGTTCCAGGGAGCTGGAGACTTTCAAGCCTCGCTCCCACTAAGCCACGGAGACTGCCTCCCACGCGTGGCCCTCCCAGGGGCCGGTCCCTAGCTCTGCTGGCCCAAACCCCACGCGGGAAGGCATGAGGCATTTGATTTGTTAACGGGCAGCCAGGCTGCTAACATTTTTCCATACTTTTCCAGCTCCCATCCAGTCTGGATTAGACGCAGCTGTCCAGTTACAGCAGGACGTGATGGAGCATGAACTCCTGCAACCGCCTGACTGAAAAACGCTTGATCGCTCTTGTTTGCGTGGAGAAGGGTCCCGGCCCCCGGCTCAGAGGAGTGCTCAGTCATCCGTATTATGGGCAGCTTACCCCATCTTATTTTTTTCCCCAGCATTTCTCATTCAGGGGCTGGGGAAACCACCTCCAGGTTTTTGTAATTAGGGGTTAAACGAGCCCTTTGTTTAGCTTCCAGAGAGTTAATTATTTACAGGAGGGGTTAGTGTGGGAGAACAGGGGTGTTTGATGTTTAATCAGACTGTTTTGTGCAGGGCTGACGGCCAGTGGTGTGCAGCTAACCATGCCCACGCTTGCTGCGTGCCAGGGCCGGTGGGGAGGGAACCTTAGGGCCCCTGAAAGAGCCGAGGTGAGCAGGGGGTGGACCCGCTGCCCTCTTGAAGTTGTGTTGCCCCACATCACGCCTGCCTCTAATGCAACCGTTGCGTGGGCAGGGTAGCCAAAATGCTGGGAATTTTTATTTCTGTATTGAATTAGCCTCCCAGATCTCAACAGTCTGCCATAAACGGAGCTGGACGCCCACAGCGGGCCTCGCTGTAACTGGGTCGGGATGTCTGAGGCTTTTGTATCTCCAGTCTCTCTGCTGCAGAGCTAACACCCGGCTGCTTTTGTTGGACATGCTGCCTTTCCTCTCCCACGGACAAGGAGGCTTGTGCTGAGCTGGGGGAGAGCGGTGCCTGGCTTAATGACGAGGTAAGAGACCCGCAGGATGCTGGGATGGGGAGTCTCGGGGGTGACCGAGGCAGTGCTGCGGGGGGCTGTGCGCCGACTTGGGCCGTATGCCCGCTCTGGGGCAGGAGGAGTAAGAGCCTTCTGTGGATGTTTTTTCCATGGGGCACCTGGCTTATGGGTATGGGGCACAAGGGCCAACGAGGCTGTTAACCTGCCTGTTCGCCCTTCCCCAGAGCAGGTGGATGGAGGCTGCATCCCTCCTGCTCTCTGGTCTCTGTCCCATGAGGCCCTTCCTGCAAGTGGGGCAAGCATCTACTGCTGCCAGGGTTCATACATGTTCGCGCTAGGGTCAGCGTGGAGCAGCCTGGGATTTGGGAGGCAGCAGATGCCAAAGGCACTCTCTTCCTGCCGAGGTCATGGTCTTGCCTCCCGTGCCGTGCTCACCACCACACCGACGTGATGCTGAAAACCAAGGGACGCTCCCCCACTGCCCCCAAGGAAAATGAGTGGGGAACATGCAGTTAGGAACATCCTTGCTGAGCTCTGCAGGGATCCTGCTGGGGTGACCTGGGAGATTCATTTCGTTTCTCTCCGACTCTTGTGCTTCTGCTTAGCCGGGCTGCTTTTTGTGCAACAGGACTCCGTCTGCTTAAAAATCACCTTTGTGTTTGCACGTGTGCACCTCTGGTCGCAAGTAACCCCTAAGAAGACCCTCAACCGCCTTCTTGATAAAATGCCCCATCATTTGACGGCGGGAATGTGTGGGGAGGGTGATTTTTCTCTGCCAGGCATCTTAGGCTTACTCGGGTACGGAAGGAGTGGTGAACGTCACGGCCCCTGCCCCGCTTTGCTCCCAGACTTGGGCACGGGTCCTGCAGTGGAGCTGGGCCTAGGACCATGGGACCCTGGTTTTGTCTGGGGATTGCGGGTGCTCGGGGAATACAGACGGGAATTTGGGTAATGCAGGTAACAGCGTCTCTAGCGAAGACTGCACGTAATAATGCAGAACCTGATGCTGAACCATCGATGTCAGTGGATGGGATTAGGCCCACAAGTGTCTAGAAGATGGCCAGCCCTCCAAGCGAGCTAGCGGCATCCTGTTTAAATCCAGTCCTGTCATTCAGCTGGGAGAGGCCGGGAAGTACTGTGCCTTCCGAGCCATGCTGGGACCCGGGGGCTCTTCACTCCCGACAGGATCTGACTCCCTACCGCGAGCTGAGGCTTTTAAGGTAATCGGGCTCCTTACCCTTAAAGTCCTCCTCAATAAATCAACAGGCCGATTGGATGGAACATCCCTTTCATTTTTATGAATCTTCAATTAGCCTCCATCGATTTCCGGGGGGCTCAGGTGGCGCCCGGCGTTGGTCTCTGAGCATGTAATGGGAAGCCGAGAGGTAACGGATACACAGAGAAAAAATGATTTTTGATTTTCCATTAGCTGTTGCCGGCCGAGGACATCGACTCGGAGGCTGTAATATCCTAAATCCTTTTAATCAGATCATTTATTCCAACGTGGGCAACAAGGGGGTCGAATCCCCCCAGCGCTTTGATTTATTTCTTTGACAGAAAAATAAATGCGTTGGTACATTACAAGTAAAAGGCTGTTGGAGCTCCTGGGAGAGGCAGGGGGTGGGGGCAGTTTCCAAGCTGGGAACCCGCGAGTGGCCGTTTAAGCGACACAGGCCGCCGGGAGCGGCAGGGCCGATGTTGCACCCGGGTGCTGCGTGGCATCGCTCCGCGCCGGGTCCGTCTGCGCTGTCGTTGGAGGTGTGCGCAGCGCAGCCCCAGCAGCAAGGCCTGCCCCGCACCTTGCACTGAGCTTGTTGTTGCTGAAGTTTCCCTCCTGGCGACCCCTGGCCCGGCTAGCGCATCTGTACATGTCGCCTACCCCGGGCGCATCTATACATGTTGGCCGCGTGTTTGACTTGGATTCGCCCTTTGACGTACTCCCGAAATACTTTCCGATGGGTGGCTCGGGAAGAGACCGGAGGAAACGCAGGCTTTTTGGTGGGCCTTCGTTTGGGGCCTGATTCTGTTGTGGTTACTCCTGCTGAGTGGGCCGCCCTGTTACAGAGATCTCTCCGAAAACAACGGGATGGGATCGTGCATGGACTAAGCCGCTGCCAGCACCCGGCCTCGCGCCTGTGCTGGAGCCAGCCCCCCTCTCCTCTCTGACAGCGGCACAGCAGCATCACCCCTTGCAATGGACGTGACACCTTTTTTTCCATTTTTGTATGGCTTCCCAGCCCACACTGTCTCTCTTGATTTATACCAAGGTCACCAGGAAGCACTGATTAGAAATCTTTGCTGTTTCTCGCCCCACGTGTCTGTGCCTGCATGCGTCGTAATAATACCCCTTTTCTACAGAGCCCGCTGTCACCTCCTGCCTGCCACTGCGCCTCGTTGTCCCCTTGGTATGAGACGTGCCCCGGGTCAGAGACCTAGACAGGACGCTCGCCCTGATGCTGCCATCCAAATCGGGCTTTGGCTGGAGCGGAGGTGCAGCCTGGTCCCTACCCAGGAGCAGATGTCTCGCTTACAGTGGCTTCATCTCGATCACCTGCTCCTGGCTTGTGCTGTGTCCGTGAGGAAGGGCACTACAGCTGTCGGGCTGCCCTGCCCCTCGGAGCCTGGGTTGGGAGGTTTGTCGGCAGCAGGACGGTGCTGGCTTTCCTCCTGCCTTGACTTTTGGGGCGGTGTTGCCACCTTGTGGAGCGTTAATTTAGTCGATGGAGCAGTCTTGGTAGCACGGGACACCTTGTCCTGCCAGGCTGGAAGCTCTGAAATGGGTGCCTTATGCTCAAGACAGGCCTCCGCCCCTCTATCGCGAGTCTGTCCCCCCGGTCTCCTGGTTCCAGATGGTCAGCCTCGGTCCCACAGTGAAGTGCGTTTCCTTCCCTCCCACGGTTGAGCAGGGCTTTTCCTCCTCGCAGGAAAGAAATGACCGTTTTGAAGGGCGAAGTAAGGCTGTAGCACAGCTGGAGCCGCAACAGGAGTTGTTTGGTTATTTCCCTTTTTAATTGCGTTTCGACCCACTCTCTCGTTGGTCTGATGCAGGATGTTACCAAGCGCGTCCTGCTTCTCAGAAATGAAAGGCAGAGCGAGGGCAAAGACGCAGGATATTAGGCTCTAGTCTGGAGCCTTCCCAAAGCTTGAAGGACCTGCGTTTATCCTGTAGGAATATGCATAAAAGTCTGAACGGGATCCGGGCATGGCTGCTCATTTGCCTTATGGTGTGCTCGGGAGCTGTGACCTGGGGCAGAGCTTTCTGGTGCTAGGTGCTGTACAAATGGATTAGGAGGAAGTCTGTACCCTGAACTGTAGTTTCCGTGAACTTCGTAGGGTTTGGGACTGGAAAAGCAGTTTGGTGCCAGCTGCGGTTCCAGGAGCAGATATGCCTCTGCTGGCCGTGCCTTTGGGGAGCTGCGCTCACAAAGAAAAAGGGCTCGTAGCCTGGTCTGACAAGCTGCTTTTTGTTCTTGGGAAACGTATTTAATTGCTGCTTGCTTTTTCATCTTGCCCACTCTTTTCCTCCCCCACCCGCCCATTTCAACAGATCCATTTTTACATCTGTTATTTCACATTTAACGCAAAACCCACATGGGTTTGAAGTCTCTCTCGTTAAGGGAGATTGTTCTGGCTTCTCTCCTTGATTGAGGGTCACGTGACGGTTGGCGTGGATTTCCAGGCCCGTCCGCCAGTCCTTGGAGCAGTCAGGCCCCTGTCCATGGGGTTGTGCTCCTTGACCAATAGGCAGGATGGCAAAAGGTCAATCCAGCGGTTAAAAGAGGAGACGGGGTATCAGCGCTGGCGCTTACACGCTGGTCAGCACACACGTGGTTGCTGCGTGGTGGAGCACTGTTGTGCGAGGCTTTCCCCCAGTGCTGCATACAGCCCGCTGCGTTGGCTAGAGAGAGGCTTTGAGCACAGAAGCGTGTGCATTTAGCCACGTCAGTCGGTGCCAAGGTTGCGCCGATGGCCGGGGCACCTTTTGATGTTGGCAATAGTTTTCCTCCGTTCTTCCCCGTCGCTTGCAATCCTTGTACAATTTAGCAATGTAAATGTGACTTTATCCTTGGATGCTGAGTGCAGAAGCATCAGTTTGCAAACCTGAAATGGGTACTGGGGCTCGTCACGTGCGTCGGCGAGCGCGTGAAGCGTTACGCCTTGGGTTTGGCTGTATCACGTTGCCGTGGGCAGGGTCGCATGAGAAAATCGCCAGGTATTGTTTGGCATTTCCTTTCAGACTGCTTGCTGGAGGAGGCATCTTCCTTGTCATTAACTGGGAGCAGAGGGCATGAGATGAGAAACAACGGGGAAAGTTTTCTTCGTTGGGAGGGGTCTGATGTCCCAGGTAAGCGGTTTAAATCCAAGATCCTTGTCTCCGGAGAACCAGAGCCGTTCATGGGGAGTCTCCAGGGGAGCGGAGTGAATGAAGCCTGCCTGGTAAAATCAGGGTAGGGGCTTCAGTTGAACGTGGTTGGACCTGCCGCCGGGTACAGCCGATGGCCTTGCGGAGATCTGATGAGCAGCGGAGCAGATCGTTTCTGAAGGTGGTTTGGCTTGAGAGGGGGGCAGGAGAGTGTTTCGGGGGCCGTTTCGAAAAGAAGCGGAGTGATTTGGGGCATAACGCTGGTAATTCTGGAAGGACCGTGTGTCGGATGCTCCGTCTGCGGCTTGGTTTTCAGCGCTGCCCAGGAAGCCCCGCTGCGGTCGGTGCTGCCCGTATGCACAGCGAGAGCCCGTCCGTGGCCCAGAGAGCTTGCGCTCTGAATATATAAAGCAAAGGCGCTATCCTGTCCCCGGTACAGACGCCCAGAGCAACTGAAGGGAGGTCCCCGCTGACCCGAGGGGGCGTCCATTCATGCAAAACTGAGAACTCAACCCAGGTCCCCTTCTTCCCAGTCTGCAAAATGCACCTTTCTCCGGACCTCTCTGTACAGCAGCGACCCCGGGAACGCTCTGAGGAAATAACGTCCGTAGTTCTCCTTTGAGTTACGGTCCGTACCCAGCGTCTGCCTCCCTGCGGGCCTGAGCCCTTGGCCCTGGGAGCGTGCCCGAGGATGCTGCGTGTCAGCTCCCCTCCCTTCCTTTCGTGGAGCTCTGTCTTGTGGGGTTTTATATTACCAAGTGGTGAAGAGCAGAGGAGCAGCGTCTGTCCCCAGCCCAGTAACTCCCCGAGACGTTTTGGGGGCATGCAGTGTGCACGCTGTCCCAGACACTGACTGCTTTTGAGTGGGGTGGGTGGGGAGGGACCACGAGGACAAGGTTCGGCCCTTTTTAGGCAAATCCACCCCCCGCAGCAAGCAGTGGTTGGAATGGAGCATCATGGAGGGGTCTCGCGGGGATGCGCGCAGGGTGTTCAGACTGGAGGAAAAAGGGGCAGTGTCCCTTTAAGAGAAAAAGAAAGCAGGAAGTGTGAACAAACGGAAAGCCTCAGCCCCGACTTGCCTCTGTCCCTGCCTGGGCCAGGCTGCGTGGAGGGGCCGTGGCTGGTGGAGGACACGCTGCACGGTCGAGGGTTTTCGCTGCCCGCCTGGCTTCAGCCAGCTGCTGCCTGCAGGTGGGTGCGTTCTCCGCCTTCTGGAGCCTGCCCCAGAGATGCAAGGAGCTGGCGTGCAAGCTAGGGTCTGCTCCTCCTTCTGGAGCCCGTGCACAGGTTGCTCCGCTGGGTCTGGGAAACCCTGATGTGGGGATACAGGACCGCGCTTAGTCGCTTGGTGTGCGTGTGGGTGTGCACGCCATCTAGCAAATGCTTCCCGCGGCACATCCTTTCCGTGCGAGCGAAGGGAGGACGGTGATGCACGGAAAGGATGTGCCGCAAAAAGCATTTGCTAGATGGGGTGAATGCGACTGGCCCCAAGACAGGCTCACGCTGACTTTCCTGGTTGGGAGGGAAAGCCTTCCTGCTTTCGAACTGCCCGCCCGGGCCCGGGCTCTGGTCTGAGCGAGAATGACGCCAGGGCACACACGAGACACGCAGGCCTGTCGGTGCGAGGAGTGGCTCAGAAATGTCCTCTTCCTCTTCTGGGCGCTGCAGGGAGCCGCTGGAGTCGGGGGGCTGAGCACAAAGGCCAGGCCTCGTGAGCCACCTCCCACGAACAAGGCCGCATTTGGGTCGATGGCAAGGAGCTGTTCGAAAAACGTAAAGTTTTGGTTGGGCCGTAACTCCTCCCCTCCCCGCTGGAGCGTTTGGGCTCGGGTTGTAGCGCTCGCACTAGGAAGAGCGCGGTCCCGATAGCCCTGCTGGACCGCCAGCCTCTACCCCGCTTCCTGGGCTTGCTTTCGCGTGGCCTTCTAGCATCCTTGTTGCGCCCACACCGAGCGTCTCTGCACAGGTTTCCTAGCAGTCGCGTGCAAAGCTGCCGTGTACCCATGGACGGCTAAGCAGAGCCTGCTTGCGGTATAAGCAGAAATAACCCGAGTCCCAGAGGCAAGGATGAGCGCTGCGGGTTCGTCTGCACAGTGGCTCGTCGCGGTTGTAGGCCCAAGGTGGAGGAGCGGCCGTGGGAGCAGCCTGTGTACGGCTCTACCGGCGAGTGGGTGCTGGCCGCCAGCCGGGAGGGCTGGGAGCAGGGCTCGGCTCGTTGCTGAAATGCAGCCGCTTCGGCAACTTCCAGCCGGGCGCGATGAGCCAGGCAGGGCGCGTCTCCCTCTGACGCGGCAGGGGCTGAACGCGCTGCTCCCACCGCCGCTGAGCCAGGGCGAGACCTCATCTCACTGCGGTGATGGGGCCGAGCGCAAAGCCGGCCTCTGGATTTGGTCCCCGGGCCCTCGTCGGCATGCTCGCTCCTGCCCCGTTCGCGCCCACCAGTGCCACGTGAGGCTTCCCACCCTGACAGTCGCTTCTCACGCGAGCGTGGGGGTTTGCTCCTCTCCAGAGCCCACCACCGCTGCTGAAAGGAGCTGGGCCGGGTCCGTCGGGCTGGTGAGCCACGGTCGCTGAAACTGGGAACTTTTTGCTCCGCGGGCAGGAAGCCGAGTGCTTCCTCTCCAAGCCGGAGCTGACTTCCGTTTGTTGGTTCGCAGGCTGGTTTTGCAATCCTGTGAGCCCCTGGGTGGTAGGAGGGGCCTCTCTTGACCCAGCGCGTTTCATTCTCTTGCATGGCTCCGGGACGAGAGTCCAGCTTCCCAATATCCTCCCATCCCTCCGGTCCCTTCCTTCTCCTGCCGATTGCAGGGAGGAGGCTTTCTGGCTGCTTTTGGAGGTGTGTTAATAGGCTGACCTGTTCCTGAGCTTTGTTGAGGCGCAGTAGAGCCGGGAAGGTAAGGGCCAATGTCAGTGCCGGATAGCAGCGCTGGCCGGACCGGATGGTTTAAGTGATTTGCTTCGTCGGGGGGTGCTGACTTCTGCCGGGTACGGTCAGACCTCGCTCCGCCAGCTCTCGTCCGCGGGAGGGGCCCGGACGTTAAATCCCAGGGTCGCCCTCGCTAGCCAGGCGGTGGCATCCGCACGTGCCGCGCGTGTCCGAAGGCGTTGCAGTCGGCGCCGAGCTCAGTGCTGCGAGCTGGGGGAGGTTTCTCTCTGGACCCAGGCTGCTCCTCTGAGCCTGTGGCTGGTTTCGGAGAGAAGGAAACAAGGGCTAGGATGTTTGGGACACATGGGAACACCTCCCTTTTCCTCCCAGAGAGACTCGCCTTCTCCTCTCTGCTCCGCAGCTCCGAGGCAGCCTGCCCTCCCGCTGGAAATGCAGAGCACGCCGAACTATCTCTGGTACACGGACGACGTCTTGGGCCAAGGCGCCACGGCCTGCGTGTACAAAGCGCGCAACAAGGTGAGGCGGCGGGGCGGCGCTGGGCTGGCGGAGCCGCGGTTCTCCTCCCCGTCGCGGGTTGGCACAGGCGCCCGCCTCGCGCGGTTCCCCGCCAGCCGCTCGAGCTGTCCCGTTCGCCCTCGGTGACGTGGCCAGGCCACCTCTCCCCTTCCTGCTGGACTCTGGTCTCCCAGCTGTCGAGCTCTGCTTCGACACCCCTGGATCCCCAAGCGCTAGGATTTTCTAATGCCCCTCGCCGCACTTCGCTACGAGCTGCCAGCTCCTCCGACGCGCTGCCCTGTAGGCTGCTAATACCCTGCTCTCAGCTGTGCTCGAGCTGTCCTAGGTTTCACTTCTCTTGGCTTGGGGCCCCGTTGCATCCATCTCTTCAGGTCTTGGGGCCAGCGACCAGGGCCACGCAGATGGTTCTGCATTTGGACGGTAGGTCGTCGCTTCACGGCCCCTGCGCTGCCCTTGCAATGAGCAGCCTTTCTCAAGCTGGGAACAGCGGCTGCAGGATCATCGAGGGCAGCTGGTGTTGATCTGATCCGGGCCTTTCCCCTTTCGACGCTGCCTTGTCCGGGACCTGGGGTTATGGGTCGGGGTCTTCGAGATGCCGTGGCAGACTTCTGCTCCGAGTCTAAACTCCCCCTGACCTCGCTGGGGGGGAGTTGGTGCCTGCTGAGTGCTTTTGAAACCTCCCCACAGTAATTTGCACGTTTCGTGCATGCTCTGCGTGTTGTGTGATATTATCCCGCTGGGATAGACGGAGGCAATTATCGGTTTCGCTCCTCTTTGAAGTTTTGAGTTGTCCCTGCTCAGAACCGGGTCTTAGCCAGGAGACTCTGTGTCTGTGGTGACTTAGAAACAGCTAAATCTCATGGGGGAAGTGAGCGCCGGGGGGGTGACACAGTTGGACCTAGCTAGCAATTTTTTTCCAGCTTTGAGTAAAGGCATCCCTAATGGTGCCTTTTATTTCTGCCTGTGCTGACCGCTGCCCAGGCTTCGCCGCTGGAGAACGCAGGCCCCGCTGTGCATGAACGCTTACCTGGCAGGGGAAACGCCTCGTATCTGGGTCTATGAAGGCAGTTTTGTGTTAAGCGTTCCCAGGGATAACTGTTCTTCTGGCGTGGTTTAGTATCTGCCACGGTGTTGGGGCCTTCTGGAAGTGGGAGGCTCCTCCCTAGCTTGCTCCTGCGGCCATATGGCTGAGGGCAGGTGAAACTTGGGGGCATCCGAGCCCCGCGCCCCCGGGCTTGGGCCTGCGCGTAGGATGCCCGCCAAAAGACTTTGGAAATATCTGAAGCCCCTGGTAGGAGTGGAAGATGTTTGCTGCTTGTAGGGCCGCTTATGTTTCTGGACTGACCCACGGATTTGGCTGGGAACACGAAACATTTCTTTAAAGAGTTGGAGAGTAAGTTATGGAGTGGATGTAGCTTGTGAAGGAAGCAAAAATACCATCTGCGTTGTTTGCTTTCCGAACTGGGGCAAACTAGCCTCACCGAGCAAAGGGATGAGGGCACCGGGCAGGTACAAGGCAGGGGTGTGAGCCCAGTGGGCAGTAAGTGGGCCATGGGGAAGCGGTGGGTCCGGGAGGGGAACGTTTTCGGAAGGGCACGGAGGGATGCTTGACTCGCCCTGGGGGCCGGGTCCCAATCTCCCCTCCCCTCCTCTGGACTCATTTTCCGGGAGGTTTGAAATCCCGCTGGGGTGACGGCCAGGCTGCTTGGCTCTGCCCAGGAACGAGGGCCAGGGGAAGGGAGGACGGTGGCGTACTCGCCGTGGTCTGGTCGGGCACTCATTCCCATTTTCCACGGCCAGAAATCGGGAGAGCTGGTTGCTGTGAAAGTCTTCAATAATGCCAGCTACTTGAGACCCCAGGAGGTTCAGCTGAGAGAGTTCGAGGTGCTGAGGAAATTGAACCATAAGAACATCGTCAAGCTGTTCGCGATTGAAGAGGCCGTAAGTGTGTCCTCACGTCTAAATGGGAGCGGTGTGGCTTTTCAGCACCTGGCACTGGCCTGGACCAGCTCACGCTGAATAAGTCGTCTCGTTGCCGCTTCTCCCCTCCCCGGCTCTCCTTACCGTTTCAGCCCAAGACCCCTTGCGGTTGGCCCCCGTGCAACCTAGGAGGGCCGGTTCCAGGCCGGGAAACAGGCTTCAGGTGCTGGAGCGGCTCAGTAAGGCCCAGAGCCCAGCCGAGCAGCGCAGCGAGGAACGGGACCCACGTGTCCTGGCTGCTCTCCTGGTGCTGCAGCCATTCGCTCTGCTGCTTCCCTCTCCCCGTGAACAGGGCTAGATCAGCCCACTCAAGAGAGCCCTCTTTCAGAGTTGCGATGCATTACGTTGTGTCCGATGTAGGAGTCAGAGCCTGCGCGCTCCAGCGTGGGCCGGCCGTCCCATCGGATGGGAAGAGCCCAGTAGACGTGATGGACAAGGGAGGGACCCCAGTCACTGGGAGGGTGTGCCCACACAAAAACTCTTGCACGGTGGGTTACTGCCATAGGATCCTGCTGACGGCTCTCCTCTCTCGCCTCTGTCCCCAAACCCAGGGAAGCAGCAAGCAGAAGGTGCTGGTGATGGAGTACTGCTCAAGCGGGAGCTTGCTGAATATGTTGGAAGATCCAGAAAACGCCTTTGGCTTGTCCGAGGCCGAGTTCCTCATCGTGCTGAACTGCGTCGGTGAGTCTCGGAGCGGTTAGCTCGGGCATCGCCCCCGGGAAAAAGCAATAGCCTTGCACTTGGAAAAATTAGCTTATGAATGGGCAGTGCTTTCACAGCCCTGGCCTGAAAGCCTCGGTCTGCCAGGTCAGAGGTAGCTGGGTGAATGGGCATCTGTGTGCTGCACAAGGGCTGTTGTTGGGCTCAGCCTGTCAGCAGCATCACCCTGCACTCCTCAGCAGGGATGCTTGAATTTTGACAAGGCGCTTGGCCTCGCCAGGCCTGAGCACCGAGCCATGAGTCTTTGCGCTCCCCAGTTTCTAGTCTGGGATAGCTGTGTGCCACCTCCAGAGAAGCTGATCACACAGTAGACAAAAGTTTAGTCTCCCTGTTGCGTTCGTAGTGGCCGGCATGAACCACCTGCGGGAGAACGGCATTGTCCACAGAGACATCAAGCCGGGAAACATCATGCGGCTGATGGGGGAAGACGGGCAGAGTGTCTACAAGCTCACGGACTTTGGGGCTGCTCGGGAGCTGGACGACGACGAGAAGTTTGTGTCCGTCTACGGGACGGAAGAGTATCTTGTGAGTGCGACCGGACCCCGGGAGGGGAATGAGGAGGCATGTGGGAAGGAAGTGTTGTTCCTGGTAACGTAAGTGAGTTAGAGCAGTCGGAGCATTGGCTGATGTCGTCTTTAACATATAAAACCATGGTGGCACCTCGCTTCCATGCAGCACTTTCCATCCTTGGGTACTGGGAGGCTTCCCGGGGGAGACCAGCACCGCAGACAGGGAGATAAGCACAGGGGAGCAGCAGCTCAATCTCCACGACCTGCCAGGTCTACGGGGGAGCGGGGAAGAGAATCCAGGCCCTCGAGTCCCAGTGCAGTGCTCCAGCCATGCCGAATCGTGGGCCCCTTTCTGTCTCCCTGTATTTTGATTGCAGAAATTCCTTTCCTGGTTCACTTTCTGTAGCCAAGGCTTTCGAAAGTGGAGAGTGATTTCTGGTGCCTCAAATAATTGGTTCCCATCCTCAGCATGCTGCGAAAGACGGGGCCCTTTTTGACCCCTTGGGTAGGACACCTGTTCTTACTAGCCAGCTCTGAAGCCTTGGCCTCCATTGTTGATCAAAGTGGGTTCACTTACGCTGCCTTTCCTCTGCTTCGTCCCATTAGCATCCAGACATGTATGAACGAGCAGTTCTGAGAAAACCCCAGCAAAAGGTTTATGGGGTGACTGTCGATCTGTGGAGTATTGGAGTGACCTTTTACCACGCTGCCACAGGCAGCCTCCCCTTCATCCCTTTCGGAGGACCTCGCAGAAACAAAGAAATCATGTAGGTAGATCTGTTGAGATGGCACTGCCCGAGGGGGCTTGTTCTGCCTCCTGCCTGGGGCAAATGTAGGTGCGCCTCAACTTGAGGAGCGTGGTGCGGACGAGCGCTCGGGAACCAGCTTGTGCGTTTAGTGTAGCTCTAACAACGCACCCCCCCC
>NW_017728935.1:194446-225247 GCF_001723895.1 Crocodylus porosus | reverse complement strand
CCTGCCGCTGAGCTGCTAACGTGGGGCTGTGCCTCGACCCAGCCTGCGCACCTCGCTCCGGTTCTGCTGCATCTCCTGCCCCGAGGACACCTCGCAGCTCTGCCAGCGCCTCCCAGGCCGTGCATCTTTTTCCTAGTCCTGGTTTTGTCCCTGGTTTTGTTTTGGCTTTGGATACCTGCTGATACCCGTGGCACAGGCCTGCCGTTTTAGCTACATGCTCTGCGCTGTGGTGCTGTTACCGGTGTGGAATTGACTGTTCAGCGTTATTCACCTTAGCTCATTTATAACTTAAGCCCGTAAGCTGAGGCCTCCCAGCACCAAACACAATGCAACATATTTGGGTACTGAAGATTTTGCTGGACCGGCTCTCTTGGCGGTCCTACCATTGACCATCTTTGCCATATCCCCATAGCACTGGGTTGTCAGACACCTAGGCCTGCGGAGGAGCCTAGTCCAGGAGCACGTTGGTATTGACTGGGCCCTCAATTAGGTAGTTGGTAGCTGCCTCGTTAGCATGCCTGGCCTCTTGCTTGTGCTAATTGGCTTGGTTGTCCATGCATCTGGGCATCTCTTTGTTTTTGATTGCAAGTCTGGTTCTCTAGATGGAAATTCCTCCCCAGAAAGTCTGGCTTTCTCTTCCGCTGATCCATGCTACATCCTGTCTCTGCCCCCTGGGCATTAACCATTGCATTTGCCAAGCCCGGCGGCAGGAATGCACAAGATGGAGGTCGCTGGCCCATTTGCCCAAATGAAGAGAAATGTAATTTTGTGTTTGATAGGTATAAAATAACAACCCAGAAGCCTTCTGGAGCAATCTCAGGTGTCCAGAGGCAGGAGAACGGGGCCATCGAGTGGACCTACGAGCTGCCTGCCACGTGCCGACTCTCTGTGTGAGTATTCGAGGAGATGGAGTCGGGGCTCCAGTGGGAAGACCTGTAGCCTCTCCTTTCTGAGAGCCCCCCCTGTTCTTCATTATACAAGATCAAACCAGCCAGTGACTTAGGCACAGAAATTCGGTCTTGTATCAGAGAAGAGTATCTGATTATGGCCTGCTGTCAAGATGCCCAATTCAAGCGGGTGTAGGTATGCTATCCACACCTTTTCCCTGGTCTTGCTCCTTTCGTTGTGCCTTCCAGAGGGAAGAATGAAATTAAACTACCACAAATGAGATATGAAATATGTATGCGTCTTCCTCAGTGCATCTTCCCTTCCGTGCCTTGTTCTAAATTTGAGCATGCTCCAGCGTTGAGCACCCAGAGTGGTTGGGCTGGTTGGGAATTTTCTTACAAGACATATTTTTTTTCCCAACAGAAAAGGCATTGATTCACCCCAAACCAAGTTTTATCTGTTAGGAAAAATGTCTCAATTCATGGGGGGAAGGGACGTGCCCTAACCACTTGGCTACCAGTGGTTCTGAGGCCTCCCTGTCTTGCTTAACCTGGTGCAGAACCCTTCCCTCCCATCCATCTCCAATGCTATAAGGTGAGGGTTCAAGGATACCAAAGAGGTTCATATTCAGTCTCCCTCTTCCTGCCTGTGAGCCTGATCAGTGACTGTTTTTAATCTCAAGCCTTTCAGAGTGGAGATCAGGGAAAACCGGCTCTCTGGGTTCTGGGTTTCGTTCGTTTGCAGAGTCCAAGTGGTAATGGAGCATGTGGGGACACGCGTGTGACAAGCCCGTGGATGTGGGATGAACAATGTCGGGGGCTGTGGCGAGCACACCGAGTGAATCCCTAATGACGGGGCACAAGCTGCAGATTGCGGCAGGCTCATCTTGGGAAACTTTTCAGCTGTGCCAGGAAGTGTAGAGCAAATGTTGCACGATTGCACAACTTGTTCTTCCAAGTCTGGACTCAGCTTCCTCGTTCCCTGGCTGGAAGGGCTGCTGTGGACAGCAGCAGGAGTTCAATCGGGATCAGGCCCCTGGGGGGGCATGGTACACATCATCTGCACGTGTCAAAACCTTTTCCTAAAAGCAGTTTGTAGCGTCATCTGCGTTGGACTGACAGGCAAACTGGGCAGGGAAGGGGAAGTGATTTGCCCAAGGTCACAGGGGCATCAGTGGCAGAGCTGGGGCCAGGTCTCCAGTCCAGGGTCCTTTTACTGACTCTTGCTGCGTGCCTTCAACACACGTGTGTGTTCATGCAGGTAAATCGTCCTTGTTCATCTTTCCTGCCCATTTAGGGGGCTGAAGAGCCAGCTTGTCCCGATCCTGGCCAACATCCTGGAAGTTGATCAGGAAAAATGTTGGGGCTTCGATCAGTTTTTCGCAGAAACCAGTGACATCCTGCAGAGGATAGTGTTCGATGTCTTCTCCTTGTCGCAAGCCACCGTGCACCGGGTCTTCATCCACTCCCACAACACGTAAGGGCCCCGTCACCCTGCAGGGAAGGCCTGGTTGGGGAAGATCTGGGAGCGGAGCCCCAAAGTCCTACAGCCCAGCCCAGAGTTTCCTTAGAGGCTTGTTGCAGAGACTTGAAGGACAGATCCCTGTTCTCTATGCACTTGGCCAAACCTGCTGGAAAGCCTCTGTTCTAGGCCCACGCATCCAAGCCCGGCTTTCTTTGTGGACTCACGTTATCTGGAAGTAGTTTTTCAGTGCTGCCCCCTGCCCTACTACCGCCCTCTCCAATGGTGGCTGCGTTTCAGCAGAGGAGGAAGCAATTTAAGGGGGCGGGGGGGTGTTTGCTTTATACTGGGCATGATGCAACCCTGGTGAGGTCAATGGAAACACTGCTACTGATTTTCACCGGGGCCTGCGTCAGACCCGCAGTGCTTTGAGGTGAAAGGCCCCAGGTTGCGCTGGGGCAGTGGGAATATGAACAAATATATGGAGGTGACCTAATAATGCTGCATGCTCCTAGAAAGCAGCTGCTGGACCTCAGCTGAATTTCCCTTGGTGAATGGCTAAGATAAAGATTTTGGGGGGGGGGGCTGAAGACATCTTGGGTGCTGATGACCTCATCTCATTTCCTTTCCTCTCTTTTTTGTCTCAGTACAAACGTATTTTTAGATGCTGTCTTCAGGCAAACAAATACAGCCCCTCACCATCAAGAATACTTTTTTGAAGGTTACCCATATGACTTGGAACCCAACCTCCAAGCCCAAAATTTCTCCAGGACCACCAAAAATAGCCCTCTGACTTTGCTGAGCACTGAAACGGAGGATCCCATAGGAGTGAGATACAGAGATCGTGAGTACAGTTAGCTTTCAAGATGTGCCCTTGCGTTCCCTGGGCGGCCAGCTGAGTTTTTGTGAGCTAAATTTTCGACTTGCATATATCACGTGTATGGTCATGCTTGCGACGCGTGCCCATTAGACGGAGGCTGTGAGTGTTTCTTTTGCATCCTCGCTGCAGCGGTGCAGATGATTAGAGTAAAAATCCGTAGAGAGGAAGGGGCCTTTTCTGGCGGGGCGGGGGAGGGTGCAGGACCTGTGGTTCACCAAAGTGAGCACAAGATGTCAGTGTTGATTCGCTGAAATACAGCGGCGAGTGAACGTTTCTGCTAATAACGCTAACGTGGCTGGATGCTCAGCCTGGCTGTGGCTGCTGGTGACACGGTCGATCTCGCCGTGAAGGCCTAAGCACCGTCTCTGCTTTCAGCGGCACACGACTTCCCAAAGTTTGTCCCGAAGGTTGATGTCATAGCTGACTGCAGCATAGCAAAGGTACGTGTGGGGCTCCTGCTCTGGGCAGACAGAGGGATTGGACGTGGCGCGTGCGAGCTCCCGAGCGCTCAGCGTGGGGGGCTCTTTTGCGTTCCAGGGCGTCCTCGGTGCAGTTCACCAGACGCTGAGGATAGCCCGGTCGCTTCTGAAATGTCAAGAGTTTATCCTGAGGGGGCTTCACTGTGTGGTGTAAGTACAGGGGGGCGTTGTGTGAAGGGCAGTGGGAGCCGTTGGGTTTCTCTTGCCTTTGTGTAGTAACGTCTTGTGTTTGAGAACAGCATCACTTGAATGCATGCACCCAGCAGGATGCTCCAGACACGTTCCAAGCCCTGCAGAGCCGCTGTGTAGGCACCAAGGCTTTGCAACATCGGTCAAGTGTGTATGTAATGTTACGTGCTGAACAGAAAGCAATTAAAGCTCTTCTTTCAGCTGTAGGGACTGAGGGCGGGGGCAGGGGTGGGGCGAGGGTTAGACCCACATGCATACTTCTACCTCCAGGGTTTTATTCCAGTGGCGTTTCAAATGGCATCTCGGGCACTGTGTTCTCACGGCCGGTTCCTGTTGGGTCAAAAGTTCTCAGTTCGCTTCTGGGCAGGCTAATGGACATCCCAGTATTAAAGTGCTGGTGCAAGATCTTGCCTACTTGGGCTTTCAGCTATCTGGGGAGGGACTGACTCTCCCTATAGGTATACACAGCACACCGGGCCTCAGTGTCGGGTAGATGAGAACTATGCTCTAACAAGCACTTTCCACCCCTGGTCTTCACGAACAGTGAAAGGAAACCATCAGGCATACGTTTGACATGGTGGAGAGGTCAGAGGGAATTTCAGATGCATTACACAGACTAGCTCTGTCGAAAATGTGGAGGAGATGAGGCTGCTCCAGAAAAAACCTGCCCAACCCATAATTCTGTCTCTTGGCAGCGAGAGCCTCAAATCCGAGTGCTCCAAGGTGCTGGAGAGGAAGGAAACGGCCGTTTTGATGCTGACCTGCTTGCAGCGTACCAACGAGAAGACCCTGGGGGTGTAAGTGCTGCCTTGCTGCTCTCGGGTTTGTGGCGATGAAGAGCGCAGGCCCTAGTCCAGAACGTGCGTCCGCGCGAGCCTTGCTCTGAGCTACGCATGGTGACACGGCGGGTGAGGAGTTCGCACCGTTTCTCCGTGCAGATCCGGCCTTTGCCACGGGAGCTCACAGAGTGGCTGTTGTAGCTGTCAGGGTATTAGGAACTAGGGGTGGGAATTTGAGAGAGCAACCTGGTGCCTTTAGAGCACAAGCGCCGCTGGAGGTTGCTGGGATTTGTGCTTTTCAGGCATTTTTAAAGGGCTTTTGTAACACTCAGCTGGAAGCCCCCAGGCTCTGGAGTGGGGAGTCTATCCTGTGACCCCTTATTAATGTATTGACCCAAAGGCTGTGTTCTCTTATGACTCTTCTGTCATTAGTTTTCCACCTTTTGTACTGAGAGAGACGCTGCTCCCGTGTGTGGGAGAGATGTGTTGGGGGCGTCTCAGTGGGTGGAAGGTACCAGCTTATCTAGACCCCAGGAGGGTGAGCGGGCCCTGCCGAGACGGCAACTAATGGCCCATTGGGCAAACAAATGAAGGAGGAGGGATGGGGTCAAAACACAAGATCCCAGGGGCTGTTGAGCAGGGAACTCAGCTGCCAGCCTTGGAGAGCGTGAGGTCTTTTGTTATACCCAGACCGAGCGTGGTGAAGACAGTAAACCGTGTGGCCATACCGCTGCAGCTGCTGGCTAATGTGCCTTCCTCTCAGATGCTCAGAGTGATTCAGTCTGTGGCTCATTTGATCCTGGTCCTCTGTGCTGAGATCACCAAAACCGTTGCTGCTGGCTGGCAATGTGCCTGGCAGCCCGCAGAGACCTGGATCCAGTCATTCTGCGAGGCGGCCTTTGGCAGCGGTCTCTTACGACAGAGGTTTCGTTGCCTGGGAAGCAGGTGATGGGGGTTACATACCTGGGTCTGCCACCAGTCTGCGTAATTATAGTCCCTAAGTGGGTGACTAGGGTCTTGCTTCATGCAGGTGGATCTTGTCAGCTTCTGTGAGTCGCTTGTAGCCATCATACCCCAAAATATGGAGGCGCAGTGGAAGGGAGACCCAGAGCTGGGAAGTGGAAAGGTTTTCCTTGTCCATAGAGGGTGGGCAGGAATGAGCAAACTGGGCGGTAGCGTGTTCATCTCTTCCACCCTTTTGCTTCAATTTGTAATTCTTCGTCTCCAGTTTCATACGAGCCTGTAGTTCCCGCTGCCTGGCTGCTGCTCTGGGATCTTCCAGACTGAATATTACAGGGTACAGCTAACGTATCGTAGCCACAGACATGAAGTCAGAGAGAGAAAGCAGAAAGGAGCCACAGTCTCTCTCTCGGTGCACGTGGAAAAAAGAAGCCCTCGCCTTCATTGTCGACAAAATAGGCACTACCGGGAGTGTACCAGTAGTGCAATCCCCAGGGCGAGGCCTGCCAGACCAGGACGGGCGCTTCCCAAGGGATCCCAGAGCCCCCGTCTTTTAGAGCCAGACTGTGCAAAGCCCTGGGGAGTCTCCTGTGAGGAGCATTTCTGCATTGCTTGTGGGGGTTGGACCGGGATGATTTAATGGGTTTCTGCCATCTCTAACTATAGGCTCCTAGCCCATTACGGTGCATTTCCACTGAGCAATGCCTCCAGCCCGACCACCCTATTCATACTGAAGTGTCTCTTATTTCCATTTGAGAGGCTCCATTAATGGAACATGCATCAGGGACCAAATTGCCGAGAAGTCTTATGTGATCCTAATAACTACCGAATGCCTCCACTACTGTTGCTGCCGCTCGGGTGAAATCCAAAACCCACCCTCAGTCATTTTGTTCTTGTCTCTTTGTTCTGCCATCTATTTAGTGAAAAATCATTGTGGGTTTTTGCTTTTTTTTTTAATTATTCTTTGAATTGCTGCAAGGCTCATATTTTCAAAGCTGCTGGGGGTGGTTCAGATGCACGACTCCAGTTCATTTCAGTAGGAGTTGTATGTCTCTGTCCCCCAGGTGCCTTTGAAACTTCCAGCCTAAGAGCATGGTTTTCCTTTGCCCAGATGATACTTGCCTCTCTGAATCCAGAGCAAGACGAGCCTCTCTGAATCCACACCCTTCTCTAGTTAGCTTTGGTTTCCCATCTCTAACAGGTATGAATCTGTATCTGGAAGCAATGGGAACCCAGAGCTGAAGGACCTGGCTGAGGTGAAAGCGAGGCTGCAAACGGTGAGTACAAAGATCCAGTTTTGGGCCTTGGGTGGCAGGGCTGAGAGCACGCCGGGGATGGGGTTGGTACCGTCTCTGATTTTGGTGGTGGTACCTGACCGGGACCTTTTTCCCCATCACCCCACTTCATCCTCTAGGTCACTGAAGACCTCTGTAGGTACTCTCTCAGCATCTCTGAATATCAAGGGACATTGGGTGATATTTCATCTGAGCTGGTAAATCACCGGCAGCAGGCACAAGAAGATAGAAGGTTTGTGGCATAAGCTTTTTTAAGTGTCGTAACATTTGCATAGGCATCTGTTTGCGTAGACGCACACAAACGGACAGAGGTAGCTGCAGTACGTTCCCTGCATTTGCGTTTGTGCTAATTAACGTTGGTGGTTTACTGTATATACCATTATGGTGTGCTGTCAGTATGCCGTTACTTTACACCTAAGCGCAAAGTAATTCATATTAATCGTGGTGCGATCAGTAGTTCTGATCACGGCACTTCAGCATTTCCTTTTGTGAGCATCTCAGCACTTTGGTAAAGTGTCATCCCTTAGACTTGGGGGGGAGGGATTTTAAAACATTAAAAACTACCACCAAATCTCTCAGCAGGGCTTTTGCAGTCCTCCCTGATTCTCCCCCCGTTCCCTAAAGGTGGAATGGAGTCGGTGACAGAACTGAGATAAGATCCCAGGACTCGGGGACTCCCAGCCCCGAGCCTGAGCCCTACCCGCTGGTCTGTGCTGCCTTTTAACCTTGCTCCTCCTGCTGACGGGCTGACTTAGGGCCAGATGCGCTTATATGGAACAAGTTTCCCTTTCTGCTGTGAGAACAATTCAATCTCAACTTCCAGGAGAAGCTTGCATCCAAGTGATAGAGCAGTGGGTTGCATTTGGACAGTCAGTTACCAGGCTCTCTTGATCATAAGGATGCTTTATCTTTATTACCTAATGCTTGCATTGAGGCTGCCAGTTCATGGGATTATAGAGCGCTAGAGACTGTCTTCTGGTGTTCATAAAGCCAGGGCTCGAGTTTTTCTCGAGGAGGTGGAGCCATCAGAATAGATGGCACCCAGAAGCCTGTGTGTTTCCAGGTACTTGCTGTTTTTCCTGAGACAAGTTTACAAGGCAGCTTAGTTTTTAGAGCGCGTCTGTCACGGGAAGCGTCACAAAGTTCTTTGCGAGTGAATTCAATAATAAGTGAAGGTAGACCATGAGGTTGGGAGGGAAGCAGCTCTGAGGTGCATGCAGCAAAGGAAGCTACTGCAAGCGAATGAATTAACAGCTATAGCACCCAGGCGGTGTTG
Source organism: Crocodylus porosus (assembly GCF_001723895.1). Classification (NCBI taxonomy): domain Eukaryota; kingdom Metazoa; phylum Chordata; order Crocodylia; family Crocodylidae; genus Crocodylus; species Crocodylus porosus. The sequence goes on along the minus strand of NW_017728935.1, from coordinate 217,040 downwards.
GGGGAGGACTGGGCAGGAGGCCAGACCTAAAAAGGAGCAAGGCCGTAGGCGGCAATGAGGTCAGCGGGAGACTGGGGGGGCTGTGTGGGTGGCCGTGAGGCCGCTGGAACAGGTCTCTGGGGAGGTTTGACAACCAAGCTGTTTTCTTGGACACGAGGCCCTAAATACCCACTTCTTCATGACTCAGTTTGAGGTTTTCTACTCGGGCGCCCATCACTGGTCACCGAGCCCTGCTGAAGTGGGAGTGATCCCTAGCACTTGGGATCTGTACATCTCCACGTGCCTTACAAAAAGGATGGGGGGGGTTGTATCCATACCCCTTTTTTTACAACTGGGAAAGCTGAGATGTGGAGAGGGCAAGTGACTTGACCGAGGTAATCAGCCAGAGCAGTGGCAGAGCTGGGAAGGCAGTACAGGCCTGATAAGTCCCAGCCTAGCGCTGTCTCCTAGGCCACACCACCTTTCCAGTGTCAGAGAAATAGGTTTCTGCAGGCTTCGCCCCTCTCTCGCAGTGGGGTTTAACTGGGCCCTTGCTTTCCATCCCGACGTGCCTCATGCCCAGCTTCCCACCTTGACTCCACAGCATCCGGCAGATGGAGTGCTGCCTTGAGAAGATGCAGCTCATACACAAGCAGTTCAAGAAGGCCAGGGCATGTATGCGTAAGTAGCTCGTGTTTGCAGTATCACATTTCACACGGCTCTGAGGCAGCCGGGCAGCGAAGTAACGGAAAAGCAGCATGTCCACCCTGCGCGAAGCGAGACCGTGACCCGCTCTTCCTCAGTGGATTTGCCTGGAAGATGCAGCGACGGGATTCAGTTCTCAGCAGCTCTGTCTGTCTACACCAAGGGGACGTCTCTACATTTATTAGCAGCTGTTGAAGAGAACAACAGGCAGGGGTACAAAACCAATGATGGTGGATGCCAGGGAGGGTCTGATAGTGGACAGATCATTCTAGATGCACCCAGTTCAGTGCCCTCCCTTAAAGCATCCACTCCTGCTACTGTGTACTGGGCTAGACGGTCCTGAGTCTGACCCAGTACTTAGGTTCTTGTCTCCTCCCTGGCTGATGCCAGGGGAAATGTATGCAGGCTAGTCTGCACCATTTATACAGCACTTTGCCTTGATTCGTGCAGGTCTAATCCGCCTCATAACCCTGTGAGGAAGGTAAAGGATGCGATTTCCATTTTGCAGGCAAAGATGACAAGTTGATCTTCACATCAGTTGGCTGGCATAACTATATTGAGGGGGGGGAAAAAAATACCGTGCCCTCAACTGACAGCAGTGGTAGCCTTAGTGTAGACGCACAGAGCCGCATCTACTAGCACAGTGCGATGCTGTGCAGAGATACCTGGGAGACCTCTAAACGATCGAGCTTGGATACTAGACCAGTGCAGCCACGTTAGCACTGCGCTCCACTTAGGCTAATGCATCCTCCTTCTTGTTTAGAGCTAGATCAAGGCAGGTCTGCACCGTACTGTGTCGTGAGTCGCTCTTGGGGCACAGATTAAAGCTTACAGATTTTCAGCTCCCCATTTTGGGTACCCTCTGCTATGCCACGCTGCCTCTTTCTTAAGTGATACAGGCCTAGTGTTTGGAAAGTCAGAATACTGATGGAAAATGGAGCCAGCCTGTGATCTGTTGCTGCTGGTGAGTGAGGTCTATTTATGATAGCTGATCTTCTGTGCCTTACTGCTGCCCATATAGTGGCAGGATAGCTGGGTTTTTTTAAAGGGGTCTCAGGGAATTAGGCATCTAACTTCTACTGACTTCAGCTCTGTTGGAAAATCCTAGCTGTATCATTCTTCCTGAGTGATCCCTTACGGTGCTGTGATATAGCTGGGCGTCTTTATTGCTCCCATTTATCAGCCCGTGAGTGAGGAAGCTCCAGATACATTTTCCTGGCAAGTTACCAATGTATAGCTATTTTTTTTCCCTAGGGCTGGCCTACAACGAGGAACAAATACACAAACTGGATAAGTAAGTAAATAAGCCCCTTGTTTCCAGCATCTGAAACACCTGCTTATGGTTAAGAGGCTGGCTGGATGTTTGGCATTTCTGTTTGCATCTAAGAGAGATTTTAAATGCTCGTTATCAGTGGTATGAATGTCTGGCCTGTAAATGATTTTCATGTCAATCAGGTTATCAATCCAGGCTCTTTCATAGTAGCTGTCTTCAGGTTAGAGACGGGAAGGTGCAAGGAACCCCGGTGTGAATGTGATGAGGTGTAAGATCTTTGGGCTGGGGACTGGTTGGTTGTTTTTTGTTTTAATTAGTGCTTACTAATACTATAATGGGCCCGATCCCTACTGTAGTCTTGAGAGCTTTCACAGTACCGGCAAATGAAAATTGCACAATAATGGAATAAACTGACCACAGTAACCCCAAGGATATAGCGTCTGTGTTATGCACAGAGATCCCAGTTCAGGGGCATTGCTAAGCTTATGCTTGATTTACAGTGGGACTTAGATGCCTAAATAGCATTTGTGCCTTTAAAGTCTCCACTGAAATCTCATTGAAACCAAGGGGACTTTGACATGCCTGAAGCTGGGCACGTTTTTAAATGCTTGCCTAGAACAGCAGAATTGAACCCTCTACTGATTTTTATCCTAATGAAGCTAGGGACGTGCACATTAGACTTCACTTGAAATCCGAGGTTTTCAGCAGTGCTGGAGGCATTGAAACGCGCAAGTTGTGTTGGTTTCACTGCCTTGTGCTCCTAAATATCTCCCTTGTATGCCATTTTTCCTGTAACATGTTGTCTGTTTGTCGTTCCACCCTCAACCCTCGTGTTACCTGAACATGGTTTATTATAGGGAAATACCATTCACTGCCTCCTTCCTCCTCTTCTTTCTCCCACCATCTTTAGGCTGAATCTAGGACGTTTAGCAAGAAAAGTTATATCAATTTTCCAGGATGATTGTGTACAGAAATACCAAGATGTCCTGGGTGCTCATGGAAACAGAATGAGGTAATAGCCAGGATCATTAAACCAGCCTTTCTTCAGTCGTATCCCTGGGTTTTATACAAGGTGCCTGGAGTCTGAACGTCCGTGGCAAGCGACGTGGCGCTTTCCGTGATGCGGACGGAGGTGAACACTTACCCCAGAGTGACTTAAGTAGGTTTTATAGTGATGTAAATGATACCAGAGTGAGGCGTGGACAGAGTTGCAGCTCTCCCAGGCTAGCTGTGCTCAGTAGGAGACTCTTTTTGTGCCTTGCCAATAGGCATGTGGCAAGTAATATCTGTCTGCCTTCAGCAAATGGCTCCCAGAGATGCATGCTGATGGCCAAAACCTCACCCGGTACGACTTGCTCTTGGGGAGTTTGACTCCTGCACCAGGCTACCTGGACACACCAGGAACAGGCCCATCCACCGCCATGGGGGTATGCCTGGGTTTGAAGCTAAGCCTGCACCTAAGTCGTAACAGGTTTGACTTCCAATAACGCAAAGCACAGGACAGAGGTGCAGCACTGGGGGAGAGGAAAGGGAAATACATTCTCTGTCTTCGAAGCAAGCGAGTAGTTGGAGCAGAGAAGAGGATTGATATCCGTGACCCTGCTCCTGCCACTTAAGGATGGGGCAGCATTAAAAGAAATCCAGCCAGCCATCCCACCCAAAGCCAACCACCATCAGCTTCACTTCATTGCAGAAGGTCCATTTCTTTATTCAGGGGTCGGGAGGGTTCATGGCATCAGGCTGAAACTGCCGTTAAGACGGAGATCCACTTACAAGGAATGACTTTATGCTAAAGGGTATTTGGGGAATAGGGCAAAGAGCAAATGGCTGTGTGCGACTGAGGGCCACGTACTGGCTTATTAGAGTAAAAAAGTGTCGTTTAGGAGAAGCATTTGTTGCAGAGAGAGGACTTCCATTGCAAAGCTACTTTTAAAGTGAGAGCGTCTCCCCCCGCCCCCAAGCCCTAAATGTGGATTTTTTTTTAATAGCCTTTTAGTATGAAAATTTGTCTGGGGCTTGGCTTGGGCATCCAGGATGCAGTAGAATCACAGAAAATGAGGGCTGGAAGGCATCTCGGGAGGTCACATAGTCCACCCCCTTGCTGAAAACAGGACCAGCCCCAGCTGCATCATCCCTGCCAGTAGAGCTTCATGAGAGGTGTTGTTTAGGGAACCTGTAGGCCAAGACTTCATTAGTGAGACTAGTCTGTTGGAGGTGGACCTCAAAGAGTATAGGGCAGCATGCACAGGAGCAAGAGTCTGCCTTGGTGTCCTGGCTTGCTGTCTTTCCAGTTCTCTTCACTGTTGCGTGAAGTCTGTTGTGTCGAATGACTTTGCCTTGCTGCAGTCCTGCAACGCAGAAGTGGCTGCATTTCAGTGACTGGGGAGAAAGTCCCGTATACAACTCCAGGCTGGGATCCATTATTCTTATACTGGTCCCATCTCCCACTGCCTTCAGCGGGAATTTTCTCCCAGGTCCATCCAGTACACAAGTTCCAGTTAGGCTGAAGTGTTCAAAACTGGAAGTTGTGTAATGGTGTTTTAAAAATACCTGAAGGGTAATTTTGTGTGTGTTTTTCTGCGCTTGCAGATTTGATATTTTGAGGATGGAGAGGTTTTTAATTTTATTTTTCTTTCATTTTTAATTGCCTTGTTTTGAGTTTTGATGTAGTTAGTGGATTGGGCTTTGTCACGCAATGGGTCTTTTTTTGGCCTTGGAGGCGGACTGCGCACTTCAAGTTTTTTTGTTGTCTTCGTTGAAGCCAGAGCAAAAGTAATTGCAACCCTTTATAGAGCAGTGATGTTTCCCCCGAGTCCACTAGATGGCTCCTTTGATCTTGGGCCCATCGCACCGGTCCCTACTGGTTTCCATCCCCCTGCTTACAAAACTGTGAACAGATTCTTGACATGAAGCACCCTAATGAAGCTGTTAGTAAGAGGCGTGTTTCTGCTGCCGCCTCCGTATATAATGCCATATTCTGGGATCTCAGCACCCTGGATGTGTGGGCTAGTACTGAGTCTAGTGGCCCTGTGCCAATTGCGTGGGAAGACGAGCCGAAAAATCCCTGTTCCTGCCAAATCTTTGACTGGACTTTTTCTGTTCTCCCCAACAGGAAAGTTTGTGAGATAAAAAAAAATGTGAAGAAGCTCGGGAGTTCCTTGTCAGCGTGCTGTGTGGAGCTGACCGAGTGCTGGGACTGCCTCCATAACGTACAGTGCTTTCTTAAAGCTTACCTGCTTGGGAGTTGGATATCACCCATACACTGTTTTTAATACAGCTAGCTGTTCCCTTGCACTTGTCATCCGCCAAGTGTTCCTGAAGTCTCCCTGGCGCAAGTCGGGTGGTAGCAGTAGTTTCCATTTTATAGATGGGGAAAAGACACAGCTCGGAGAAGTGAAGTGAGCGATGCTGTGAAAAGTCAGTGGGATTTAGGTTCCAAAGTCATTTAAGCATGTTTAAAACTTTGACCCCAAAATGGCTTCTCCAAGGTCACGTGGTGAGTCGGGAGCTGCGTGCCCGGCACAAAATAGCGCCATGCAGATACCCGTGCCTGCACTGCGCGTGCCCGCTTCAGGACTAGAAGCAGGGTGATCCTATTTGGGTGGTGATGTGGGTGAACTAATAAGTTGCACCGCAACACAGCAGTGCTGATGCCAGCCTGGGACAGGTCTGCACAGTCTAGCAACAGCTAGATCCCCCTTAAGCATCGAGGCTTGGGTTAGAAGGCTGTTATCCCTGCCCTTGTACCACTGGCTTCTGATGCTGTCCCGCCTTACTGTGATTTGTGGACAATCAGGTTTCAGCTAACAAGCAAAGCAATGATCCAGGGGAGTAGAAGTACTTGGCCTGTGGCTCAAATGCTGCCACAGTCTGTGATTTCCTGCAGGCACCACCACCTAGGCTGACTGGCACAGCTTCTGCGTGGTTGGGCCTTTTGTTAATGCTTTGCTGGATTTCTCTGTAGCTGATGGAGGGTCACGTCCCGATCTCAGATTGAGCTGGGAATGTAGTGCCTCATCTTCCCGGGAAGACTGTGCCTTGACCCAAGTGCCTCCTGCGTGGCAGCAATAGTTACTTCATACTGTAGTAAACAGGAAATGCCAAGAGTGATGAACGTGGGGCTCAGCCTTGTGTTTTTAGGATGCTTTATGATGCAGAAACAGTGTGTCCTGGTCCATCTGCTGTTCTTACCCTGTTTCCAGGGAGAGGTGCCTGCAACAACCAGCATTTGTCCACACATTGTTCTCCTGCAGCACTTGCCCTCCCTCATCCCCTTTAAAAGCTCCGGCTTTGAGGGTGGGAGGGGAGTTGAATACATGGCATTGCCCAGATTTAGACCTCGCAGCACAGCACGTTACCTGCAGCAGTGTCACGTCTCTTTATCTCTGCAGGCTTTGGACAGGCTGCCAGAGAGAGCCCAGGTCTCCTCTGCTCCTCTACCTGTTTACACACAAGAAACCGATCAGGATATGGCACTGAGGTGAGTTTGTAGGAGGGAGCTGGAACAGATTGGGCATCAATGAGGGAGGTCCCTACGGCATCTGTCATGCCAAGGTGGTTCTCTGATGTCCAAAAGGGATAGGCTTGAGACCCAAGCGTCCCCACAGCCTGGCTATGTGTTATGCTGATGCCAGGGACGGGTGCCAGCCATGTGTGCGTTTGTGGTCAGACTTCATAATTAAGTTCCATTTATAACTGGTTAGTAGATGTCCTAAGCGTGTGAATTTTTCATGTGTGTTTTCATATGGTTGTTGGCACGTAAGCCAAGGCTGCTTAGACTTGTCAGCGACCTCTACAATTGAGGAGCTATGACTTAAAATTGCTAGTAACCGTTTATTAGCTGTTCATGAACCACTTCTACATAGACTGCTCATGTGACTATTTAAATTCGGGCGGCAGAGCAGAGCTGGGCTGTGCTAAACTGGAGGAGTGAAGGTGTCTTATTTGCATGTTCCCATGTTGTTAGAAGCCCTGACTGTAGTGTGCTTGCAGCTCAGGACATGCGAAGCTAACTTGCTGCCTACTGCCGGCGTACAGGGTTGCAGTGATGAGGGAGGGCTGGGGGTGGGAGGCCCTGTTAGGCTCTCAGAAGAAAGGCAGGGAAACTCCAGAGTAGCTACTTGCTACCCAGAACAATGCGTGGGGAGGCCTGGGAGCTGGGGAGTGCTTTGCCCTCCGTAGTCTGCTCTGCCAGCTATCACTGCCTTCCTGCAGGAAGCTCTCCCCCCAGGCCTCTCAGCAGGAGGCGGCCTATGTCTAAGAGGCTGGTTTGTGTCTTGTGCAGAATGCAGGAGCTTCTGGAGCAAATGAAATCAGTAACTTGTGATCTCCAGTTGAACAACAGCATCATTGAACGGTAAGAGTGCGCGACTTCTGTTTGGCAGAGATACCGATCTGAGCTCGTACTGACTTTCTCCGCCACGTAGGCAGAGCTTAACCTGTTGCCTGGGAGGTGTGTGGGATGGTCTGGCAGACGCTGAACCAGAGGAACAATGGTGGTGTTCACTGGTACTGCAACGCAAGGAAGCGGTTTTAGGCTTAGGCCAGCACCAGGCCAGCCGACAGAGCTGTTGCTTCAGGGATACTGGAATCCCACCAAGTTCACCCCCGATCTGGCGGCGCGAGGGAGTTATTTTCCCTGCCTAGCATAAATGCCACCCGACAGTTCACCCTGCTGTTTCAAGCATTCCTCCTGTGTTACTCTGCGCTGTTACGCAGACCCCGGTTTCCACTGCAGAAGCAGCTGCGCTCCGATGGCGGGTGAAGTGTTTCCTGTTCGTAGCGATCAAACCAGATTGTACAGACGGTCTAGGTGAGACGCCCTCAGCAACGTCAGGTTGGCTCCCTATTAGTCACGAAAGCACCTGGCACTTCTGTCCGGTCTCCTTTGCGAGGGTCTGGAAGTGATTTACCAATACCGCCTGAACCTCTGCCTGCAGGTAGGGAAGTGAAGGTGGAACAGATTAAGCGACTTTTCTCGACATCTGCCCAGTTAAGTCAGTGAGACAGACGAGCTCTGGAGGCTGTCTTCGAGCTCCCATTCCTAGACTATGCCGTCTTGGCGATCGCAGCTGCTTCTCGGTAATAAGAACCCAAAGTGCATTTCGGTCTAGAATTTAAAGGGAGAGGGTTTTTTTAAATCCCAGCCTGGCTTTTAGACCTTATGTTGCCACCTTAAGCCTGTCTATGAATGAAGGAGGAAGAGAACAAGTGCTTTTCGGAAGTGAGCGGTTCATTTCAAGCTGCGAAGTTTGGCTCCGGTTTCAGGATCCGCCTCAGAGTCTGGGGGCATGTGAATCCTGGTGGTTTTGGTTTGGCACTTTTCTAGAATAAACCTCTTGATTTTGTTCCTGCAGGTTAAGTGGAGCTGCAGCCACTCCAGGTATTTAAGGGAGATGTGGTGGATTTGCAGCTGCTAAGGCAATCAAACAAAATGTTTTACATCTATAGCACTTTGGGTCGAGACTGATGGAGAACTTGAACGTTTGTGTTTATAAGACTCTGCTTTCTCCTACCTCTCTGCTGCAGCATTTTTGCACAGTCTGTGAACTGGTCTGCAAGCCCCAAACCCTCCAACATACAAGCAGTGTTCCTAAAATTGTTAAAATGGGAACCTCCTTCCTTTCCGTTTTCCTTATTGCCCTGGAATCGCTGACTTCGTCCTGTATCGAGGGGCTCGTGTTCCATAAGGTGAAAGGCGTGAAGCTGCGTATGCCCACACACACTGCATATATACTTCTTCAACACTAGCCCCGTCTGGTGTCAAGCGTGAGCTGCGTGCGGGAAGGATACTGCACTCGATGGACTTAAGGACCTGATCCTGTGTGGAACGTGTCCAAGTGCTCCAGCTGGGAGATGCAGGATTCAACAGACCCAGCGCTGAAGAGGGCTGCCCTTTTTTTTTTTTTTGTGTGCAGCTGCTATCACGTGAGGGCCAGAACACCTGGTTTTATTTCATTACTTCATTTCCACCCGGGAGATGCAGGATTCAACAGACCCAGCGCTGAAGAGGGCTGCCCTTTTTTTTTTTTTTTGTGTGCAGCTGCTATCACGTGAGGGCCAGAACACCTGGTTTTATTTCATTACTTCATTTCCACCCGGGTGGTTTGTGTTATGAATGCTGGTGAGTATAAGGAGGGAAGGTTTCTCTTTCCCTCCTTTTGGGGGCATTTCCACAGGGTCTGTGAGATCTGCGCATGCATCTGCCTGAGCACGCGCACCCTCCTTTCGGGGATGCCAGACTGAAGGGGCATTTCCTGTCTGTCTCGATTTGACTGTGCTCCCAAATCACAAAGCAGGCTCCCTGAATGTGACTGCTGTGAGCTGCCGTGTCCAAAAGCATCTACGTACATGGGCAGGGATAAGTTTAGTTTTGGGCCAAGCAGTGAAAACAAATGGCAAGCAACCAGATGTTCCAGCAGGGAAACCCCAGAGGTCTCTGCTCAGGCCTTCTTACTGAAAAGCTCATTTAAAAACTTAAGTGTGGCATCAAGCAAAGAATCCAGGGTAATCTGCCTCCCACCAGAAGCTGTCCCAATGACTTAACAGCCTAAATGCTCTTTCCAGAAGTGACTTAAGAGTGCCAGTCTTACTGAAAATAGATGTAACGTGGGCTCTTAGGTGCCCAAATCACTCTTGAAAATACAATTAAGTCCTCTGAGTTGCTGAGGCTCCCTGAAAATGTTGTCCCAATCCAGCATTGCTCACAGAAAATGCACTGAAGGAATGACCCTAAGGGAGCTGACAGGATGGGCTGGACCCTTAGACTCAGCAAGTCTACAGTGCAGGCACACTAAGTTATACCAGCTTTTGCAGCTGGCCATATACATTTCAGCCTTACTCAATTAGGAATCTCTTCTTTCCTGGATCTGAGCTTTTGATCTGCATCAAGCTTAACAAGAGACACATGAGCCATTGGAATGAGTGATGACCCGCTTGCCCTACTACCCCCACCTTCCCTTCTGTATGCTGTCAAGAGGTCCTTTTGGCCCTCTGCCCCTGGCACCTGATTAGCCAAATCCCCAGATAGCTCAACGTGTTTGTCTGCAGCTCATCTGGATCCCACTGTGCACCCTGTGCAGAAAATGCAGCATTGTCATCTAATGCAAATGCACTTGATACAAAGAGCGGGTGTGATTTGTATAGAGAACCACTTGGAGATGGAATTTGTTTCCCTGTTTGCCTATTAATGTCTGTGATGTTTACTCACGTGTGTGATAACGGAATAAATGGTTACATAAACGTTTACTTTGGTACACAAGTGATTCCTGGGGCTTTTTTATAAGACCTCTGCTGAAGTGTCTTGGGTTTTGCAGATCAGGTCAGTGCCAGTAAGCTGCCAGTTAGAAACAGAGACGCGTGCATTTGGAGCTTTCCAGTAAAGCAGAGTATTATCTTTAAATGGGCAGACGGTGCCTGTTGGCTCTGGACGCAGCCGTGCACGTGCGACATGGGCGCGGGCTCCTGTTCTCCAGTGCGTGCTGCTTAGTTGGATGCTGGGTGCTGCAGGGGTGATTCCAGCTGGACCCAGGGGTCTTCCCTCCTGCACCAGATGGCAGGATCGGGGCTTGTTTCTGGAGACGGACCCACCGGGGGACAGACTGAATGGTGGGTGTTTCGTGTTGCCATACATAAACAGCAACTGTGTTTTTAAAGGAGAAATCCACTGTTTGTGTGCTGTATCGCTAATGGGGCTGTTCTGTTACTGAGTCCCTAAACATCTCGTGCTTTCTCGTATTTTGGGATAAACTTTCTGTCCAAAAGCCTTTTAACTACAGGCCGCTAGCAGAGCATGGCTCGACAAGCACTGCGGTTTAATGACCTGGAAGCTCTGGATTTTGTTCTTCGCTCTGTCATTGAGAGTGGACAAAGACCTTTATGCACCTGACTTCCCTTTCACCCTCTTTCTGCATTGCCTATGTAGACTTGCATTTCTTGGGATAGGGATGGCCACAGAATCGAGGACTGTGGGACCCTGACGTTTTAGCGCTGCTGTAATGGCAAGAGAGGAATGAAGCAAGGGAAGAAACGTCTTTTTTTTCTGAGCCTTGAAACGAAGTAGCTGATAGGCTGGAGAGAGAAGATATTCTCTATGGCAGGAGCTGCTAAGGAAAAGCAGAGGAGAAAGGGGGAAGGAGCGAGCCGGGCTTAGAAGAGAGGGCTGTTTTGCACTGGTGGGTGAAACAGATGCTAAGCCAAGGCCAGCTGTATGAAGTTATCCCTGATGCTGCATGCATGGAGAAAGGGCATCTGCTTCCTAGCCAGGTAACTCTCAGATCCATCCAAAGTCCCCGCTGCTCAGTGGTGTTCCCAGTTCTTTGCCGCAAACGTTTATATTACGCCCTAAACTTCCAACCATTTTTTAACCTTGGGCTTTATGAGGAGCTGTAACCCTCAGCGACTGCCTGCTGACTCAGCTGTCTGCCAGGAGCAGCATGTCAAGCAGTGATATAGGAAGCCTGGGGTCTCCAGGGTGTAGCTAGCAAATGACACCAAAAGAAGCTATTTGTGATTAGAGAGTCAGATGCGCTGTCCCGTTCTGCACAGTTTTCTATCTGCCTGCTCGGTGATTTATGGGTGAGACCCTGGCAGAGGGGAGCGGGGAAAGCCACGGAAAGGTCTCCAAACTGCAGATGGGGCCAAGCACTATGATAATCAAGGGAGAAGTGAATGGGTGAGGAGGGAGGGGGATATAGCGCCAGTCCAAGACAGGGTCATTTAGAACCAGGAAACTGGTCATTTGAAGGGGGAGAGAATTCCCCTGGCAGCCACCCACCCCCAAATGCACACATGGATTTACAGATAAATCACTCTCCAGGTCCCCAGACAACTCAGCGACTCTTAATTTTCATTGTAGAGAGAGATGGCTAGGCTGATGATGCATCCTATAGGGTGATAATGAGCCTTTAGTGCTAAAGACAGGCTTATTGCGCTGGCGGGTCCTCCGAGACTGCCATTTGCAGTCATTCAGCTAAGGTGAGCAGTGAGACAGTGGGGAAAACGCACTGGGAGTTGGGAGTCTGGGTTTGGTTCCCGGCTCTGGGCCTCCAGTTGGGATTGCAGAGTTTTGGGGGCGGGGGGGGGCAGGGGCTGTCTGGGGCTCGCTGTCTCTCGGGTTGTGTGCGCGTGTCAGCTCAAGGGTGCTGCTGAGGCTGTCATACAATTAAAGGTTGGTTTTGCATTGGATTCCAGGTGCAAGGCAGGTGATTCAGTTCCTCCTCTGTTAACATGTAGCTTCCTCGTGGTTGCGGGCGCTCTGTCAACCGAATGCCTGCGTGAGCCGTGTTACCCGTCGGGGCAGGTTGGGCGTTTCAGGTACAGGGTCAGCTTTCTCCATCGGCTCCCTGAGGTGAACTCTTTCAAAAAGAGACCCGTTGTTATTGGAAGGAAACGTCATACGAAGCTTAAATCCACTTGTTATTGCCTTCTTCCTTGCTAACGTGTCTTGCTATTTTTTGCTACTTAATGAAGATGGCAGCACTTGAAAAACATGAGCAGCTTTCCTCCAGGTACAGGAGGAAGCAGTATGCAATGGTTAGAGCAGGGGGCTTCCGGACTGTGTTTCCTGGCGCTGGAGGAAGGGAGCAGCAAGCTAGGACTCCTGGATTTGAGTGCGTTCGTAGTGTCATGTGGAGTAATCGCCCTGTGCTTCCTATTTCCCCACCTATGCAGTGATTGCGGTACTTCACTGCCGGGTGGAGCACTGAGTCAGTGTGTGGAGACCCTCTGATGAAGAAAGTGGAAAAATGCAAAAGGCTCGTGGTGGTTCAGACTTTCCCGGCAATCTGCTGCTTCCGCGTGCAGAAAGAAAAGAAGGAAAAGCTGAGCGGTTACAGAGGTATACCTGAAAGGATGCTGAGAGTGGTGGACTGTCTTAGTAGCTCTGAAAAAAAACCCAGACCCTGCTGTTTTCTCATCCTCACCTTGCCTCCAGTGCCCCTTGCAGTGCATTCCCCTTGCCCAACTGCTTATGTTTTAAATGATAAACCGTCAGCCCCCACAGTCAGACCTCAGCCTCTGGAGCGAGTGGCTCGGTTTCGGGATGCTGACTCTCGCATCCTTCAAGCAGTTGCCTCCTTTGGGCTCCAGCAGCCTGACAGGTCACTTTGTCATTATGATTTAAAGAAGATGAATGTTCCCAAAGTGCCGCTTAGGCTCTGACTCAAAGCCACGAGCATATCGTTCACTCGCCGACAATAGGACGGCGTCAGCCTGAAGAGAAATGAATCACTTTGCAGCGTTGATGAGCCTCTGCTGCTGTTATTGGCCGTGTTGGTTTGCTTTCTGTTTAGGCGAGCTAAGCACTGTAGTTGCTATTGCCTAGGAAGGGACAGGAGTCCTACCCAGTCCTGGCTGACACAGGATTCATGTCAGATCAGCCCACCCAACCCCTTAGCAGGCACTTGGGGAAGGATTTTGAGGACAGTTCTTTGGGGGACCTCTTTGGGATAATCAGGCTTGAACAGCAGAGTTGAACACCAAGACAGGGAGTTTTTTCCATTTAGTTTCCTTTCTGTTTGTTATTTATTATAACTACTTGCATTTTGAGAGCATCTGGAATCGGGGTTGAGGCACGGTACATACAATCCACCTGGAAAACGGACTGCAAAGGGCTTACAATCAAAGCAAATGACAAGGGATGAAAGGTGGATACAGCAGATAGTAAGCCGGAGACGATACGTAGTCACGGTGGAGAGCATTAGAGCAAGCAAACTAAGCGGCAGTCTCTGGTCGTTGACTCTCTTCACTTTCTTTTTACAAATGTCATCCCTGGAGGAAAAGACTTATTCAGAATAATGAACTGGGGTCCTACTTCTGTGTACATGCCTGGGACGTTCTTGTTCCTGAAACCAGCATTCTCGGAAGTCCTGCTATTACAGCACTTCAGTTTTGGGGTGTCCATCAGACGTCAGGTCTCAATTTCCATCCCCTGGATGTTTTCAGTAAAAGCTTTCTGTATGCAGCACCCCCAGAAATCGGGGCCTGGCTGTGCCAAGCTGAGCACTGTAGAGATGAGACGCTGAATGTTACTGAATCTGGGCCTGAAATCAGCTTGGCGTGATATGATACAGGGCGCCTATATACGTGCTGTGATTCATTTTAATTATAATGTGTCCGAGCAGATTCGATTGAATCTGCGCCTTGTAATGTAGCATCACCGCAGCATCGCATGCATAACACCCCCCGGGTTTAAGGATGCCTGCCAGGGTGCCTTAACTAAAGCTCATCAAATGAGCTTTAGTCAAAGCATCCTGTGGCCATTTTTAAACGTGTGGGGCTCAATATAGTGATACTGCAGCATTTTAATTAGAGCAGCTCTCTGGGAACCATTCTAACTAAAATGTGCCCCCGCACCCTGTAACGTGAAAGTTTTGGAGCTGGGTATGTAATAAGAGGTAGTTCTAACGCTACTAAATAAAATGCTTCTGGCAAGATGGTAGTATTAGATGCTACATTATCAAGAAGTAGCTGTAGAGCCTCTCTGAGGAAGCATTGTTTATATTATGCATATATCCACATGTATGCCTATGCCTTTGCCTCTGAATGAATATATATATATATATATATTTTTTTTTTTGTGTGTGTGTGTGTATATGTATATGCATGTGTGTCTATTTTGAGGGAAATTTGGCCCTGCCTCTAAACCTTCCCCTCTTATATTTTCAAATATCCTAACTTTTAACCCAAACCACTTACGATCATGAAAGCACTGGGACCGTGGCCATATTTTAAAAAAGTCACAAATTATTTTCTGGGAACCTCTCAATTTATAAACTAGCATTATTTTCCAGTCAGCCTGAAACCAGCTTAGAGCTCTTGCAGAAACGGGGGGGTGGGGGGCAGAAATCCAAGCAGTGGAAGTTGGCTTCTTACTCTGGGCTTCAATGAAGTTAGGCTGATTTACACCAGCTGTGGGGATTCTGCCTGGAATGTGTTTGGCTCTAGCAAAAAGAGGTTTAATTTTTGGCAAAGTTTCTGAAGAGCCTTCCTAACAGCTCTAGTCCTGTTTAAATTTCCATAAAACAGCAGCTGCACAGGGAACTCCCTTCATCTAACAGGAATCCTCCTGCCCCATGTATTTAACTTGTTTTATATATTAACCCTTGATATAGAAGATTTCCCTCAAGCTGTCTTGACACTGGGGAGACAATGGCCCCATTGAAAGCAACGATGAACTATCCATTTTTATTTTTATTTTTAAATTTTTTTTAAAATTGTTTTTGTTTTTGGCAAGATTTCATCCTAGTCCTTAGAATCTCTGACATGGAAATCAACTGCTGTTGTGTCTTTGGGCATGTGGTTTTGTGTGCATGTGACATGTCCTTCAGTTGTCACCTTGTGCATTTTCAGTGTCTGAAGCCGAGAGGCTCTAGTTGTTCAGTGTTGCTTGGAGTTGGTTAACCACTATTTCTAACCAGCCTTTCCTGGCAGATCTAAATCTGCTGATGACTGAAAAGAGAAACATATCTCTTGTGCGGGAACCATATCCTTTTTTATGCAGAACAGAGCTTGTAGGAATACAGATGTCTAGTCCGGGGGTGCATGGAAAGAGAAGTGAGCATGTTTTCCCCTGAGTGCTGTCGTGGCTCTCGTGCCTCCGTACAGGCCTTTCAGCACTTCCATCGCTTGAGCGTGGCAGTTCCCAACCTTTGCAGGCCAACGGGCAATAGTACGGCGCAAATAGCACGCTGCGGGCAATGTCAGGCTGTACTCTCCCTGTCAACCTCTGCTTTAACCTTTTAATTTCCTGTGGCTGCCAGCTGCGTCAGAAGATTTCTCACGGCCCGTGGCCCACGAGCCTCGGGTTGGGGACCTTTGCTCTAGGCTGCGCCCCTTCGCGAGCTCATATCAGCAGTTGAGAGGCTGCTGAATCGTTGCTTTTCTGTATGATGCACTCTAACAACTAAGTGCGTGGAGAGCCTTGTGCAGGGATGAGTGGGAGAATGACATGGTTTGGCATTTCGGTAGCAGCCAGAGGCTCAGAAGGACTCGTGAAACACTAGTTGATTTAGCCACTCACAACTCCTGGTCATCTCTATTCCAGAGAGGGAAACGGAGGCCAGAGGTTGAGTACAGTCACAGTGAATCCATGGCATTGCCTGAAACGAGCCCCAGATGTTCTGCCCCTCTGCCATGTGCTTTACTCAGGACTATCCTTATTCCCAAGTCCTTTCTCCTACGGAAGCTCAATGGGCTTTTCAGAGTTGCTCAGATGGAGTCATTAGTGTTTTATATGGGAGGTATGTTTAGGTCACGGCACAGGACATCTGAGAATCCCATCCAAACAGTCACTTCTCTGGTCTTTTCCTCCCGTGCTGGGAAACCTCTGCTCTCTGCCTGTTAGTGTGACACTGATGTGGATTTGTTATGGTAACCCCTCTGTTCGGAGCACCCTACTCACCGAGTACCATGCCTGGCAGCAAGTGGAGGACTCTCCTGCTCCCTGCCCTTGAGACCATACAGGACTAAATCAGGTGCGCAGACTAGGAAGGGCAGCCACACGTGCCCTGTAGGTAGAAGGTGATGGAAAGGGACTTTCCTTCCAGGGGAGGGAATGTCCCCCTGGGAAATTTCCTGTTGCTTCCCTCCACCAGCCTAGGTCTAAGCCTGTGCTATTAAACCACACAAACCACGTGGATAAAGGATGGCCCATTCTCTTGGGCAGGGAATTTCCTCTGTGAAGAACTACTAACCAAAGGGCTCCAGAAGCACCTGGGGAACTCCCTTCCTTTCCCTTGACCTCTTTATTTTGAAAGTGAAACCTTTCCCATAGAAGCAAGTGACCAAATCAGCTCAGATGTTCTCAGCGGGGCTAAAGCTTGCTCTTGTGACTGCAGAGCCCGCTGTGTACCCTCAGCCACCCTCACCCTGCTTCAGCTGCAGCAGGGCTGAGTCCAAGGCACCCACACCGACCTGGGTGTAAAATGCCCAGGCAGGAGGCAGCTAGGAAGCAAATGTGCCCCACACGTCTCAGCCCTGCGTGAGCTTGTCTTTGTAAACGAGTGACCAGTGCCCCGAGTAACCCCACCTAGGAAGGGACAAGTGCTGGGGCCCTTCTTGCGCATGCTGTTAGCTGGCAAGTGATATGAGAGATGCATTTAGCATTCAAAGGAAATGGCTGTTGGCCCTCAACCAGGTCTGCTGCTCTCTCAAGAGATTCTTTCATCAATCTGCTGCAGCAGCAGATAGACCTTCAGTGAGTTGCCTCAGCCCAGTTGCGCTGGTATATTTTCGCTAGTGGAAATAAGAAACCTCACAGTTCTTTACAGGTACGTTCAGTCCATTCCAGTGGTCGGCATCTGCCAGGCAGACGTCCAGACCCCGTGGAGCAGCTGAAAGTGGCTCCTGCCGTGTCACAGATGACTTCCTTTGGATGGGCAGAGTGGTACTTCAGACTCAAACGTATTCAAGAGACTTGTCCAGCCCCTGCCCACTGCACTGAAAGGCAAACAGGTGCCTTGTTTCTGGGAAAGTTTGTCCGAGGAACCAATTCTGCTGCTGTTGGTTTGTGAGTTGTGCAGAGGGAATTGCTTTGGA
The DNA here is from genome assembly GCF_001723895.1 of Crocodylus porosus. NCBI lineage: Eukaryota > Metazoa > Chordata > Crocodylia > Crocodylidae > Crocodylus > Crocodylus porosus. The sequence continues at coordinate 199,546 of NW_017728935.1, read as the reverse complement.
CCTGTCTGGATTCTGCGGCGGCTGTACCCAGGTACAATATTTTTCTGTTCCAGGCTGCTGTATGGTGTTTCTCTGCCGGGTCAAACCGCCATAAAGTTCCACTTGGGAGTCCGCTCCATTTTTGAGGGATGGACTAAATGATCCTCATAATTTGCAAATCAGAACTCGTACTGCACTTTGAGAGCTATAGCTCTCCCTGCCACCTGTGTTCCTTTGAGCAGGAGTCCCCATTTCAGGGATAAGGAAACTAAGGCAGAGAGGCTAAGCGAAGGAGTCGTTGTCAAAGCAGAAGTGGAGTGCAACATTTCCCGACTGTCCTGTGTGTGTCAGTCATAAGACCAGTAATTAAACTGGACAGGAACTGCATGAGTGAGTCAGTCGAGGGCAAGTAGCCCTGCAGGTAAAATGCATGCATGTGACTGGATCAGAATCCAGGAGAGATCACAACCTGACGTCATATGAAGCGAAACTTTTGGATTGACTTTTCCAGGGAGCTGGGTACATTTATTTTTATTTTATTTTTTTTTAAATCCCGCTGAACGTTAAAGCTGAATCTTTCATGCTGGTCCCCTGACACGATATGCCTTTGTCTCTTAGTTCTCCTGTTTGTGCAGGTGGATGTGGAGGTTGCCACGGCCTTGTAACACATCAGTTCAGTAACGCAGCCCTCAGTTGTGCAAAGGTCTCAAAGGCTGTGATTATAGAGATGAGCCAGGATCCTGAGCAGTGGGAAGAGGGGACCTTTGCTACTGATGTGATGAGACTAGAATTTTGCAGGTCAGAGTGGCACTGAATATCTCATTTAATTTGTACGTCTTGCTGTTGACAGATTATGCCACTAAGGGCTTTTAACACAGATCCAGCATTTAACTGCAATCTCGCCAGTTCATGCCAAACTCCACAGTTGGAGACAGAGACGTACAGAGAAATCAAACTTACTCTCCAGTGTAAGAGATGAAAGCAATGGTCTCTCGGCACGATTCTCCTCTGACATAAACTAGGAGCATTTCCACTGAAGTCAGTGAAGTTGCACCAGTCTTACGCTAAGGCAAATAAGAGAAAAGCTGATCCAGTGGTTGGAGTGCTAGTCTGTGACCCAAGTTCATCTCCCTGGTCACTTAACTTGTCTGTGCCTCGTTTCCCAATCTACCCAGTGGAGTAATAGCAATGCCCAGTGCACATGAAAGATCGTGATGAGCACTCGGGTACTGTCCAGTGCTATAGCCAGTGTTATGGAAAAAGGACTGCCCTGTGCATCAGGAATCCTAGCGTAGGGAAGGAAGAATCCTCTCTCGGTTAGATTCAGGAGCGGAAGTTGGCTGTTTTTCTGTTCCTACTCTTCATCGGATCTTGGCTGGATCACTACTACTTGGTGCCTTTCTCCCCTGACTTATAAACAAGCCTAGGCTTCTTGGGCATGAGGCAACCCGATGCTTAAAGGCTTTATAGTCTCAGGTCTGCAAAGAATATAGAGCTGTGTTTTTAAGACTGCTGTTGCCCTTTGTGCTGCCTTTTATAATCTCTCCTCTCAGTGCAAACGGTATGTAAAAATGAGTTCTCCAAAGCAGAGATTGCAGGGACGTCTGGGCTGGCAGAATCCTTTCGCTACTCAGATTTTTGATTTCCCAGGAGGCTTGTTTGGGGCATGCATATCAGGTGGCTAGACCTGTACCTCCTTGAGGTGTTCCGCTTCCCTAGAAGGCAAGCCACATTTGTGAGAAGGAAATATTCCAGGTTGCCCACTTCACGTGATCCCTCTGTGTAGCTCTACAGCGCTAGTATAATTGGAGTGGGAAAATTTAATTAGTTCCAGCTAGCTTTTGGGGCCTAGTCAACCCTCAGATTTTGTAGCGGCAGAACTACTTTGGTTGGGAGCGTGAATTTGTCCCTGTGTAGTTACACCTGTAGAGCTCCAACTGCGGAGACATTGGTATAAAGGCGCCGTATAGCAATAAAATGTATTCCTCTTCCTCTATGGGAAATAAGGTTACAGTCATATAAATGCACTTCTACCTCTGTAACGGCATCCACGCTATTGCAGCGGATCCATTTGAGCTATGGCAGCCTAGTTTAAAGCAAGTACAAGTCTTGTGCTCAGACAAAGCGGGGTGTGTTGAAGCAGAGACTGGGTTGCTGTCTTCTGAGGGTGCCAGTTACCGTGACTGCTGGTTTTCCAAGCAGAAAACGCTGGACAGCAGCTGGAGCAGTCTACTGGAATTTCCTGTAGGAAACTTTTGCTCAGTTGTTTGCACCCAGGGTGCCCAGGTAAAATGGTGTAGCAACCCCTTTCTTAATGCCAAGCGCTTCTCTGGTACCTCCGACTCGGAGGCTTGTCCTCTGTGCTGATTGCCTAATGCCTCCAGTCACCAGGAGATAGGGAGGTGGGGTTATTCCCCCTTGTGAAGGCTGAGATGCTTATGCCATCACCTGACTCCAGGCAATAGGGTAGAGGTGTTCAGAAGTGCTAAGTCTCCAAATAAGGAAGCAGGAATTGGTAATATTGCATTTCCTCTACATGGAAATGGAGGCACCTAGGATCAATTTGCCCCTGCACTTGAGGTCAGAGTTTTAACTGGGTAAAGTTTGTGCCTTCCAGTTAAGACTCAGACCAATTGGAAATAGGACTTGGAGAAAACTGCAGTGACCTTAACGGCTTGGGAGTTGGAGCAGACAGGGCAAACTGTCCTCTCTGCGGTTCTTGTTCACCCACCTTCCACCCACCTCTAACACTCACGGTTGTTTTAAAAAGCCTGGCTAGGCTTGGCTTTTCATTTTGGTTTTGTGATTGTAAATCTGCACCCAATAGAACGGCTGTAGGGATATTTTAAAATTCAAATGGAAGCTTTTTTAAAAAAATAAACAAACATAATCTGGCAGTGTTGGCAAATACTAGCAAGTGCTAGCGCCTGGAAGACAGCAATGGGAAATGAGAGAGTTTGTTTTCACTTGCCTCCCACCATGTGCCACATGAAATTAGAAGGCAGCAATGAAACTTTCAGACGTTGGAGACAGGGTTTGGTTGTTTTGTTTCCTACAGCAAAGAAGTATGCAAATGTGCAGTTCCCGATAAGTTCAGTGAGATGTGGTGATGCCCGTGACCTCTGCATCCCCAGGTCCCGAGTGCCAGGAATAAGAATTTAGACGCTCCAAAGTTTGAACTGGTTGGGCAGTCGTGACAATATCTTTGTTTTCATGGTCTCCAAATCTTACTGGCAGGAAAAGGAAGGAAAATGTTTAAGTGGGTCATTGTTTTCTATAGTATCTTGGAGCCCATGCCACGGAGCAGACCCTAGTCCTCTTGACACTGGCCAGACAGAGCTCAACATCAGTCTGTACCTGGAGAAACTTAGCACAGGGGCATAGAACCAGGGCTGCTGAGAGAGAGGGGCGAGCATGCGGGAACAAACCCTCCACCTGGGGTGCAGCGCTCATCTGTGACTGAGCACACTTCAAATGCAGAACTGCCTAACTTACCTCCCAAGAAAGGGCAGGACTGACTTGTGATCAGTCTGATGCAGACACCCAAAGCTTCCTTTCAAACAGTCCTTTGGCCTCTGCCAGGGCTTTGGGGAAAGACGGTTGGTTGCTAGGCCAATTCCTCTTGCAGGCAGTCCGCCTTCACCAGCCCCCGAGGCGTTTGGGTGTGCTGGAAACCCCCTTACATCCCTTTACACAGCTGGTGCCAAGCTGTATTTTCAGAAGCGACTAAGGCAGGGGTGGATGCTCTGGTGCAGCTGTACCCCCTTTGATTCCTGCGCTACCCAAAGTTTAAAACCAACTGCCTGGCAGAAGCAGCAGCATTTCTACTCGAGCAGCAGCGAGGGAGCCGATGGACTTCGTTCAGATTACCCGATGCCTTCTCAACTTCGTTCCACCGGTGTTTGTGACCTGCTCTCCTTTTTAAGGCTCCGGTTGTTCCACCGACCCAGCGAGCCTTTCTTCTGCGAGGCTGCGGTTTGTGAGCTGCTCCTGGCACTATAGCTCCTTTTTTGCAGGCCTGAGGACTGGTCCTAACTCATTCCCGTAGGAATTGCACTTGTGCTGGGCTGTAGTTATGCTAACGGTGTGGGAAAGCGGTATGGGAGAAAGAAGCCTCCTGGGCCGCTGGATGACCCAGCAAGAAAGAAAAGAAATGAAACTTGCACTAACGAGCAAAAAGACACTGAAGGGACGATGGCAATGCCAGCTGCAACTGCAGAAGTTACTAATGACAGAGCAGGTACGTGAACTTGGCCAACACAACTAAGATGAACAGCGCCGGGGGGGAGAGAGAAGAGTACGAATGAGACGGGGAAGGGGCATGCAGGTTTAAATATAGGAGTTGGGAGACCTGTCCCTCAGGGAGACCGAGCGGAGTGTGAATCATGTCTGGTGTCTCCGTCAAGGGCAAGCTCCACTAAGTTGAACTGATTGCTAATTAGAGTCACAGGCGTGCGAGCGGTCCAAGGACAATAAACCTTTCTGAGCTTTCATCACTGAACAGAGATCCAAGTTGTGTTTTCTGCATTGCCTTTGGGCCCTGGAAGACGGCTCGCAAGCATCAGGCAGCCAGCGTGCACGACCCCAGCAGCCTGGAGCAAAGAAAAACTCCCCGCTCACTGCAGAACACCCCTCCGCGCGCTTCTGTCGGGGCATCCATCTGAACCGGAATCACCCAGCCGAGCAGTAACGCATCGAGCTGCTTCGTACCTGGAGGAAAACGGGGGCAGTGCGGGACAGGACACTGCCCCTCGGCGAGGCCTGCCCGGGGCCGAAACCCCCTCCCCTTTCCTGAAGGAGTGGGGCTGGGTCCCATCGAGTCCAGGCCTTGCCTGAGGCAGGACCAACCCCACCCCCCCCCGCCATCGTCCAAACTGTGACACGGGCCAGCGGGCGCGCGGGAGCCCCGAGCGCGGGCCGTGGCCGCTGCTGAAGAAGGCAAAACCGGCCGCTCTGTACGCAGGCCCCGTCCCTCGCGTGGCGGCGGTCCGAGCCGCTTCGTGCAAGCGGCGACAGCGTCCTCGGGGGCTGTCGTCGCGGAGCGGGGCGGGAAGGGGCCCGCGGCGGCCCCCTCTCGCCCAACCGCCGTCTGCGGCCCAGGTGCGGGGCCGGCCTGGCCCC
>NW_017728935.1:113966-193811 GCF_001723895.1 Crocodylus porosus | reverse complement strand
GGAGGGGAAGCTAGCCCCTGGCTTGCATCCCTGCCTGCCGGAGCTGTCCCAGCAAGGGCTAGATGCCCTCTGTCTGACTGACCATCCCCCCCCCACCCATTGATTTTCCCTCTGTGCTGCCTCAAACCTTCCCCAGCTGCGTGCCCCAGGAGCTGGAGACCGGCTGGAGGGGAAGGCGGCTCCTGGCTTGCATCCCTGCCTGCAGGAGTTTCCCCAGCCAGAAATAGACTCCCTCCGCCTGTTTGGGTTTTTTCCCCCGGGGGCTGACTCGGGGCCGTCCCCAGCTATGCGGCACGGTCCAGGAGCGTGCCTGGCTCCTCCCTTTGCCCCCCACCACGTCCTCACCTGGCACTCGGGATGTTTTGCAGGTTTAACTTCTGGAGCAGCCCCCAGGTTTTTTTTTTTGCACTGAATAGGCTGATGGGGCAGGTGGAGAGGGATGTCACTTGAAGGGGTGTGTGGGGGGCTCCAGCGTGGCAGTATCTGTTTAGTCGCGTGGCTGTGAAGGGTATTTGGAGAACAATTAGTTGGGTCCCTTCACTGAGCCTGGCGGCAAAGATGCTCGTCACGCTCTGAGAACGTGTGGCAGCAATGAGCTTGCAGGGGCCGTTTTGGTCACTACCGTATTAAGGTACCATCTGGCATTTTGGCTGGAGAAAAGACAAATGGCGATTCTGGGGGGGCTGGCGACGTGCCATAACAGTCAGTGTTGTGAATGTGAAGTACGGCACGCAGAAGCGAGGAACAAAGTGGGTCGTGGTGGGAATGAGCAATATCTTTACCTACTATCTGTCAAAGACTTTATGGGACGTCTTTGTGCAGAAGGTCAGTGTTGTTGTGCCCTTTATACAGGTGGGGAAACTGAGGCGCACGGAGATGAAGCAACATGCCCAAGGTCAGCAGACTGGTAGCAGAGCTGAGAACAGACTTATTCTTCCTGGGTCCCGGTGTATTGTGCTCTTTACCGAGCCGTCCGGATGGCAGCTGCGCTTGCTTCAAAAGATCTGGCTCCTAGAAGAGTAGTGCCCCTGTATGACGTGCATTTTGCTGCCAGCATATCCCTGTCCTATCGGGAGGGTGTTTTTCCTCTCTGTAGTCTCAATGAAATCTTGGAAATGTTACAAATGGGGGGGATTTGACTGAACTTAATTATCAGCGTGGTGCTCTGGAAGCACAGATGGGCACATGCATGGCTGATTTTTGTAGGTATGAAAACTTAATGGTGGATAGAGTTGCGTTTTCTTGTGAGCAGTGCTGCTGCCAAACTGCTCGTTCTTTTCCTTTGTGTGTGGCTGATAAATAGACCTTCGTTTTCACTGGTGTTTTAACCTTCACCCTGTGTCTACTTGTTGAAGCAGCTGGAAATGACTGCTTCTGATTGCCACTTCCATGTGACTACTGTACTAATGCTTATAAGAGTAGAGAAGTAAGTAATTAAATTGTTCCTCTCCAAAGACAGGACTGATGACTTGAGCTGGACTAGATCTGTATTTTAGTTCTCAACAGCTCCCCATTTTCACTGCGACTTCTTTCTGTCCCCTCTGCGTTCACGGTTAGCTGTTCACTTTCCGAGCCTGCCTTGTGCAGCATGTCGAACATGGTAAAGTGCAGCTAAGCCTGATGTGCTTGCGTATAATTAACAGCTTCTCATCGTAAAATGTGTCTGGCAGGGGACGCATGCTTCAGAGGTTATGGCAACGCTGCGGCACAGCGCGTGCTCGGGCTCCACGTTGTATGCTCAATATTGATGAGGGGAAAGAGTTTCTGTTCTTTAAATTCACTCTGCGGGTTGCTCTGTGTGATGAATTGCTTACGGATGCATTTCCCAGCTCTAAAGAAACAAGCGGAGATAAGGCACCTTTTTAGGCGAAGCAGCGAAGGAAATGGGAACATTTCTTCTCGGCTAAAGCGTAGGTCCATTTCATTACGCCTCTTAAAACTGCTGCGGTTTGGAAAAGGAGGTTTCTTGGGAGTCTAATCAACTTGTGCTTTTCCTCCTGAGATATCTGGGAAATTAAAGCCGATAGCAAAAACTGGTGGGGCACACCTTGGTGCTGCTTTTTGTTTGCGTTACAAGCCAGCCTACCACAGCAGTGAAAATACTCTACCTCCAGGGCTGTTTCGACATCTGCTAAAATAGCTGCGCACAAATAACTGGGGGGGGGGAAAAAACCAGCAGACTCGAGCTTAAATATGCTTGTGACAAACAGTGTTTACTAATGGAAATAGATATCATGAACAGAAAAATTCATTTGCTACTCTGCTGAGGCGTTGCAGTGCCCTGTAGTGCTGGAGGTGCCACGATTAGAAAGGGACCAAAAACCAAGCGTCTGGCTGATGATGCGCTTGTTCAACTTTGGTGTGACCCTCTTTGCTGTGGCGGCGAAGTGCATCCATCGGTGTTTCTTTGATCGGGGTGAAATGTTTTGCTGCCATCTTTCATGAGAGTAGAGGTGTCAGATGTAGGGTCTTTTTTGCATCAAACAGGTTTTTTTCCCTCCCTTTTGTTTCACTGGTTTTTCCAGGGGTGCATGCTCGTGTTCGATGCGCTTTGTGAGTTTTCTTGGGAAATCCCTTCATTACTGCACAAGAGATTCAGCATTGCAACAGGAAAGGCAACGCTGGCTTGAAACAGCAGTGTGATGATAGATGCCTGGGTATTCTGCATAGCAGGAAAGACTGCATGTTTTGGGTTTGATCTGTCATTTCACTAGGCACAAAATCCACTGTTTAGAGCTGGAACGTGAGCCCTAGGCAGAGCCAGAAATGATGAATGCCAATATAGTTCTGTGCTAATTAGTCCTGGTACTGACTGTATCTGTTCTTTTCCCTGTTACTGGACACAAATTAAACTTAAGTCTGCTCGGTCACCACATGATCCAAGAGCTCAGGTAGGTCTCTGGGATTTACTGATGAATGCACCCTGCTGCTGAAACACGTTTTTATTACAGTGCTCCCTGCTGTTAGTGAAACGGACTCGTTATCTCCAGCTTGATGCAGCGTGGCTTCGAAGTCGGGATTTTCAGAAGAATGCATGACTGCAGCCAAGATTTACTTGGCTTGTCAACTCTTTGGGGTCAGAAGTGATCTTTCCTGTTCTGTGGCCCTGGTCTTGGACTGGGGCCAGTCGAGCGTAACAATACAAACAGAAATCAGGCCTTGATTTCTCAAGAATGCTCATTGTGCAACATGCTTCCATTCCACAAAGCTCTTCTGAAAACCAGCTTGGACGGTGGGTGCAACCCTTCTAATAAAAATTCTGGGCTTGAGGTTTACTGTCCAAAACTTCTGGAGGCCTGTAATGCTTACTGCGGCCACCTTTCCTGCTCTCTGACCCCAAAGGGAGTCGGTCACTCGCGCTGTTCAAGCTGAATGTGTCAGCTACCCCTGTCACTGCGGGGTACTTCCCTGTTCCCTTGGGTGTAAAGGGCTTGGCGGGATGCATATCGGAGGAGAACCAGACTGTTTGATTTCAACGGATGCTTTATGTGTTTGGTGCCTCTTGAGATCTGGTCCTTAATGTATGACTTCATACCATGGGGCGAGGTAATGCTGTTGTCTGCTTTCACCCGAGTCCTGGTGCTGTTTTCACTGCGAGACATGAGGCTACTCAGCTCTAGGTCAGTAGGAATCCAGGTTACGGGCATCTGATTCTGCAGCCTGCATGACGTGGACTTCCTAACGCATCTCTTGTTCCTTGTGACCGCTTTCCCAGCTGGGTCCTTCTGGTGGTGGTCCCAGCTGGAAGGCCAGGGATTGAATACCCTCGTGGAAACTGAATTGCCCCTTGCTGCTAGGGGGAGATAGCGGGGGGCAGCTTTCCCTGCTGCTAGCGCCTGTTTTCATGCTCTGGGATTGGAGCAGGCTGGTTCGCGACTCTCACTGATGGCATTACATTTCCCTTTCACAAACCTGTCAGCCCCCCACTTCCTGGCCAGTATCGCTATGAATGCAGTGGGTGGCAGGGACTGTGGGCCCTTGCTCATGGTAGCATGGCATTTCCAAGGCTTTTACTTGTCATCATATGGGCTGCTTTGTAGTGGGCTTGTAGTTGGTGCGGCCACGAGTAGGAGGGTGAGGCAGCGGGATCTGTGAAGCTTCCTCGTGCTTTATTAGGTGTGTCGCTATCTTGCTTTGTTTACCCAGAAGAGGGACTGCGCGGTTGGAGAGCGCTTTGTGGTGGCCTGAGTTTTGGGGAGCAGGTTTATCAGGTTCGAAAGGCTTCATTTCTGTGTCTGCCAAACAGTATTGTGGTTTGTTCCTGGTCCGCAGGAAGGCTTTTCTGTTGCCTCTGTGCAGTTCCTCGGCAGCGTTCAGATGCTGACCTCTCTGGAGCAATTAGTCCTATGTTCAGACCTGTCTGTCTTCACGCTTTGGCTTCACCTGGCATTTGAATCAATTAAACGTCTCTAGCTGTGATTTACATCCTGTGGTGTGAGCGGGGCTCATACACGTCGTCTGGTGCCATTTGTAAATGAAGGGCAATCAGGAAAGACAGTAGCACCATATGGTCCTGTTGCATCGTATTAAGGTTTTAACGCCGTCTGATATTCATTAAATGTCACCACACCGCATCATATCCCATGGTAGCACAATATGGTACAGTAATATGTTAGGACTGGCCAATTTGCTATGTGGTACTTTGGTTTAAAAAGCTGTGGATTAGTGCATTCCCCTAATTTACCCTTCCCTCCCAACTGCCCTTTCTTGCTTTTTACCATGCACGCAGTAACATAGGAAGTTGTGGCTTCAAGATGTTGCGTAGGCTACTCCCAAGGCAGTGCATTGATGGAGCAATTAGTGCTTACTAGGACAATGAACCTTCAGTTTAGGACCACTTACATGTGGCTTGTTTAGTGCAAAACCTATTCCCTCCCCTCCCCTCCCAGCCACCCTCCACTGAGATATTCTTCCAAGGACCCAAAGAGAATTAGGTGCGGAACGCGATTACCAAATTCTCAGTTGCTTTGAAAATCCAAATCAAAGCCTTTACATATGCAAAGGTTTGGATATTTGCAAACACAAGGAGATGCTTGTCAGAAGTCTGCTACAGCAGGCAAGTGTTTGAAGATGCCTTAAATAAAATTTAAAAAATGAACTGAACATTTCTTTGGAAGGAGAAGGGGAAATGGACTTCAACCAAAAATGCGAGTTAAGTGTCACTCTGGAATCGTAAGAACAAACCGGAGAGGGGAAGATGGGAGGGGAGGGGAGGTGCTGCCGGATTAATAAAGCAGGAAAAGATGCCTTATAATTTAGCTTAATAATATTCATTTAAAAGTTATGCCCCCCCTGCCACCCTCCAGAGCTCTGACGGCTTTCTGTGCAAGTGCATTGCATTCCTTGAGGGAATCCACTTGTGCACCTGAGTCCACGTGGAGTTGCAATTTTGTTCTTGTGTTTCCTGTTTAGAAACGAGCTGGGGCTGAGCCACATGATTTGGCTTCAAATATTGAAGATGTCGGGTGTTCCATTAGTATAGCTCCATCCCATCTTTATCAGGCATTTGCATTTAGTTTAGCTTTTGCTTTAACGAGGGCTTTATCCGCAACCTGTGCGTTATTTTTCCCCCCAGCTTCCACCCCGAGTTGTTACTTTCGACGCACCATCACGTGCAGAAGTTTGTGAACAAAACCAGTGCAGACCATGCTAAACGCTCAGTGGGGGAAACCACAAGCATCCAGATTTTGGGGACAGGAGGAAAGCGTTTAGTCCAGAACTTCCCTTAATAACTGGTCAACGAGTGTGAGAACAGTTCTGCTGCTAGAAAAAGGGGTAGTAGGTGACAGTGGAGGGGGTTTTTGGCTAGATATTTTTTTTTTTCATGTGACCCCAAAGCACATTGAAATCCCCTGTTTATTTTGCATGTTTAGAAAGGGGAAGTCCTAAGTAAACCTTTTCCAAGAATTGATTTGGGGGATAGTATTTCTAGTTTTCTTGTTGGTGGAAAAGCTGGTGGATGGTCACAGGAAAGCCTAGAACCTGCCAGCGTTGGAGTGAGGAGGTTTAGCTTCCCAGACAGCGGGTGGCTTCAGACTGCCCTGTCTGCATCTCGAGACTTGATCCAAGTCCTTGATCCAAGGCCCATTTTAGTCCGTCGAAAAGACTCTTCGACTTGAGTACGTTGGGGATCCTGCCTTATCTGCCTCTGTTGCATTAAGGCCTGGCACAAACCCCACTTATTTCAGTAAGGGTCTTTCTATTTACTGACTTGCACAGGAATTGGATCGCCCTTTGTGATCGGCGATCGCTTTGGGAACGATGACTTGGCGAAACTTCGGGGTTGCGGCAGAGAAGCAGACTGGCCGCATTTCATAACCAGAGTCTCATGTAGCTGAGCATAGCTCAAGTCTCCTAGTTCATGACACCAACAGATGCTTGGATATAGTGCCCGTGGTTGCCCTTCTCATCCTGGTGGCCTGGTTCTCCTGTTCTGTAGGGCTCTCTGGATTTCTGTGCGTAGCTCCTGTTCACATCCCTGAATTAAGGGATGGGAGTTTTGCAAGCAGATTGAGGGCATCATCCTGGTAGAGTTAATTCAGAAATGTTTGGGCTCTGCACTTGAAGTAAATAAAACTGGGCACACAGGGCTGGCCTGTGCTGTTGCACACCGTGCTGCTTAACGTAGGGCCTGTTCCGCTAGGACTTTGCATGTATTTGGCTCTTGGCACCTTGAAACATGGCATGTATAAAGCTTAAATGGAGACATTCAAGATCTCAGTGGAGGAAACCAAACGCTCGGCTCTCCTGCCACCCACAGCTTTAGCAGGCAGCTCAGAAACTTTGATGCAACCAGTGGGCGGTGGGGCAGAAACTGGGCTCAGATGTCCTGAACCTTATGGAAGTGTGGTTGGGTTTGTGATCTGTCTGTGCTAGTGGGACAAGAATGTATTCTTTAAATGAAACGCTGACAAATCCAGCTCCAAACCCGTCAGGACTCTTTAATCACGGGCACTGGAGAAACGAGGCACGATTGGAGGGGTGAGCTATACTCCAAGGATCGTTTCTTCAGGAGAGGAAAAAGTAAGGAATGGTGATCCCCAGATGCATGGGTTATTGGAAAATAAAGAACAGCATCTTGTCGGGAGAGGCTGACCAAGCGCATAAGGACTGGAAGGGACTGGCGGGGTCATTGAGTCTAGGCCCCTGCTGTCACAGGCACCACGTCAAATAATCCTTCTGATAAACCATCAAGCTATATCCTGAAACCAGTTGGGTTTCCCATCCCTCCCGCTTCAGTGGAGAGGCTGCTCAGGACCTTCATCCTTGCTTGATAAAAATCGACTTCCTCTATTTTCTAACCAAAACTTATTCCTGGTCAGTGCAAACCCACTTGCTCTTGTATGGACGTTATCCTCTATCTTAAATAGTGCTTTATCCCTCCCTGGTGTTTAGTCTGTAGTGCAGGACCGTGCACTTTGGTATATTATTGAATTTCAGTCCATTTTTATTAGTTCTGTCTTTAAGGTCATTCTTCCAGTATGATGCTTCTACTTGCTGTACCCAAATCAGTAATTAGTAATTAAATCAGATCACTTCTAAGACTGATACTTGAAAGTTCACGGCTAACCTACCTCCAGCCTGACGCTTCCCCTTTCAGCGCTCCTTATTATCATGTCTCTTTAGCCAGTTCTTTCCCAGCTCACAATTCTTACTAATTCTCATTTTTTTCCATCTTGGCTCCTACCATAACTTCCTTGTGACATTAATGCCTCTTAAAGTCTGGCTAGATTAGATCTGGTATGTTTTCCTTGACTAGGAAATGGCTTTGGCATACCTCTGTTGCATAAGTTGTCCTGCCAGGTCCCCCGCTTTGCACAAGTAGGAGCAGCATGCAGTGACAATGGTCTGAAACGAAGCAAAATGATACACGTGCTGAACATCTCCATGAATGCATCTGTTGTCACACGTGCCGCTCATTCCCTTGGAAGCACAACGTTCTCCTAAGCCAGAGTCCTGATGGCTGGCCCGCTGTCTCCTGGCGTGCTGCTGAATAATGGGAAGGGAATCCAACCTGTGAACTTTGACTTTGCAATTAGCAGTCAGTAAATGAATACTTGGCCTTTGACTGTGGGTTTTCAGCTTTCCAGCTACCCATTAGCTCCACAGCATTTTGAAATGTGAAGCATTCCTTATGGAGCAAATGTTATGGAGATGGCAAAGAAGATCTTGGACTTGAAATGTCCTTTCACTTGTAGGGTGTCAGTTGGAACCATTTAAAAAGGTCACCTTGATGTGTCCAAGAAGTGGATTTGTTGGTGCGAGGACCCCAGTCTGCAGTCATTTTTTTTTTTTTTTAGGCCCCTCTTCAGCAGATGTGTGTATTGGACTTGAGCCGGTGAGATGTTCAGAGGTCCATGTGTTCTTGCTCCTGCTGTTGGTAGCTGTGCCCGCCCAAAGCGTAGCTCAGATCTTTGCATTGCGATGCAATATATTTTTACATCACAATCTAGGGAAGACATGCAACTTATTTATCATCACTGTCAGGGCTTTATTTTTGGTATGTTAGCTTTGCTGGCTTTCCCAGCAATCAGATATCTTCCCTCCCCAGGCTGGTGGTGCCTGTCTCTTTCTTTTTTTTTTTTTTTTTCCTCCCTTGGCTTGCATCTATGAAGTCTCCTAAAGTGCTTTCATTCCCAGTGGAAGCAGCCAAGTGCAGTCCCTGCACTTTGAATGACTGTAAAACAATAACCATTTCATTTTTAGTGGTTGTGGTGCGTTGACCGTGTCTCCTATTACGTGTCTGGAAGGGGGGCTCAACTGGGAGTTGGAATCTGATGCCGTCAGTCCTCAGTTAGTGCCAGGTCAGCGGTGATACCCATAACTTTACCAAAACACAAAAACTTTTGGGGACACAGTAGTTCTTCGTGGGGAAAATCATCCGACTCCACCCTCTGCCTCTGGAAGGAAGACTATCTGTAACACCCCCCGCAGAAGGGACCCTTGGTACACACGCGCACACAGCCAAGCTCTATAGCCTGTGCTAATCTTGGTGGGAACTGAACACCTGCATCTGAGGGCAGGATTTGGGCTATAGCTTCTGCATTATGGACCTGATTCAATAAAGCACTTAAGCATGTGTTTGGCTTTATGCATCTGTTTTGAATCCACCCCTAAGTGCTTTGTGGAACCAGGGCCTATTTCCATAAGAGGGAAGTTGTTTAATCTGTTGCATTTTCCTCCCTGGTTCACGGCACGTTACAGGTTTGCTGTAGTAATAGTTCTTCAGCAGATGTTTGCTTAAGATTAGTACGTTCCTGCAGCAGGTGTGGGTGTTCCTGTAAATTCAGAGCGCATGAGAAAAGGATCAGTATTGTTTGCTTTATTTTATATTTCTCTCTTCTTGAAACACAGAGGTAAAAATGAATTGGTGTTTCTTCTTGTCTTCCTTCCCTACCCCACCCTTGGCACAATTCAGCTTTGGTTGGATGGTGGGGTGGGAAATGCAGTCACTGCTACCTCGCCCATGGCATCCTGCGGTGGAAGCACGGTACGGTTCCTACTATCCGGCTAGTCCAGGCAGGTTACTGTGCCTTGATCTATCAACTCAGCTGGTTAGGCAGCTGCAGAGGTGCCATTTTGAGGACGTCCAGTCTGTGCAAGGTTGACGTGTGGACAGAGTGGGGCCAAGGCACCGAAGATGATGTAAGCCTGTGTGTGTGCTTTAAACCTGTACATGGCAGAGCTCTTTCGAAAGGTAGGTAGTGATTTAGAGCTGGGGGCGCAGGGGCGTGGAGCAGTGAGGTGAGATGCATAGCAGTGGCACAGTGGGGGACTGGAGACCGGGTCCCCCGAGTCTGGATTTAGTGCGCCAGCCCCGGGGGCCTGTCAGCTTGCTGTCACCCTTGCAAAACAGTCAAGTGCCTCGGGAGGAGCTTGCGGCTAGGTGTGGCCAGCTGAAGTGGTAACGCTGCTTCTGCTGCGTGAGTTAAGGTGGCGTGTCCGTGGGGTGGGGGGAGAGTGGGAGAAGGGAGCGTTCCTGGTTCAGCGCGTCGCCTTACCTGTCGGTTTTGAACGTGCTCCTGCAAAACCTGTAGCGGTTCACTCCCTGAATGGCAAGGGGTCAGGACTAGGGGAAGGATATCTGGGGTTTATTCCAGCTTGGGAGGGAAGGGGCTGAGAGTCAGGACTTCTGCATGCTTTTCCTACTCTCCCTCTCCGTCGTTGCGTGTGACATGAGGCAAGCCAGTCGGCCTACCGGCGTCTCGATTAATCCACTTATAAAATGGCAGGAGCATCTCCCTGGGATATTGCAAAGCTGAAGTCATATTTTTGAAGTCCACCTAGATCTTTGGATAGAAGCTGCTGGAATAACGACAGGACAGTAGCGACCGAGAGGTTGCGGAGTGCTAGGTTTGAAGTGTGTTTGTAAACTGATGATTTATTTTCTCCTGCCATATGGCACCAAAGGCATGGCTTTATTAGTAATGACTGACAGATGCTGCGAGAGCAGGAAAGGGATTCATCCAAAGAAGCCTGAGAATTATTTATTGAGCTGAAATGCATAATCTTGTGTTTAAGCTGAACCTGAGTTATTCCTTCAATTCAGACTTCAGTTAAAACTTAGAGGCATTGATTTTTTTATTTATTTATTTTTTACACTTCATAAATTGAAGGAAAGAAGTACTAGAGGGAGGGGGGCCAAAAAACCCCCCCCAAAACCGAAACAAAATAAAAAAAGGTATTGGAAAGAGACTTCCCAATGAAAGGGAGGATGGGTCCTGTGCACTCTCTGTTGTAATCTCTTCCGTTAAGTTGTTTTATCTTATCAAACCAAAAGCCCCAGAAATAGAAAGTTTTCCACGGGTAGGAGAAGGAGCCCGGAGATGCATCAGCAGCGAGCTGTGTGCTGCCCACTTGCAGGACACGGGCGGGGGGGAAAAGACCAAAATGCCGGTAGATTGTGGTTGACCAGTATTGAGGTCTGACCTGCGTGGGGGAAGAGAGAGGGGCCTGCGCTGGAAACGCACTACTCTCCATCGCATCCTGCATGCGGGTGCTGCTCTGGCCGCCTGGTTGCCTGCGCCTGAAGAAGCTATTGATCTTCTCGTAGGAGGATGACAGAAGGGAAAGCAGAGGCAGCCGCTTGCTTTGGAGTTGTAACAAAGAGAATCCGCAAGATATTCAGGCACTTCCCCAAGTCAAAATCTTGGTCCGAGGGTCTCCAGTGCCGTAGGAGGCCCAGCAGGGAGGTTTTGTTGGCTAAAGGTAGGTGCGCTTGCTGGTTTGTAGATTGGGTCAGCTTGCAGATCGCCAAGATGCACGCAGCCTTGCAGCTGCTAATTAAACAGAAGAGGATTTGTGCAGTGCTGCTCTGTGAGACGCAGAAGAAATATGCAGTAGGTGAGAGGTAGAAAACTGCAGTAGTTCTTCAGATGGCAAAGCCAAATGTTGATCTTCTCCGGCTTGTGTTCTTGGAGATCTCTGTCTTGAGAGTATTAGGCAGTTTAAACAACTTCTGTGCAGGCTCAGCTGCTTGCAGGATTTGATTGCAATTTTCTGCAGCTGCATTCCCAGCAGCTGCAGGAACACTGCAGTGAGCTGTGTTATTTGGGGCTTATTGCTGTGCAGTTTTCATGGTTATAAAGAATATTTGGTGCTGTTACCTTACTGAATTAGCCAAGAAGCTGAGTTTGAATTCCAGGCCTCCAAGGTGTAGAAGTTTGCAGGATCAAAGGATTTTTTTTTTTTTTTAAACAAGATAGTTGTGTTGGTTGTGAACCAAAGCAGAGTTGAGAGTACTTGTGGTCTCCAGCAATTATGAGTAACAGATCTAGGACTGTAGCTGGATGTTAATCTTTACACAATGAATTACCTGCTTGCTATGTGTGGTAATTATTCCTGTTTCCTTTTGCAAGTTCCAGCTCTAGGCTTTTTTGAGGTATCTACCCTGAATAAGAGCGGCTCACAATTCATGGCAACTGGAAAGCAGAGCAGCCCTGTTTTTATGCATCACTTCATCCGCCAGTTGGCTGTAGTAACTTTTTCCCTTTCCCCCGAGGATGGACCTGTGCAAGTGTTTGCTTTCCGGAAGGCTTTACACAGGTAAAACTCCCCTTGACCTCAGTAAGAGTCTTATCTGAGCAAGGGTGGAGAGACTGAGCCTTCAATCTCCTTATGTTTTAAAAGATGAATGACAGAGCTCTCAAAATGTAATTTAATTGTGCTGGTGTGTGTGGCAGAGAAATATGGAAGATGCTTGAAAGATTCAAGGCAGTCTCTGAGCCTGAGCAGAACTGCAGGGAACTGGGGTGATTTGTGACTGAGGTTCGTCTTTCAGCTGTGCTACTAAGTACGCTGGGCTGTTCCGACATTTTGGCAAAATGTCCGGATACTTGGTGCCTCTTAATAACTACCCCATGACCTTCACGGAGACATGTTAGGCTGCCGAGCGCATGAAAAGGGAACTTGGCTTAGTCTCTGAAACAGCAAACGAAGAATTATTCAGCAGTCATTTCCTTGTTCTTTTTGCTTCTAAATTTGAGAAGTTATAGATTGAATAAAATCAATCAAGTGTGGAGTTGCAGAACTAAGGTCAGCAGGGCTGCTCGAGTGCAGCTATACCCAGAGGCTGTGCTCTAGTTAAAGTTGCATCAGCATTTTAATGTCAGACTTGAGGTATTTGGGGGGCAGAAGGGGGTCGGTACTTCGTCGTCAATTCTCCCCCCCCCCCTTCTTACTAAATCTCAGGCTGAAATTTTGGCAGGCGGTCTTTGAACGAGTGTGAAGACAGTGTCTTTGCAGGGAGCTGTGAACTGCCCTTCCCACAAGCTGTGTGATAATGCCAGCCATTTGTTGCAATCTGGTTATTTCAGAGGCCAAGAACTGCTCTTCCCAGGTTCCTTTTATGAGCTGGCAATTGAATCCATTTCAGAGGGGCTTACCCTGGGGGATCTGGAGGTTTTTCAAGGTGCGGGCTAGGACTTGGACATTGTCATCCTCGGGCTTCAGAAGGTCTGACCTGTGGGGACTTTCAGATATTGTATAATGTTTCTTTCCATACTGGTCTTGAAAGGTGCACCTGGATCACTCACGCAGGCATTTTTCTGTGACCAGCGGGATTTTTTTTTTTTTTTTTCTTTTAATGAAAGCTAAGATTATTTTTAGGAGTCACATGGGCACCATAGCCTTCTCAGCACTCTCAACAAAATGATTTGAGTTGACAGCACTGCCTGTTGTTTGGTTTTGTAGAGCTAGTTTCTCCCACTTGCAGCTCGGCGGACCCTACCACGTCCATCCTAGAAGCTGGAAATAAGAAAGCAAGCCACCCGGACTGTCGGTTTTTAAGCTACAGTGAAACCTAGAGCCCGGGGCATAGTCTCTGCCAGGGCAGGGAAACTGGCTCCGACCCATCTTTGCGCTCTCAGTACCCACACGCCTCTGCTCGGGCTTTGTGAACTTGTGCAAAAACTCTGCTCTGATAGCTTCACTCTTTTCTTCCCCGTTCCTCGGCTGTTTTAAATCCCTGCTTGCTCTTGTTTGCTTAACGCTGTTCTGTGCGACTTGAGAAACAACTGGAAAAACCATGAGGACATTGGACCGCTTAATTGTCTCCCTCCCAGCAAGCTCTGGTGATGCATCGAGGGAGAAATCTGTGATTTTCTTCTTTTTCTTTTCCCCCGAGGCTGCACTGTATCCAGCTGCAGAGGTGTGTCCCTGGCCTAGCTATCCCAGTCAGGGGACTTGCTCCCTCGTCTAGGTAGATGTACCTGATAGCAGGACCTGGTGGGAGAAGAAGTCTGCATGATGTTAGCTCTTAAAACTGCAAACTCTGCCCTGCGTTTTGTGCAGCTGGTGGCACAGCCACTTGAGTAGCGGGGCACCCACTTCTCCGCTCAACCTGCACCTCTGAACTTTGCCTGAACCGCAGGTGACCACTTGCCCTTTTAACTGAGGGGGGAGGGAGTTCCAGTCCATCACGGAGGTTGCTGCTTTCTGATGAATTTCTTTTAACTTTAGCCTAGGAACAACGTTTTGGTGTCTCCGTAAGTTAAGAGAAGTAAGTACCTTGAACCCGGAGTGGAGGCATCCCGCTGCATGGGCTCTTGACAAGCCCCGTCATGTGGCTGCTTCCTAAAGCCGTGTTAAGTTTCTAAACATAGCTTTCCCTCCCAGTGATTAAGTCTGTTAGTAGGTGATGGTGACTACAGACGTGTCATAGTTAATCCCCTTAAAGAAAAGCCTGATGATAGTGGGCCTGATCCTGCGGGGTCCGGGAATCCCAAGAGACACTGCACACTTGCAGTTCCTAATGGCTTATGGGGTGGGGGGCGTCTGGAAATCTCCTTTTGGGGTTCTTGGTCGCCCAAGGAAGATGAACGTATTAATCCGTTTAAACTGCAGCAAGGGCTTCTCTGTCATATCAGTGCATTCCAGTCCAGAGCTGTCAACCGCCCCGAGATAGCGCGGTGAGGCGGACCATATAAGTACTGGGAACAGGGGTGTGGAAAGAGGGAGAGCACAGGAAGGCCAGTTTTAAACCTCTTGGGCTGTGTTTCATGGAAACGCCCAATCTGGTCACTACTTCTGCAAATGCAGCCTGGGAATTTCCTGAGTATCTTGATGAAAGGCTTTTACTTGGGCCCTTTGCCTTCCTGGTATGGGCTGGAAATATCACGAGAATGACTGGGTCATCATGATGTACTAGCACATCCTACTCCACCCCTGTGGAGAGGTATTGCAGCAGTCTCCATCAGTGGGTCTCCTGCTACAGCTGCAGTAGTCCTGTCTCAGGATGTCCGGTGTCCTGGAATAATAGTCCACCAGTGTATTTGTCTTTGTTCTTGCAGTCCGTGCAGGTGGAACTGCAGAAATGAGATCAGCGTGATGCACCTAAAAGCACGCATGTCCAGTGGACACTGTACCCTCTTGCAGTCCGTGCAATCTCATGGTTTGTAGGTTCCGCCTTTTTTTTTTTTTTTCCCTGGATGCCCAGCATGGGACATTTTCAAAGGGCTTGCCTTTCAGGGGCCAGGTGCTCAGCACTTTCCAAATACTGGGGTGTCTTTTCAAGAGCGATCCCATTAGCGAACGGTATCCTGGGATTGCAAAGGTGTATAAGAAAGGGCACGGGATGAGAGCTTTTTCCAAACCATTTCAAGTCTGAGATTTTGGTTCTTGCAGTGGTGTAAAAAGAGCGAGTGAATGATCGAGCTGCCTGAGTTTGCAGTAGGTGAAACGATTATGACTTGATTTTTTGGAGTAGCACGCATGACGACTGCTTTGAGAATCCTGGCTTAACCATGGGGGAGAGACCAAATTTGGCCCTAGATGAATGACTGGTTCTTGGATATAAGGGGCTTGTGGGAATTGGTCTCCATTGTCAGCCGAATGAAGCCTCTTGCAATCTCGGTAGCGTGTGGAGTTGAGAGTTGACATGGCTGTGAGGGTCTCTTTCTTACCCATTACCTAGGGGGTGGAGATTTTGCCCTCCTGATTCCTTTATGGCCAGCAACAGCAAGCCTGCAGCACTGCTGACTTCCCTTTTGCTCCCTGGGCACTGACTATTCATGTGGAGGAGGAGAAACCCTCAGTATGGTCCCTGGAAACACCCCCTCCAATTTGGGGAGGGGTGGGGAGGAAGATGAGTGAAGTTGAAGTATGCAACTTAGTTTTACCTGCAGTACCTTTCTAACGAAAGCTGTATTCCTGTAAAAATTGTGGGGAGGGTCTTGCCGGACAGGGGTTTCGTTCTTCCTGAAAAACGCACACACTTGAAGCTAAGTGGATTTATTTTTAATTGAAGTCACTGGCCCTGAAAGGCTGGGGAGCTGGCCTCAGGACAGGGGGAGGCTGATCCGTGGTAGTACGAACGTGGACTTCGATCTTGAGGGACTGTCTTCAACTCTTCACCCTCCTAGGCCCGTTCACTCCTTTTACTCAAACGTGGCCCGGGAGAATGGTGCTGCTACCGATCCCCAAGGATTTGGCCTGAGACAGCTGAATATCCTTGCCTTGCAACAGCTTTTTGCTGCTACTGGCCCTGGCTCGGTTCAAACAGGAGAGCTGGAGGAGGATGCTCCCCAGCACCCCTCCAGTCTCCTGAGCTAGCCAGTGCACCCCACAAGCATCCTTGGTATAGGAGGAACCCTGGAGTGTGAAACCATTTGCAGAGAACGTGGCTTGACATTTTAGGGCTATCACGCAGCGAGGTTTTGGAAGGTACAACTGCAGAAATGAGATCAGCGTGATGCAACTAAAAGCATGCAGGTCTATTGTACCCTCCATAGTGCAGAGTGGGAACAATAATCCTCCGAAATTGCCTGCTTATCCGAGCAAGGCTGGCTGGGGTCGCACGGAGAATTGAAGTCAAAAGAAAATGCTGTTATCTGCAGCTTTTGCTACTCGGTGCTGCTTAAGGAGCTGTTGCTCTCAGTTTATTTGTATCTCTCCTTTTGTATCTCTTTCTCACCTCTCTCTTTGCAGTAAAACCAGCATCCATTTAAAGACTGAATGAATAATGCAGAGTCTGTGCCTACAGATTGGAGCTCTGCAAATGAGTCCCGGCAGCAATGGGGCGCCCGTCACTCCCAAAATTCCTGTTAAGAGGGATTTGTGATACCAAGGAAGGTGTGGAGTGAAGCTGTCAAGATCATTTAGTCTCAGACTTGCTTTTGGATCTCCTGGTTCTTGAATAATTGACCCAGAATAACGCTTCTCCGCTGCGCCAGCCAGTTCTCTAGCCTACAATGGCACTCTGTCTGCACCAGCTCCTTGCTTTTCAGCTGCAAGCGGAGCCGGCTGCTTGTCCCTGGGATCCAGCCCAAGGTTCATTAGCGCGGTAGGGAATGGAGGGCTGGCGCTGCTGGTTGAAAGCAGCAGTGTTGGCACTTGCATCAGGGCTGTGGATGGCTGCTAGGGACCCTAGGAGTTGGAGCAAGAAACAGATCTGGTGCTAATGGGGAGTGAATTCTTTTTTGCTGTAAGTTTGAGAGTTGCACGTGCCGCCCGCCTCCTCGCCTGCATCTTGCCAGGGAGCTTGCTCCTTTTCACTCCACTTGAGGTGCCATGTAGGCAATCAATAGGGGATTTTCCACCCCCCCCCCCCCCCATAAAGAATATAATAACATGCTGAAATATGACCTTAAAAGCTAAGCTTTAAGATTTTAAAATATTAATCCGGAGGGTCTTAAACATCCTGTGGCCTCTTCTAGGGTTTTACCCGTTTGGATGCGACTGAAAAGTGGGTTGACGTTGCCCAAATTCAAACTTCTTGTGACCTTTCACAAGGGTGAAGCCAGCGGTACCGGCAGCAATACGAGCTCTGCCCTGTACCCGGTGACTTCTCGATTCTCCAGAGCGCCCACAAACACAAGCGCTCGAGTTGTACCCAAGTCTATCTGTTATGGCCCGTGGGCTCCCACAGTATACAGGGCATCGCAAAGACTTGAGAGGGCTTCCTTCCCAAACTGGATGGCGTAATGCTGTTGAGCTGGTAGTGCATTTTGCCTTTAATAATCCACTCTCGTTGGGTTTACTGAGATTGGTTTCCATTGGGCAGCAAATCTTTTTTTTTTTAAAGGCATGGGTCGGGAGTCTCATATTTTCCACTTGCCGGGGTTTCCAGCAATAAAGCTGTGTGATGTCTGCCAGGCCTCTTTCCCTAAACACAAGTATATGGTAATAAGGCCACTGGGAAAGAATGCGCTTTTATGGGGAACAATTTTTGGTGAGTCGTGGCCACTGTCATCATGGACAGGCGTCTGTGGCCCTAAAACCACAGCCATACGTAGAGCTAATCGACTGCAGCAGATGGGGTCTGAACGGGCTACGGTAGGTGACACTTCCTCTCGGTGAGGAGGGAGAGCGAGTGCACAGGCTGGGGAAAGCTCACAGTGGTGCTGCCCAGGGTGTGCACAGGGATGAATTGTGTGACGCTGAATTGATGCAGAACGAGAGCGAAGAACTAACGAGACGTGCAGGAAGCGTCCCACAGCTCGACCTGACCTCCTCCAGAGTTGGGAGTGCTCGGAGCAGGGCCCAGAGCTCCGGCTACCCCTCTCATTTATTTAAAAGAAGGCAAAAATGGAAAACGTTCACTGGCAAACGCAAGCTTTTCCCCCGGGGCTGCGGGAGGCTCGGCTTCCTTGTGGGGGAAACCCGGTTACATCCGTACAAACTCTTTTCGGGCTCCAGTTGCAACTGGAAGGTGAAATACTGGCAGAGGAATCTGCTGGGCGGTGTTGCAGGGTGGTTATTGCTCTTGCCGCCTCGTATGTGCAAACCCCGGTCTGGCTCAGGACCTGACAGCGCCGCGGTGCAGCACGGGCTCCTCAGCGAGGGATGTCTGCCGGCCTGGCCGGGCGGGTGGGGAGCTGAGGCAGAGGGAGATGAAGTGACTGGTGAAGTGTGGAAATGAATGCAGAGCTCGGGGGCCTCGGGCCCGTGTCTGCTGCTCCTCCGCCATCCTCCGCAGTGGATGCGCTGTCTCGTCTCCCAGCTGGACGAATCCCCTTGCTGTCCCCCTTGGTCCTGTCCTGCCCTGGCGTCTCACTGTTCGTTGTGGGGGTGTAGTATTTTTGCACTTCGGGTGCCCATGCCATTCAAGCACCCCGGTTCCCTTCATAAACACCCCCGTTCCAAGGAGGTCCTGGTTGCACAAAGGGTCCTGCCTTGCCTTTGTCACCTAACCGTTTGGCGTATCTCTAATTAATTAAAAATCCTGCTCTCCTTGCCCCCAGGCATATTTAAGCAAATTGGCTCTAAATAGAAAAATGATGAGCAGCTCCCACCAGATAAATGGGAAGTGATAAACGACTTCCCTCTCCCTCCCCAGACTGCTAATGTCCTTCCCCCCAGGCCCAGCTCCCCAGCAGTGGGTTAGCTTTTTTGCTCAGCTGTGCTAGACATGCAAGCTGAGGAATGCCTGGGAATCGGAGGTGGCCATTTTAAAAAATAGGACGTTCTCCCTCCGAAGTATCCACTCCTAGCGCTGCTGGAGACGGGGTACTGGGCTGGACGGACCCTTAGTCTGAGCCAGGATAGCACAGCTCATGTTCCTCCTGCACTGCCGTGCCAAAATTGGCAATCCCAAGCATTCGGAAATCATGGGTTCAGCTCCAAAACCACCTGGGGCCTGGGTTGGTAGTGGTGAGTCTTAAAAAGAGCCCCGTCCATGTCTATTTTTAATCTGGCTCTTGAGATGTGAAGGTTCGCATTTCTCGGGCTCTTCTCCGCACATTTCTGGCCACCACGTGACTCCGGGACCCGGCGTTTAACCTCCAGTTACTGCCGTGGGGCTCAGAATGGGACTTGACAGCTCTGCCTTCCCCAGTTCTTGCTTTGTCTCCACAGAGCAGCTGCAGTAAGGGTGAAAGCAATGCCAGCGTGCCCATTACTAGCTAGGAGCAGGCTCCAGGGGTCCAGCAAGCCCCCTGCTCTGCTCCAACTCTGGCCTCTGAGGGAGGTGTATAAAAACCCCGCAGGACGGGCCGACGTGGAGTCCATTACACCTTCATGTCTGAGCTCCTCAGTCTCGAATTCGTATACCCTTGCACAGCCCTGGGAGCCTGCACAGGGCAGTTGTGCCTCAGTTTGCCATCTGTAACATGGGGATAAGTATTAAGTGACTCGGCACAGACTTATTCTTTGTGCTTGGGTAACCGGTAGGTTTGCATCTAACCACTGGGCCGTTCTTCCTTTGTGATCCTTCCTCTGTTACTTATCGGGCTGCTCAGGGGGGATGTTCTTCCTAACGCCTGCCGATTAATCCTTTGCTTATGGCTTGAGGCACAAATTACATTGAGCATATGGATTGTCTTCTTGTTTGAGCGCAAGCTCCTTTTTCTTTTTTTAAAGGAGCCCGCTGGGGTATCTGACGATGCTTCCTAGGCTGGTGGGCCTGGATGAATGTCAAGGGATTTCTCTGGGTAAAGAAGCTGCTTTCTGATTTGATAAGGGATCATAAATTCCCACCTAAACAGCTGGGCTATTGCCTGTTTTACTTGATCAAGGAATACCGCAAAAGCTTTATGAAAAGGCATTTTTGGGGGGAGGCAAACGTCTTTGTGGATTATTTCTTACCATCAGAGGAGAACTCTATTTAACCTCAAAATTGAGGCTTCGTGTTTAAAATATAAAAAGAGACAAGTGCTATGCCTGGGAAACCCAGTGGCCCATTTTTTCCAGTCGGTGTAGATGGGTCTTAGTGGGGGAATTAACTTTCTTCGTGCAGTATCTGCTGCCCAGGGCAAGCTCCTTTTGGCATTGAAGCCGAGTGAAGCACAGACTGGAAACGGTACAAATGCAGAAGAGGAAATTCTCAGCTTTAAATCCGCTCAGCATTAACAGTCAGGGATTAGAGTGGCGGGTAAGAACATCTTGTTAAATTAACTTAAAAAGAGCTTTTTGGCCTCATTCAACTGGTGTGTTCTTGGCTGCCTTGGGATTTAAAGGCATGGTCGCGTGCCGTACGGAATCCAGTCCCGGTCCGCGCTGCATCCTGTTGACTAAGGAATTAAATGCAGTTCAAGGCTTCGCTCCTGCAAACTCTGCCTTCTCGGCAGTGCTTCTCGGCTTTGCCACGTGCCCTGCAAGTCTGGCTCCTGGCACCTGTGCAGAGACCCCTGGACCGGATGAGCGTTCTCCACGGGCATTCGTCTTTGTGCCCACGTACAAACCCAGCAAAATCACGCGGCGCTGCCCGTGGCGGCAGCTTTGTGGTCATCAGGCCTTAAGTGAATCTGAGTAACAAATGTGCAACAGCACTGCCTGGTAGAGGTGCTTCTGAGGCCAAGAAATATGCTTTTGGTTTGTCTTTTGGGGGGAGCTTTGTTTTGTTTAGTGTGTTGTTTGGGGTGCTCGCTTGTACTAAAGGGACCCTCTGTGTTAAGAAGGGCTTGGCAGATTTTGTGTGTGGAGCCTAAGGGCCTACAGTGGATGTTTCTGTGCTGGTTTGGACAAAAAAAATATTGCATGGTTGCTTGCCCTCATGAGAGACTGCATTTTGACCCATGTGGTCCTTCCAGTCTGGTATTTGTATTGGAACTGTGTGTGAGGGAGACCCGGGGGGGTGGGAGAACGAACCTAATTATTGAAATTATAAAACCCACCCTGTCACTTCCCTCCCCTGCGTTCTGGCATCTTCCCTCCCCGGCGTTCTTGGCATTTGTTTGCATTAGATCAATAAAACATAATTTTTTATTCTCGGCCCCCTGGGAAGGAAGGAGGAGAGTGATTTGTGCATTGTTAAACGACTTGCATGTTTAACGGTGCCCTTAGTAACAACTTGCTACAGCCCAGGTGCATCTGTCATGTTTGGATGGGCTTTATGAATGCTCTTCTCAGCTCTACTTTTTAAGAGCTGCTGTTCCTATCTTAGGAAATCCACCCCCCCCCCCCAACTTTCTGTTTGAGCAGAGAACTTCAAGTAAGAAATGAATCCTGCTGAAAAATACCTATGTAAATAAAAGCATTGATTTCTTGGCCTGCGATGGTGGAACTCTCTGGGATCAATTTTACATTCCCCTGGCAAGCGCCGTGTCTGCAGCCGAGAGAGGGAAGGGCGATCGGGGAAACCTGGGTCTGCCTGGAAATCCGTGCAAGCTCTGAGGGATGACGGCTCAGTGGGATCCTTCGGGGGGTGGCGGGGGACGTCCCAGGAGGTGTGGTGGGCTGTGCATGTGCTCCTGGCGGGTGGTTCTCTCCGTCTTTCTGCTTGTTCTGGGTTTTTGGTTCCTTTGAGGCCAGGGGTAAAGTGTATTAGTCAAGGGGCCGCATTTTCCAAGCGTCCGGCACCCGTGGTCAGGGCCAGGCTTCTAAATAGCTTTGTCCCCGCTACAAAATAGGGTCCAAATACTCAAGGGTGCTCTGCTCCCTTTGATGCCAAGGGCTTGCTCACTGCACGGTGGGCAGGCCCTCTGCCAGATTGGTTTGCATGAGAGCAGAGCATATTCCTGCAGTCCCTGTGTAGTGGGACTCGGGTGCGGGATATTTCCAGTTCCTGGCTCTACCATCCCCTAATGTTCCCCTGCATTTCCCCTACTCTGCAGTGCACGTTAGAGAGATTAGTGAATGAGGCCTTGCAGTGCTGTGGTGAGGCAGATGGGCGTTACCCCGTCTGCACAGTCATGTGGTCTCTGGCAGGTTAGGAAGCCCCTGGCCCAGCTGGGAATGGAAACCCTGTCTTCCCAGCTCCAGCCACAAAGCTGCCTTTCCCCTCTGAAAAGCTTTTTAGCTGTCAGAGCTGTCTTCCTTGGCAAGCAGCCCGGAGCTCTGGGAAAGGCGAGTCTGGCCTTGTTCGGGAGGGATTTGGGTATTTATGTGCAATCTGAAAACCCTTCCAGCAAATGCAGAGCTGAGAGGTGGTCTCGCGACAAACCTTTTGCGGAGCGCTGCGCAAGCAGCACACGTACTGCCCTGGGCAGGGCTGTTGAGGGTCAAAGTGACCTTTGTAGTGAGTCTTTGGTGTGTCCACTTCTTTGTGGGAGATTGGGATTGCAGTCGCAGGAGCCTCCGGTGCTGCTGGTGCACTGGTGTTAATGGGTGGTGTTGGGAACAGAGAAGAGGTGTTGAGTGAGGGGTGGCTCTGTAGTAGCACCTGCTCACAGCAGCAGGTTCATCCTTTGTTCCCCTTATGGGACTGTGGCCCGGTAGGCAGAGCAGGGGACCTGGTCTGGCTCTGGGCGGGGAGGGATGTCTAGTGGCTCGAGTAGCAAGCAGAGTCTTGTTCCTGGCTCTGCCCTTGACTTGGTATGCCGCCTTGAGCACATCACGTAATCCCTCTCTGTGCTCAGCTGTCTGCGGATGCATCCAGGGATGCTCCCAGCCTCACGGGGAGGCCTAGCTCGTGTTTGCAGAGCACCTTGTTGTTCAGATGAAAGGGGTACGCAAGTTTAGATCCCAAGGCTGCAGCGTAATGTTTGTCAAGCTGTCATGTTTGCCTCCCAGCAGATGGGCTCTTTGCTGCCCTTTTCCAGCACAGTTCCCCTTCCTGTTCTCTGCCTGCTGGACTTAGGGGAAATCCTCTTTATTTGGAAGAGAGAACTGCACCTCCCGTCTTTCAAAACCTCTCGGTGCCAGCTTGGAGGAAGCGCTGCTGCGTTGCCTGAAACGTCACTGTGCTGTGTCGTGTGTTTTAAAGAAAAGTATTGCAGATTAAAGGGTACACAGCGTGCTCCTGTGAATATTAATTTACTCAAGTGGGGATGAAAGCCTTTTAATTAGGGAGTCTTTTACTTAACATGGATATGATCAAGCCTTTACAATAGCTGCCGTTGTGTGCTGTTACACCAGTGGCTATGTCTGAGACTGCTTGGTTTATCGGCCCAAGCGAGTGGGTTGAACCGAGCAAGGAGAAACCCCAGTTTGATGGCTTGATCAAAGGACTGGGGAATCTGGACTCATGGGTTGTACTCCTTCTTATGCCACCGACTTAGTCCATGGTCCTGGGCGAGTCCCAGCCAAGACTTCAAAAGAAACCTCTGGCTTCTGGATCCCCAGCTGGAGGCATCTTGGACCTAAGTTTCGGGGGGATGTATTGAGTTCTTACAAATCCCCCCAGGCTTCAGGGCACCGGCAAGTCCATTTGCTTTGCCCAGCCAACCCTGGGTGTCTCCAGCGGGGCATCCAAATCCAGTGGCTGCCTTTTTAAATTTTCCC
This sequence comes from Crocodylus porosus, assembly GCF_001723895.1. NCBI lineage: Eukaryota > Metazoa > Chordata > Crocodylia > Crocodylidae > Crocodylus > Crocodylus porosus. The sequence goes on along the minus strand of NW_017728935.1, from coordinate 170,213 downwards.
TGTGCCTCAGTTTCTTCACCTTTGCAAGGTGCAACACACGCCTCCTTCGGCTGTTGTAAGGATTAAAATGAATAGAGCTCCTCAAGGCCCTTGGATGGAAGAAGCTATGTTTAGGCAAAGTCTCATTCAGGGTGGGTGTGAATTACCTGGACCTGAGCATATATCAGGGGTGTCTGAACCCTGGATTTTGCAGCTGGATGTCCCGTCGGGGTCACAGGTAGTTCAGGGTCTTGTGGAACAAGAAAAGCTCTTGCTGAGGCAGGCATTGGTCTGAGGGCAGACTTCTTGGCCTTTACTTTCCTGGCCCTGCATCGAAGGATTGTGGGCTTGCACAAGGCAGTCTGGACTTTGCGGCATAACATCGTTGCTTTGTTGAAGCACCTGTTCAGTTGAGATGCCACATAGGGGACCCTCGTGCTCATGTACTGTATTGTGTGGACTTGAACTCCAGGTCTGGAGGATACTGGATCCCCAGCAATCATGGGAAAGGGTTTGTTCCTGTTAAAAAAGCCACGTGCACAGTCCTGGGTGCCTTGGATAGGGAAGAGACCACGCTCTCAGGAACAAAACTGGGTTTTTGTTTTAGTGCTTTTGCAGCTGCATATTATCCAGCATTTGGAAGAGCTAATATGCATCTCTAAGCAGAGCCAGAAAGAGCTCTGAGATAATTATGGTCTCTTTTGAATCTTCTACTGTGATATTTTAGTTTGCTGCGTTTATGCAGATTTACTGCAATAGCAGGCAGTAAAAGCGATAAATATTTTGTGCTTTGCAGAAAAAATATCCAGTTGTCAGTCTCTCGCTGGGGATGTGTTTTGTTTTGGTTTTTTAGTTTTTTTCCTCTGGCGTGGGGTGATATGTGTTTGCTTGGTTGGTGTGGTGACCTCTCTGGAATTTTCTGTAGCGTAAAAAGTAAACCGGGCTGTTTTGCAATAGTTAAAAATTAAAAGGATTACTTGGGTCAGGAACAGTTGCAGGATGGTCTCAGCTGCACATAGCAAAACCCCAGTCAAGTGGCAGTTTGGAAAGAAGACGGGAGAATAATTTACTAAATTGAGGCCAACAAATAAATGGTTTCTACCAAACGAACTGACGAGTGAAGGATGTGGAATACCAGCTGTCCTGCATTGTAGTTGTCACTAACAATATTTGCGTGCAACCAAAAGGGCAAGTTTGAAACCACCATTTTGTGCTGCGTGCTGGGGAACCTCTGTTGAAACGGGCAAGTTAATATTTTACAGTAAAGCAGGTCCAAGAAAAACTCACTCTGTAAATACTTTGTTACGGTGTGTTAGGGGGTCATTTTCATTGTATCTGAGACCATTTGACACTTCCAGTATCCTATCCAAGGGTGTTCCCAGGCTGAATCAGATGACAGATTTATGCAGAAGGCAGATTTATGGTTTAGATGCACGCTGCAGCTGCTGCAGCCTGGCACTGGACATGCTGATACTTAACAACTCAGTTCCTAAATTGTTATAATGCTAAGCGTTTCCCAGCTGGGGATGGCTCTCAAAATGGCTTACAAAGGTGGACTGGTCTCAGTCTGTCTTGAGGTAGGTACGTGGTCCCATTATTGTAGTGTCCGACTGCCTGAGTTTTTGATGTATTCAGCCTCGCCTCTCCTGCGCGGTGCAAAAAAGCTGTTAGCCCTGTTTACACGTGGGCAACTGAGGCACGGAGGGACTTGAGAGTGTCTGCACTGACAGCTGGGGCTGTGTTGCTCTTGTCTCGTTAGAAGGGCTGGCTGCTGTGCATCAGGAAGCGTAGTGAGGACGAGAAACTTCAGGTATCCTGCCAGGTAAACCACCCAACAGGGGATTCACGGTGTTCACCTCGCTTCGCTGCTTGGTGGTAAACCCGGCAAGCGCCTTGCCTCCACCCACGATGCCATAGCACGACAGCCACACATTATATCTCAGCAGGAAACAATACCTTTGTGTCCATAAAAACAAAAGCTTTCGCAACTTGGCCACAGTCCTGCAGCAGATCAGAGGTGGAGCTGGGAACAGCATCTCCCCAGTTCCAGGCTAACGCTCTGTCCCCTGGACAGTATTGCCCGGGCTGGGCAGACGGTGAAGCTACAGGGCAGACGTTTGCCCGGCATTGCCCTAGGAGTCCTGACTGCCCAGCAGCTGTTCTAAAAGAGCTGATGCAGGAAGGCCTAAAGCAGGCCGTGTTACGTGCAGGTGCTGTCGAGGTTCAAAAGGAGTTGATCAGAGTTTTGCAATTAAGCCAAAACCCAGATGTTTTTGCTCTCGCACGCTCACCTCTTGCAGGCTGTAGCGGTAAGGGGCGTGCAGAGTTCATCAAACACTTCTGCTGTAAGGCACCGCGCGATGCTGTGGGCTGCAGGTTCCTGTGTCCGGTGGAACTGTGCGACCGTCCAGTCCGCGCCCCGCTGCCAGGGCTTCGTGTCGGATCGGGAGGAAAGCATTAATGAAGAGCGAAGCAGGAAACCCCACCTGTGCTGGAGCAGTAGAATAATAAATGCAGGTTTCTCGTGGGCTGGGTGGGCTGAGCGCCACTGATTTTTCTGCTTTCGTAGAGAATTTTGTGACCGGGTGAGGTGCTCTCTCTCCCGTTCAGGGAAAGCGGGGCCTGGGGGCTGCTGCCGCCACAGGTCTTGCCATCCCCCGTTCTCTCTTTCCCCCACCAATCTGAGAAACCAACTTAGCAAATAAAGTATGTCTGAACCTGTGCTGTGCTGTGCTGTGCTGTGCTGTGCTTGGGAGGAGGGCTGCGGTGCTGATATTGGTCTCGTTTGAAAATACAGGACTGGTAGCAGGAAGTCCTGGACTGTGTTCCCAACGCTGCTTCTGGTTTTGGGCTTTTGGTAATGCGCTGGAAGCCAGAAATGCTTTTCCGGTGTCAACCCTCCCAGCAAATGGGCTTGGTACGTTAACTGGAGCTGGTTTATGTTCTGCACTAACCGACCCCATCCCTTCCATCGTGGAGCTGCTCGATAACGTTTTGTGATGGCTCTGCCTCTCCTTCGGAGCTCAGCCAGCAGCCGCTCCACGTGAGTTGACCTTCGCGTCCACTCGCAGTGCCACGGCCTTCGTTGTGATGTGGAATCCGCGGAGCAGACGGGCCTTCTGGTTTCAAGCAGCCAGAAGAGCATACCGTACTGAATGAGCTGCTGGCCTGTGCTTGGCCCTGGTTGCGTGTGCCTAGGAACCGGAGCCCGCAGCACCTTCCCTGGGAAGAACGTTGGTCGGAGAACCTCAAGTCTTGTCTGCGCAAAAAAGAAAATACGCATATTTCTTGTCTCTCAAAACGCTCCATGTAGGAAAAAGTAAAAGGAAATAGCTCTGCTCTGGGTTTTCTTGCTTTGGCTGTTTTCCAGAGGTCGTAGCAGTGCAATTATAAAATTGCTTCCTGATAGCTTAGCATCCCTGATTATGGATGAAATGACTGCCTGCTCCCAAAGAAGAGTGCTCAGTGTCCTATACGTATCTGACCCAGCCGGTTTCTTGTTTTCCTGTTTAATTACGGTTTTCCGGAGGTTGTGGGTATGTTAATGGGATGTCCCCATCCCAAATCCCTCCTGGAGTTGCACCGTCAGGGTGTGTTGTCTCTAGTTCACTTGCTTTTCTCCTAGTCTGCTAGCATGCTTGGGAAGAAAGGGTGCGCTCCTCATGGCTCTGCTTGCGCGGATTCTGATGGCAGATAAAAGTTTAGGGTATCTGCTAAGGCATCACAAATCTGTGCACAAAAGAGAGCTTGCTGCAGTGTTTGCCCACCAAATAGTGCGCACGGTTCCAGTGCTGTTTATGGAAACCAGTTTATCCTTCAGACTTCTTTGAGCAACTCCGGTGCCTAGACAATGCTCCCAGACTTTTGTTCATTGTAAAGCGTAACTTCACGTTCTGTGACTGTTTCACTGGTATCTCTTGCCCCAGGATATGGGGCACCTTGGGAATGCCAGCAGTAGCTTCAAGGTGCCTATGAGAGACCAAGGATGTAGTACCGCTGTTTTGTGTGCGAGTAAACTGGGCTCAGAGGCGTGATTTGCTACAGACTGCGGTAGCGTTGACTCTAGCACAAAGAGTACAGCGTGGGGGTCCTGACTCCTAGTTTTTCAATACCTCCCCCCTAGTGAGTTCCCGGAACTTGACTTCATTGACACTACGCGGACGTGGTTCTCAGTCTGGCTTGCGTGTACATTTGCATCCTTTGCCCTGGGAAATGTGACTGTAAACAGCCAATATTGGACCAGCTGTACAGTTAGGAGAGCTGTTGGTTGGGCTTTCAGGCATCAAGTGCCCTTCCTCAGGTCTGAGCTGCCCAGCAGGTCTCCAGCTGTACAGGTGATCCAGGAAAAGATGCCAGCAAAAAAAATCCTTACCATGGGCATGTTCTGGACCGCCACAGCAACAAGACTCCGGCTGTGCTGCAACAACCAGTTGGGCGTCTGACAGCCAACTTGTATATGCACGTTAGGGTCTGATCTCTGCGTGGGGGTGGTTTACCTGGGTAGGTGTGCAAGTGAGTGTGTGTACTTCCTTTACCATTGCCCTTCTGTAATACTAAATGCTGGCTTCTGTGACTTTTTTTTTTTTTTTAAATTTAACCTCCAGCAGAAACCTGATTCATTGAATTTCTCCCCCCCCCTCGCCCCCCGAGAGCCAGCCATTGTTATTTCAAATTCATCCCTCACTTGTGCTTTGCTGTTTCCTGTCTAGATTGCAGATACACCTGCCATCAGGAGTGCAGGAGCCTCATCCAGCTGGACTGCAGCCAGCCGGGCGAGCAACCTCAGAACAAGGCCTCCCCAGAAAACACCCTGACGCAAGACTACAGCCAGGTAGGGATTTGAAACGGGGTGGGTGTTGGGCTGCCCACGGGAGAAGAGGGTGTATGGAGCCTTATAGAGGACGACAGAGACCTGTGCTTTTCTGGCAAACGGAGGCAGTGCTGTGATGAGAAATGACAGCGTGGCCTTCTCTTCTCCTTCAGTGGTGATTTAGATTTCATTAAGGCTTAAAGTACCTACCAATAAATTGCTGTCCCTTTACATTTCAGAGGCCTCTTCTTTTGCCTCCATGAGGGAGGGCATGAGTTTTTAGCATCTTGGTTCAGGTTTTACTGGATTTGCCAGAGGGGTCAATTCATTGGTCCATCAGATGGCACCAAAAACCAGTAACCGGTACCTGATGCTTCTGAGCAGTCCTGGGAACAGAAAGCTGATGACAAAGCTGTGGAGCGGTACAGGGCTGCCACCTGGGCGGCATGTGATGGGGATCACGAAAGGCGATTCTCTCAGCCTGTGCATGCTATAGCTACACGTGCGTCTTAGTGGTAATAAAAGGATCTGGCACTTCAAAAATGCAGTTTTCATTAAAGCTGTTTAATGAAAGGGGCCTGAGGTGCAGCATCTCTCCAAAGACGCGAGGCATCACCATGGAGATGACAGTCCTCTTTGCTGTGTATTAGCGCAGGTGTTGGAGGAAGGCATGTATGTAACCTTCATTGCTCTGCCTGTTCCTGGAGAGAACGTGTTACCAGCTCGTAGCGGTGCTTCGGGATGGGAAATGAAGGCAGGTTCCATGTACAGCTCACATCTGGCTGAATGCAGTTCACCCAAGATGGATTATTTTTTAGGACCCCCCACAAGAGATGCTTTCCTTTTCACTGAGTATGTCCAAAATGATCTAGATCGGCATCTTCCGTTGCTATTAATGGAGGGTGAGGGCCAGTCCTCAGGACTGCTCTCAAAATCTCAACTTTTTTCTCTGGCAGAAAGTGCTGTGAGCTTGCTAATGGACAGGCCCACGATAGCTCAGGATGAAAAGGGGCAGTGATGCATCTAGTTTAGTAAAGTGCTGCAGTGGCACGGCTCAGACCTTCAAGGGGAATGCTTTGATGTTGAAAATGAACTCTCCCTCAGCACCTTGCTGAGTCTGAGCCAGGCACCACGGGAACAGCTAGGGATGACCTTTACAAGCTTTGTCGTCTTTGCTTCTGGACTCGCCCCCTGCCAAACCAGTGGTGACCAACAATGTTACAACCCTTCCAACGGTCAGATTTATCCTACAGTGAAAATCAGCCTTCGGCTGGCTTTGTGCAGGACGTTAATGTCAAGCGACAGCAGCAAAGCTGCCATAGAAAAGTCTTTGCCTGGATAGTAGGATGGCATCTGGACAGCTCGATGTTCAAAGAGGAGCCTAGATCGCACTGAGTTTTGCGTGCCATCTGGCTGCCAGCGTGCCAGTGCAATGGGGCAAGGGCAGAGTGGTGGAAGGGAACATGACCGCAAATGCACAAGTCCCAGAGCTGCGTTGGCGAGGGACCCCAGGCGGGGTGTGAGCTACCAAGTCAGGGAAGGAACAGGTTTGTAATCCTTGTGTCGGTTCAATGCCCAGCCCACTTTTAATGCTTAATATTTGAGTGTATGAACAAAGGGAGGCCTGAAGTAAGGGTATCTGCCCACACACCCTTCTGAGCAGACCCTTGATTAAAAACCTTTGGCTTTTTCAGGTAGGTGCCAGCCTTGCATTCCTGTTCAGTATGATGTCCTGGTTAAAGTCCCTGGCTGCGGCGGGTCCTCTGCTGCTTTGCTCGTGCAAGAGAAAGGTCATCACTGAGCAGGACAGCAGTTGGGCAGACCGCTGGGTTGGGAGGCAGTGTGTTTGCCTACGCTGCCACGGACAAGGTCTGGTGATAAAGCTGCCGTGCGCCTAGCACGGGGCAGAGATCTTTGCCACCGCAGCATGCGTGTTTCCAAACCAGATACGAACAGGAGATGCACAGGGCCGAGCTGTTGAACCTGACTGAGCCGGTTCATGCTGGAGTCGGCCCTGTTGGGTGAGTTGCTGCCTGTTGCCCAAGTAAATTTAATGAACTGTCTAATACGCGCAGCTCCACTGGCTCCATCCGTTAGAGGGCAGATGGACTCAATTGTTTGTCTTCAAGCTGGGAAAAGGAAATGAGGTTCTGCTGCAGCTCTGTGTTTGAAGCTGCAGCAGTTCAGTCCTAGCTGTGATCTGAATGATTGCGGATCTGCTGCTCTTCCCTGGGAGTATCGCTACCCTGCGGACAGTGTGGCACAGTGAGGTACCCAAGCCAGCTCCGGGACTGGAAGAAGCCTGCCTGGGAGCTCAGCACTACTCTGCAGAGTGAACTGGCCCACGTGGCGCTCCAGGCTGCTAAGGCCAGGGGGTTTCCAGGACCTCACTCAGGTATTTGTGCTGCACCGCAGTCTGCAGTGTAGTAGACATACCCCAAGCCTCAGACCCTCACGCTCACGGTGCAGTTGGATAAGACTCGCATGCTGGTGCTTGTGCCATATGTGTGGTACAGAGAGGGTGGTTAAAGCCGCTCATCAGGGACTTTTCTGCTAAATAACAAACTGCTAATTAGACAGTGAAGCCCCAGGGCAAGCTTGTGCATGGCTGAGCCTTGTGGCTTGGAAGGCAAGACAGCAGTGTCACTAGCCTTGCTGGCAACTCAGATTTGTAGGAAGGAGATGCTTTCTGGTTGAGGAAGCCTCAGTGTTGAATTCATCCCTGTGATTTCAGCAGCAAAAGGGTTTTTAAAGGGCCTGGTTGCAGCTGCAAGGCACTACACCCCTTTGAGTGACAGCAGGACTTGATTTCAGCTTACTGAAGCCCTGCAGTTGGGGCCCTGTTGTGCAAGGTGCTGCACAAACGAACTATAAAGGACTGGAGAGCAAGGGACTGAATGCTTCCTTTACCGTGGACTTATTTCAGTATATTAGGCTGGGTTTACTTGAAGATCTCTTAGCAGGAAACCAGGACAAATGGACTGCAACCATGTAGAGCATCCTCACCTGGGCTAAATCCTTACCACCCCTTTCTCTTTACAGTGTGGGGTTATGAGTGGTAGGTAGGTGGGTCATTGGGTACAAGCGCCAGCGTAGATGTATGAACTCCATGTGCCTTTAGAGCATGGCATCTACTCCCTCAAAACTCACTTGCCACGGGATGAACACGCCAGTGGTGACAGAGTTGCTTTGGCACCGTGACCAAAAATGGTCCAACCCAACAGTCAGAGAAAACAAAGCTGTAAATCGCTGTGAGGTAGGCAAACATTATGTCCCAAGTGCATTACAGAAGCCAGATCAGCAGGGGTGTAAGCAGCCAGGCTTCACCTTAATTATGTAAAACCAGGCTCCCGCAGGCCATTCAAAATCAGCAGGTCCTGTTTAGCTCAGACTGATCAAACGGCATATTCCAGCAGAAGAAGATGGTGAGGATAGCCTGTCATCAACAAACTGCTGCATCCCAGCTTCTGGGCCTGTGCCCTGCTCTTTCCTCTCAGGAGCAGGCCTCTCTCATGGCCATTTTCTCGGTTAAGCTGCTTCTTAAAGGGCAGACCTCATCACGCCAGCCCTGGTAAGGAGGTCGTCTGACACACCTTGCAGGAGCGTTTCCTAAGAGAGCCGGAGGCACTGCCAGTGATAGGAATCCATCGAGGGCTGGCTGGGTGGGGATGGGGCCAACCTGAAGTACGGGTGGGCACACAGGTTCCCCTCCAGCTTCTGGTGGATCTTGGTTACAAGTGCAAGGCCATTTGGATGCCTGATTAAGGAAGGGGGGGGTATCTTTAATTGGAAAGGGAGCATGGTTCTGCCCTGGAGGAATTGCTCCTTGGTGGGACATTACGGCAGCTTTTGGGCAGAACATAGGTCTGAGAATTGAGAGAGCTTGTGGTATATGTGCAGGCTCACCCCTTACCTCTCTGAGGTCAGCAGGCAAGTTGGGATGAGCTGTAGGCAAACTAGGCTGTTGGGCAGACTTGGCTTTTAAAACTTTAAGGTCCACATTTAGACCTAGCTTGCTCTTGTTCCTGGTCCTTACTTGCATGACACTAGCATCCAGAGATGCCAGCTGAAATCGGAGTCCCATGGCAGTCGGTACCATACAGATGCCTAGACAGAGTTGATGCCCTACAGAGTCTCGTAGATGGGGCAGATGGGCAAAATTATTCAGATGACCATACAAGTTGCTTTAAGATGCCCTCACTCTGGTGTCAAGGCTGGTGTTGACAGAATAACCCATTTACTGGCTGCTAGTGCAGTATAAGGCATGCTGAGAGCTCAAGGTCTGTGGCTTAAATGTCTTAGGGTGTAAAATGCTGCATCAGAGGTGCGGGAGCAAGCTTAAGAGTTAAAGGAAAAGCAGGTGAGAAGGAAATTGCTTCTGTTCTTTCTGGGTTTTGTGCCGGTCTCCTTTCAGAGCGGCAGAATAGCTCTGAGGCTCCCTCCCCAGCACAGCCACGGGCCCCCGACGGGGCTGTCACTCGGCCTTGGTTCTGCAGAATGACAAATGTTTTCCCTCCCGGTGTCGCTGGGGGGAGCTGGGTAGTAAGTGATCGGGCAGTTGTAGGCGTCTGCAGTGCCAGGCGAGGGCTGTAGGCAGCCGTGGAGGAGGAGCAGAAGCACGGTGGGGCCCGGGCAGTTTGGGAGCACAGCAGGTGGCTAGAGAAATTCGGAGCTGATTCCACCAGCATTCCCAGCATCAAAGGAGAATGATCCCGTGCTGTGACTGACTTCAGCTGCGGCTCAGCCGCAGTTGCAAGTACTCCGTGGACTGCTCTCAAAAGCTGTCGCCTAAACTTGCTGCATTGCTTGGGACTGATTCAAGGTACGCTGTCTAGAGAGGAGTGTCCCCCTCTCTCTCCCGGGGCAGCATGTCTGAACCAAACAGATTCCTTGTGGGACCAGCCCACGCTTCTCACCCAGAGGCAGAGTAAAAGGCAGCCTGTGCTGTGCAGGAGAGTCGGTGTTGTCATTTGCGTTTTATACATGGGGACACTGAGGCAGAGAGAGGGGAAGCCACCATCACGAGCTATGGAGCACATGGCACATACCCTCCGGCTCGGGTCAGACTAGGTGGACATGCTGGCCCGAACATCTACGAAGCGACTCACCCAAGGGTCAGCGGTGTTGGAGCCCCAAACAAAGCTCAGGCTTCCTGAATTCAAGTGCAGTGGACACGCTGGGTATTTATGAACTGGTCTGTGGCCGCCGGGTCCATGCTGCGGGTGCCTTGCTTTGCAGCCTCTGAGCCCAGCCTCGTCCCAGTCTCCTCCGTGGTTCCTGGCACCCTCGTAAAACGGAGATGCTCTAGTCTGCTGCGGCCCCAGCTCCAGTGGGCGAATCTCATCCCACGACAGTAAATTCATTTTACAAACGCCAGCACTAGGGAGCACGCGTGTGATTTCGGAGGTGTCCTGCGGCGCGGCCCCGAGAGCCTCGGTGATACAGTCACAGGGACGGACAGACGGGCAGACTTGACTGATGAAATCCCGGCTTCTCGGAGGTTTTAGCTGAGCCGTTTTAAACCCCGCTGGGATGGAACTTGGCAGGCGAGTTATCAGCATGGACGTGATGATTTATCACCGGGCAGAGAAGGCCGTATGATCAATGGCAAATCCATTCACAAAAAAAATGGCGTGGTTTCGTCCGCTGGCTCTTTACATTTGCTAACCTGCTGCTAGGACCGTGGCTGAGTATTTCCAGCAGGTTTTTCCCTTCTATGACTGGCACCTTTTTGGCATTTCCTTCCTGTAGCAGTCATGTGATGGAGATCATACTCGTTACCTGCTCCTAAGCTAGGCTTGCAAAACAGCAAAGAGCAAGACGCGTCTTCTACATCCAGCGCTCATTTTCCTCCCTCTCTGTGTTGTTTTCCAGGAAAAGCAGGCTGGTGAGCTTGGGAGGAGGTGGCTGTTCTCATGCCAGGAAAGTGTGGATTGAGGGGGTAGGGGAGAAGAGCAATGGGAAGAGTGAAGTGTGGGGGAGAGAGTGATTTATGATGAAAGGTTAAAAGTGCCAAGTACGTTTAGTGTGACTAAACAACAGGTGTAGGAGAACAGGCTTGATAAGCACCTGTCCCCAATCCCAGGGCACGTAAGCCCCAAGGAAGGGAAGAAATACTGAGAGTGACGTAAGGGTGCATGAATGCCATTACTAGGATGAAACTAAAAAACAAAGGAACTTCTCTTTTCTGGGTTTTTTGTGCTGCGGCCTTTTGCTGTAGTTTCTGAGCGCCTTCGGTGGAAAATAAGTAGCAGTTCTGGTTGACTTTGCACGTTGTCTGGCATTTCTTCCTTTTCAGGATCAAAACTGCTCTGGGTAGGAGAGAGGATGGAAGTGGATTGTTTTAAGACTTGTTTATTTATTTATTTAAATAGGGGCTTAGAGGGATAGGTTTAATTTAAAGCTGAATATCAGAGGAAACTGCAAAGTAGTAGGCTGGGAAATGCTTTCCAAAGGGAAGTGCCAGAAACTGTCATTGTTTGGTGCATTTAAAAACTAACTTTCATTTTTTGGTGCATTTACAGCTGAACCGAATAAAGCATTGGGGGAATAAATAGTAAGGGGTTAATCCGGCGTTGGCTTCAGAGATGGGTTCATTGGGATCCCAAAGGCCTTTTTAATTGCTGCATACTCTGGGTGCTGTGCAGTGCACTTACCCCTTCAGAAGAAACACAAATGTCCATTCCTGCACGTAACATAATGGGGTTAGACCTCTGCTAAGTGGATTCATCTGTATACAGGGCGAGATGGGCAGGAGAGGGGTGTGATAATCTGTAATTATCAACTCCCGTTCTGCCAACTGTCTACAGCAACCAGGAACCCATTAATGCCGATATCAAGTTCAGCCCATGCAAGCGGGGATTGAAAATCCAGCCAGGACAGTGTGACATCTCCACTCCCACTTCAAACCGCCACTTGCAACTCGGAAGCGATCGGTAGTATTTTGCAGACAGCCAGGGCACTGGGCCTGCCTGTTCTCAGCCCCTTTTGACATACCCATGCAAAACTGTAAACAGGGAAGGCGCACAGTAAAAAGATGTTATGTTGTTTTTGGTGGCTTTGCAAGCAACAAATGCTAGAAAATGGCTGGTCGTTCGGGCTTTCTGCTGAGCTGGGTTTCATTTGGGGAGACATGCGTGGAGTGGGCTATTTACTGGATTAACTACTGAAAAGAAATGCTGCAGGGATGGCAGGTAGGGAGAACTGGGACTCTTCCAAATGTTGCCAGCATTGGAATGGATCGCTTCCAAACGCCTGGCTTTTGTTGTTGTTTTTCCCATAAACTGGCCGTGAAAGCTGTAAATCTTCATAGTAGGAAACAGTTTTCACTGACATTCTCAGTCATTTAAAATGAGGAAAGCAAACCTCAGGATGCAGAGCTGTGAGTGGGTGGATGGTCTTTGTAAGGCAGACCTGAAAGTCTCCTAATCCCAGTTCTGTCCTTGCTCTGAGTGCAGTTCAGCTCTTTCCAGACAGCTGGCACAAGGCTTGTACACCAGGTAAACCAGTCTCTCTCCTCCTTTATATACTCAAGGCCCCCCTCAGGCAAAGCGCCATAGTACTCAGTTTTTTCTTAATTATGGAAAAATAATTGAATTGCATGTAACTTGTTTCTCTGAGGACAAAAAATTCAGGAAGATCACAACGGGGCGTGGTATGTTTGACCCTGTGGATTCCTATCTGAGAGCTCAGGTTTTATCTTGTAGATTGGGTATGGGTGTTCACATGGGGATAATGTTTGGTGACCCTCCGACACCCTCAGAAGTATCTTGCAGTGCTCCGGTTGGGGCTCATTAAGCTAAACCTTCAGAAGTTCACCACCTGAACTTGTCACCCTGCACCTTAGTTTCAGCCAAAATAGTTAAGACCTTTTATGCAAACTGTCGCATCACTTTATTCTGGGTTTTTTTTTTTTGGTTGGAAAACCCTTGCCTAGTAATTGCACTGAATTCGACAAAACACACACCTCGGGGTGGGAAAGCGGGGTTGGATTTAGACCCAACTTACTGGGAGCTAGTATTTTTGCTGTTTTGTTCTCCTCTCCTCCTTTCAAGTTATGCATTAAAATAAGACTCTCCAAGCAGAACCTCTACTGAGCCGTGAATGATTTTAATAGCAGGGAGAAGCCCTGCATATATGCTCTGGTATCTGTTTCAAACGTATCAGTGTTCCCACCCACTCAGCACGTGTATTAGAAAGGCTTGTTTCATCTTCAGGGTGACAAAACAACCAATGCATTATTGATGGCCCTTATAATAAACACAGAGTCCGCACATCGTGGCAATTCATCATCCTGACACTTCCTTGTTGCGTCCCCGCAGCCCGGCCCCCGGGGGTGGAGCTGTCTGTGCCAAGGCAGCAGGCACCCGTCTTGACAGCTTCAGCAAATGGAAATCTTTAAACTAGATCAAACTGTCACTCTGAAATTAGAATTTGTACCTTCTACCCGCTCGTTAAGGACTTTGCACCAGCAAAACTGTGCGCCGTGCTTTTCCTTAATTGCTCCCAGGGAAATAGCTAATCCATTCTGCACCTAAAGCAGTAGGACTCGTGAAAAGCATGCGAATCCCTCGGAGAGAAGTGTTCTGTGTATCAATCATCCTTGGAAGAGAGCAGTGCCGTTGTCCGTACCGCATGTTGTCGGGAATGGCTGATGATGTTGTTAGCTGGTGGTCTCTCAGCATTATTGTATACAAGGCAGTAGGAGAAAATGGATGAGCTCTGCGGCTCGAATGGTATGGGAGAGGGGGGCTAGGGAAGCAGGGGGAACTGTAGCAGTAAGCCTCAGTCTTTCCACAGCCCCCAGGGATGTATCTTCAGAGTATTGTCTAATAAGTGGGGAGGCCGGGGGGGGGGGGGGGGGCGGCGTTTCAAGAATTAGCCCATTATCAAAAAGGGCTAGGAAAGGATTAAAGGATGTCTCTGAGTTAGATGCCCAAATCTACTTCCAAGGCTAAACCCTGAGGGTTGGGCATACAACTGGAATCAAACCTGGGTTTCTGGTTGTCATAGGCGTTGTTTTTGGGAAGAGAGAGGCATGTGGAAGTGAAAAGATGATACCCCCCCCCCCCAATTAAAGTGCCAACAACTAAGAGAGAGTTATTGTCAGCCAGGGTTTGCGGGGGGGAGGCATTTTGGCAGCACATGTTCCAAACTGGGGGATCCCTAAAACTAATGCACGGTTGGCTCAGTTAAAAGGGAATAACTATGGTGATTAAATGTAATGGAGTGACAGAAGTCTAAGGGGCAGCGGCTGTTAATATATGGTTAAGCATTATTATTATATATGACATCAAGCACTGATATTTTGGGCTTGATCCAGCCCAGGACTTAAGCATGTGTTAGACAGCCGTCCAAGAGTGTACCCATAGAGAGAGAGCCTGGCTTCATTGATGTTAATGGCAAAACTTCCATTGATTTCTGTAGGGCCAGGGTCTCAGAGTTGACTACAGTGGAGATAGCAGTGTACTCGGTTAGCTATGTGTGCAAGTGCTTGTAGCACTGAAGCTTTTGAGTGTGAGTGTGTGTGTGTGTGTACACGTGTGTATTGGCTCAGGGACCAGACCTTTATATACAGTTGTAGAGCTCCTGGTCCTGACTCTGACTGGGGCCTCTGCCTGCAGCTGTAACGCGACTGATACTGAAATGGGTGTCGTAGGCTTCCCCATGTCTTTCTGTACCCGTTGTTTGTAGACGGTGCTGATCTCTTCCAGTGAAGGCTGCAATTGCTGTATATCTTTTGCCATCATCTCGTAGCCATGATATAGGTCGTGCGCCTTTCCAAAGCTGGGCATTGGTGTATTCTCCAAGTCCACTGAAGGATAAGCATCGTCCAGGCCCCGCGATGGCTCTCTGCGCAGATGACTCTTTTGCCCTGGGGGGGTAGTGCGTGGCCCTTTGTGTGCTGTCATGAACGATGTTGTTTCATCATTCCCATCGTCTAGCCTGGCACTGGCCCGATCTCTCGTGTAGTACAGTTTTTTTTTTACAATTTTCTCTGCTAAAGGGAGCATGAATGCTCCTCAGAACACACAGCATTTTTATTTCACTCATCTTTAAGGAAATGCCTGAAGGAGGGATTTCTTTTTGCTTTTTTTCAGGGTTTTTTTTTTTTTTTCTTTTTTCAGAGGAGCCAGCCAAGCATAACTGTTCCATAGGATTCAATTAGTCTATAAGGTGCACCTCTTACCCTCCTTTCTCCCTTAGGAGATGTGTTTTAATAGGAGCAAAGCTACCTCTGCTCTTCC
Organism: Crocodylus porosus; assembly: GCF_001723895.1. Taxonomy (NCBI): domain Eukaryota; kingdom Metazoa; phylum Chordata; order Crocodylia; family Crocodylidae; genus Crocodylus; species Crocodylus porosus. The sequence goes on along the minus strand of NW_017728935.1, from coordinate 155,177 downwards.
TCGCCATTGCCCCGATCTCTTTGGGCATACTGCAAAGCTGACCGTCTTACCCTGGCTTGGGCTTTGTCATTGCAGAGTTGCCTACTTGGTGAGTGATTCATCTTTGCCCACTTGAAATGGAAAACAAGTTGCTCAGGTGCCATAGCAACGAGTGCCATAGAAGTAATTTGTAGGATAGAAAACGTCATCCGCGTATCATGAGAAGGGGTGAAGTGAAATGCCCAGCCAAGTCCTTGCACTTGGTAGTTCTGCAGCTGAACCCATGTTAATGATCACCGTCTTTATGAGGATCGCGGCGCCCTTTAAGTCTGTGATTTAAGCAAGGCTGGGTGCTTCATGAAGCAGGCGGTGGTATCTGCCTCTCTGCATCTGCAAAATGCAAAGCGGCTCGCTTAGAGTCCCGCAGCCAGTTGGCAGGGAGGTTGGAACCGGGACCGAGGAGTCCTTATTCCCAGCTCCTCCACTTCTCTAGCAAACCGCAGCACCAGTGAGAAATGCGTCTGGAGAGGAACGGGGCTTGATCTTTCATGTAAGGGGGTGTCTGTTACATGCATAAAAAAATTACTTGAGATGAAAATGAGCATCTTCAATTGACGGTGGTGTCTGTGAATGTATTGAATGGTGAACATGGATAATCTCCAAGCTGGGGAAAACAGTGCTGAGTTGGGGCCTTATCCAGCGTCGGCTTGTGTGGGGGTTGAATTGGGCCCGTATTGAGCGAGAAATATGGAAGCCGCAGAAATTGTAGAGGGGAGGAAAGAAAAAAAGCACGTGCCCCGGTGGTGAAACTTCTGTGACTCCAGAACAAATCCGGAGAAGAACGGCGTTCCCTTACTTGCCTACTTGCCCCCCCTCCTGCCCTGGGCGTTACTCCCTGAAGAATTGCTTTGTAATATTTGCAGAATCCCATCTTTGCTACGTTGGTATTTCTACTCTTTCACTACCGAGAGATCTTCTAGTTGCAGGGATCTTTCCAGTATAATGGTGTGTCACTAGCTCTGCCAGGCCAGACTTTCCAGATGAGTGAGAATGAAACCTGTTGCCCATCTTTCTTGCATCCAGAAAGGCCTGATGTGAAGTGCTGACCCCTTCTATTCCTACTGGCTTCAGTGGCCAGTCCTAATGGGAGCAAGTGTCTGTTCAGTGGAAGCAGCAGATCAGGATTATAGAATTTACCATTGCAGGGCTCCATATAGACCATCATAGTCTTTAAAAGTAGGGGAGAAGAGGCTTTTTCAAACAAGCCATCAAAACACCAGGTGTTACCTGAAGTGACCCGCACTGCAGTGGGCCGATGGGGAAAGGAGGGCAGACTGAATAGCTCTCCTGATAGGCTCATGCCGGTTCTAGAGTTTGTGGCTGCATGAATTGTAGAAAGAAAGGGGTTGCAAGGTGATGGCATGAATGTGCAGTACTGTTGCACCTAGACTCTTGCTGAAGCTAAGGAATTGTTTGAAGGAATTGGGAAGAAATGCCTGTACCATGACAGTAGCTGACAACCTGGAAGACCTAACCTGATGAGCTGAATGGTGCTTTCGAAGGTTATAATCAAAACTGCCTCATTTTTCTGTCAGCTTTGCTGAAATCCTCCCAACGGTTCTAAAATTAGCTGCAGAGCACAGAAGCATGGAGTGATTCCTGCATTAAGATGTCGGTAGGCTGGCTATCTATCTATCTATCGCCCACTACCAGTCTGTCTGTGACTTGGTAGCACCTACCAGCCCCAGCGAGGGACTGGGACCCCCTTTCGCTAAGCCCCTGATCCGCCTAGTCTCCATCTAATGATTCCTGTGGCGTAGGATGTTTAAATTGTAGCTGAGAGAAGCTAAGTTCTCCTGGACTTATTTCCAATTAGAGCACAGGTGAGCTAAAACACCCGAGGACACCTGCCTAGAGAGTGCTGATGACCAGGCTTTGATAGTAGTCTGCTTTTTGTGACTGCTGACTTGCTATGTGCACAGTGCCTTTCAGAAAGGTGGTGGTGGATACCTGAAAGCCAGGGGGGGCACGTCTCAGCTGCGTGTGTAGGTGTTCACTGCCCCATGGCCTTCATTGTGATTTTTTTGCCCCAGGGTGACTGTGCCCTAGAGATACTGAAAGCCCAGGGCATTTGAGATGAATGCAGAAACTGGGTGAGAAATCTTGTAAGAGGAAGTGGCTCCTCTTCTCCTCCGTATGAACCGAGAGCAGGCAGGAAGGGGGGTGGGGGGGAGGGAGGTGATGCTGTTCTGGCAGCCAGCTCCACAGCGCTTGCAGACAGGAGATTAAACCACAGATGGTGAGTGAGTTTGAGAGTGAAGAGCAGAAGAAACTTGCTCAGATCCAACCCCCTCCGTGTTCTCTGGCAGCCTTTGCAGAGGCAGGTGGGTGGATGAGGAAAGGGAAGGGTTACCTAGCAAGGCCATTGTAAAAGAGAAATCTCTCACTTAACACTGGATAAGGAGCCGAAGGAGCTGTTGCAAGTAAGAACCGGTGAAGCTGAGGACATAAAATTGTGTTGGTTGCTGAATGTACAGGAACTGGATTGGGAAATCCCACTGCCACTGCAGTCAGCAGGAATCCGATGGTTACCTGTCCCTCCGGCTCATGGCCGAGCCCCACGCTTTCTGAGGGTCTCGACTCCGCCGCTGGTAGATGACCCTTGGCAGCAGCATGAGCAGCGGGTACTGTAGCTGGGATGAAGAACTGGAGGACTGTTTCTTCACAGCCAAGACCTCGTTCTCCAGGAGCGCACAAAACAAAACCCTCGTGAAGGTAATGCCTTTAAAACTACAGGAGGGGATGAACGGGAGAGAATTTCCCCCTAGCAAGCTGCAAAGCAAGTGCCGGCATGCATGCACAGCTGGCTGCAGATGCTGTCAGGAATGGCTGGCAGTTGCAGGCAGGATCCCCTTCTACTGTCCAGGGGGAGTGGGGTTTACTTCTCTCGCTGCCTGATGGTGGAGGTGGGGCGTGTTACCGTACCTATCCTGCAGCCTTTTTGTCCATATTGGGATGCACCTTTCCCCTTCCAGTCCTCTTCCTGGCTCTCCAGAATCCAGCTGGAACCTCTCCAGGAGTTTGGGAAGAGCCCCGTGCTCACAGCTGCTTAGTACCCGTTTGCTGCCCTCCTACCTGTCGTAACCCCTTGACCGAGACGTGTCCCCCGCCCCCCCTTTGTGGCACCGGGGTATGCCACGGATCATATTTCTGAGCAATCCTCCTTAAAGGCATGTTAAGGAGGCAGCGGGGCTGTAGAGTCAACGGGCCAAATTCACCTCTGGTTCAGCTCTTGAGATCTCCGACTGTGGATTAATTTGGCATGTTCGTGCGTGTCAAAAAGAGACAGAGTTTGACGGGTGAGCGATTTACCCCCAGGGCACAATTCCTGTAATACTGATGGGGTATATGTCTGCTTTGTATTGGTAAGGACTTCATATTGTTCCTTTAGTGGATTTCTGTTCACTAACCGGACCTGGGTACAAAAAGAGAAGGAAGAAGAACAATTACGGAAGTAGAGGTTTTACATAGAAAAAAAAAAAATATTTACATCTCACATTAGGGAGCTTGCACTGGGTAACTGTTTTTCCCCATTGCTGCAAAAAGTTTGATCTTAGCTGTGCTCCTAGCTCTCAAAGAGAAGACAGTGACTTCAGAGCAGGGGGCTGTTGTTTTCATTTGAGAAAAATGTATTTTAACTTCTCGGTGGTGAAACCCTGCTGTTGGGCACTGCTGTATTTGCATGTCTGAAACTGTAAAGTTATAATCCTAAGCAGGTGCTCTTGGTCTCCTCTTTCTAAAGACAGGCAGAATAAGAGCACTCAAGAGTCTCTTGGAAAGTGCCTGCTTTAAGGGCATGGCCTAGCTGAGGGACATGGGGGGAGGACAGTCTCAGTGCTGTAGCTTTCAGTATCTTGCTTTAAAATTTTTAGAAATTTTCCCTGGGATTTTTAACAGGGGGCATTCCCTGGTAATTTTATTCATGCCAAAAAGGGAATTGTCGGTGAACCAGCATTAATTTATTTTTTTTAAATATCGTTCGATGATTCATTTGTGTAGGAGACCAGCAAGGTTGGACCTTTTGTGTAATGTGTTTACACCCCCACCCGTACATTTCATTCTTTCTTTTGTGGCAGGATATTGAGATTTTTCTTTCATTCAGAGGACTCTGATCATTTATTCATGCACCGTTCTGTCCTAGGCTGCCCATGCCTGTCACTGGACTGCTAACCCCCGCTATTGTTGGAGCGCTAGTAGCTCTTCTTAGGTGTCCAAACACAAGCTGAATGAAAGGAGTTCATGTTCAATAATTTAGACTTTGGAGGCTCTGCCTGCACTAGGAGCCCTTTTGCGGTATCTTGTACACACCAATATAATGTGTACCCCCAGAGGGGCTGTGGATGCAGCTGTGGTGTCTGAGCTGTGCTCATAGAGGAAAGTCACCACCCAGCATCTCAAGTCAAACAACTGAGTTTTGCCAGTATAACTGCATTTGCGCTGAAAACGTTGACGGGCACCGCGGGGTCGGTCAGCAGCCATATTTACCCACCCCCCAGACCGGCGTAGTTCAGGTATGGCGTCTCAGGGTAGTTGTACCATGGAAAGGAAATGGTTCCTGTTCAAGCAACGGTATCGCTGCCCGAGCAATCAGATTACATGATATGCATCCTCTGGCCTTGAAACAGCAAAGGAGATGCACATCTCCAAGTGACTGGTTGTTTCTTGCGGGGGAAGGACAGTTGAAGGCCTATGACCATATTTGGGGCATAGGGACTGTGTAAAAATTCTTTGAAGCTTCTGGCCTTGCTTGTTTGGGAGGTGTCATTAGTGGGGGTCACATGAGTGAATTGCTGGAAATGGTTAGGGACCCTGAGGCCAGAGCTGGTACCTGGGGTTCTGCAGCAATAAATCACCAGATTTGCGTCAAAAAGTAGTGAGAAGTAAACGTGGAGGCCTAACGTTGGCAATACATAGCTGATTTCCAAAGGGTAGATGATCTCTGCAAGCACTTGATTGTTTGAGGAACAGGCCAGTGGGCTTGGAAGAGTACAGGGGGGAAGCGGATGGAACAGGGGAATGGACTGTAAGGAGCAATCCTGGGGTGGCATTTGGTACTAGAAGGGACCTGAAAGTTTTCCCCCTTCTCCTTCCCTCAATTCTGATGTCGACGTGACTCAGAAATTTAAGTTCTTCCTGGATCCAGATGACGTACACGCTGTTTGGGCATGGACCGCTTGATGTGGGTGGGATGCTTTGCCTGAGCATCCTTGGAGGTTGCAGAGGGAAACAGGTGCAGCGTCTGAGTTGGGCTTTGGAAGCAGCACGGGATGCCGGGACGGCAGGTGGGAAGTGCTAGACGCAACCCTCCCCGAGCAGACGGGCAGATAATTGAACTGTTGCTTGAACTGACGGGGCGTCTTTCTGCCACTGCTCATCCTTGGGATATCAATCTGCCTTTCACTTGAGCACAACACCCATTGAAGCCACTGGGAGCTTTCTTGGGGCTGTAGGATTTGTTCCGTTTATCTACAGCTCTGATTCACCCTCCAGGGTCAGGCTACTCTGAGAAGAGAGTGACAATGAAGTGTTGTCTGTGTCGTCAAATGCCAGCCTCTCTGGGCCGGTTTTTGGTTTCCACATCCCTCCTGACTGCCCTCGGTGACTTAGGTGAGGCAGGGGCTTGACTGGGGGTCCCAAGAGAAGCACGCTAAGCATCCAGAGAATGGCTTTCTTGGATCATGAGATGCCCGGTTACAAAACATGGTGTGCTGTAGCGATTGATGCCCCAATAGCAGACAGTGCAAGTGCTGCTGGGCTAAAACGTATGTTGATTTGGAAATCTGGAGTCCCTCAGTACTAGACAAGTATTGGCCCAAATCACAATAGACCCTGTCTTCCCCCGCTTTTTCCCCCTCTTTCTTTGACCCCCCCCCGCCCCCCGCTTCTGCAGCCGTTGTTTAAGTCCTAAATGTGGAAATCTTCCACAACCACAGTCTACAAGACGCCTACATCTGGCAGTAATTGTGTGGTACAGCTACTTAACAAATCATCAGCTGCTCGTGGCTGTGCAGTAAACAGATTCTGGGTCCAAGATTGAATTAACCTGCTGGGCAGATTTGGGAGCAACTCCGCCTGTCCTGATTTCTGAAATTTGGAACAGATGCCCCAATCCGAGGGGCAAAACGTGACCAGGTCGCCAGTGCTGCAAGCTTCCCAGCTCAGCTCGCGGTCCGTCACTGGGATTTCAGACAAGAGCCATGTATTCCAGCCTCCGGAGCCTCTGCCAGGGAAAAACAAGCATACGAAATATTGTTCTTTCCTGGTTGACTTGTTCGAACAAGTTTGATCTTCATCAAGTTCTTAAAGGGCTATCGGTGAGAAAGCAATGCCCTACTGATGAATGTAACACCTACACAAAGCCTAACGATTAGATTAAGGCCCAGCGATGAGTCTTCATATGCCATGATCTTAAAAGCCTTTTTTCAAACACTTTACATAGCTTTTCCCAACCGCTGTCTTAGGTAGGTCCTGTCCTTGCTGTTCTACCGCTAAGGCGCAGACTTGCTCTGTTACACTGGGCAAGTTGGTGGCAAAGCTGGGGATGTAACCCGGGAGTATGGCTGCTCGTTGGGACAGATCTTGCCAAAGACATGATTGTCAAAGGCGCTTGAGGGAAGGAGACTCTGTTCCATTTGTGACTGGGAGAAGCGGGTGCTTAATTATAGTGCCTTTAAAACCCAAGGCTTTGAGGCACTGTCGAGCCGGTAGTAACTTTATCTGAAACACTAGGCAGTGGCAGTGCTAAGGGAAGCTGGCCTGGAGAGTAAAGGAAAGGAGAATAGGGCACGTAGAGAGAGTCATTACATGAAAACAGCCAGCAAGAACAGCTGGTAATTCACATGCCTGGGAGCAGCAGCTGTTTAAAACAATTGAGACTGCAAATCCTTCTTGAGCAACTTCATCATCCTTTCTTTCTTTTTTGTTTTCAGTGCCATAAAACTTAGTTTTGGAAATAACCTTGCTTGCAGCAACCAGTGCTTGAATCTTAATTTTTTTGTCTTTTCCCCAGAAGCTCTGCTTGGGTGTTTCCTACCTTGCTACCCATGTCAAGTCTTCAGTATAAAGAGTGTGATCGTTCAAAACCAGGACCCTCCTGCAGGCGCAGCAGAACTGCTGGCTGCCGTTCACTGGGGCAGATACTGTGAGATCCTGTCTATAAAGAGAAAAAGGGCGACTTGCCCTCTTGGCTCTCACGTGCCTCTCCGCATTACGATTCATGCCTGCTTTCAGCCTTCGTCACGGGTTGACCAGAATGCTGTGCGTCTGCAAGAACTTGCTTGCTAAAACCAATATCGTTTTCTTGTGCCCTTTTGTATACATCTATTTCAAGCAATTGGGCCTTCCTGCAAATGCTTTGGCAGGTGTTTAAGCTTCTAACAGTGTCCTCCTCCACCCACTGATTCCTTTTCTTACACTCTGTTCTTTCCCTGCTGTTCTCGTCCCTCCTGCTCTGCCGTTGTTAAGTACCAGATGGAGCTCCCCCGGGTAGATGCAGGGGCAGACTGAGACTCTAATGGGCGTGCCCTGATCCATCAAAACGTGCCTTCGGCCCACTTTTTTTGGTGGTTTTCCTAAGTTCTTTATCTGGGGATGTCCGTTTCCCCGTAATCTCCCTCGCTGGCACTGGTCAGAGCGGTCTGCTCTGCCCCAGCCAGACATCTTAGTATTGGCTTTTGAGTATCAAACAAATGAGCGAGAGCTCACTACGTAGGAACCGTCTCCAATTGCCTTCTCGGGAGCGTTGAGCAGATGCAGAGACCTGGAACACACTGCACCTGCATTTGTGCTTATTCTGCTGATGTTGGCAAGCCAGCTGTTTGGGCCTGTGACCTGTGGTTTTCTAACATCCAGGAAAGGTGCACGGGCTTCCGGCCTGATTCAGTCACCCAGGCGCTTACAAAAGCCCCGTGGGCGCCCTTGAGAGCTCCACTCGTGGGGCCCAGGCTAGGTGTTTCCCTCCGGGTTGACAGGAAGCTTCGTGCTGCTGCCCTTGTTGAAGTCCTGCATGCGTAGTGAGGGCCAGCCGCATTGCAGCAGGTCGTTAGGGGCACATTGGTGGCCGACGCCACGGGTCAGCGGGTTACAGTCGATTCTTGTTGCCCCCTTTGTGTGGGCATCAGCTTCAGGTGGTCAGATGGAGATTTCACATGCCAGTTTAAAACCCCAGTCCTCTCCTCTCGGTGTGTAAAGCAAAGGGAGAGAGCGTGCTGTCGAGCCTGTTTCCAAGGGTGCGTCTCCACGTGTGCTTTAATGCACGTTAGCCTTATTTTAATGCACGTTAAAGCGTCACCAAAAAAAATGCTTTTTAGCTAATGCATATTTTTCTAGTACCTCACAGTGGAGATACTAGATTTAATGTGCATTACATAAAGCACTTTAAGCACATCTGTGTGTTCAATTAAAGTGACCATTTCAATGGGCTTGAGGAAACATAGGTCGCTTTAATGAAGTCTGTTTTCATGCCTGAGGATGAAGCAGAATTGTGCATGGTGCGGCTGGCCAGGGTCTTGGGAGAGGACAGCATCTGACACTTGTAAGCCTCTTGCCTGGGTTTCATTGCCTATCCCAGCTTGTGGAGGCATTGCTGCTACTTGGGAAAATGCTGATCCTAGAATTGGACTGTCTGGCGGCATCTTTGAGCTGCTTCAGCCATCGCGAGGTGGGACGTCCCCTGAGGACTCTCCAGACCAGCTTTATTGGAAAGGTGGCCTTTCGTACATGTGGGGCAAAGGCCGCTTAGCCGAGAATTGCTGCGCGGTCAGGAGTTCAGCCCAGGCAAGATTAACTCGCAGCCCTGGAGACCAGAGACTTCTTTATCCAGAGCCAGACGGCAGCTGTTCCCACAGTCTGCTGCCACCTGCCCCGAAGGGCCTTTCCTGCAGTGGGCAAGGGGGCATCCAGATGCCGTTGCCCGGCCAGATGGACCCTGGGCTCTCTGCTCCAAGCACCAAGGGAGAGCGCTGTGATTGTGGCTGGGTTTGAGCCGCATGCAGGTTGCGTTTCTGGCAGAGGTCAAAGTCGGGCAAATGTTTGTCCATCTCTAATGTAAAATCTCTCGTTCTGACCTAGTGCCGGCAAAGGTTGAAACGTTCTGGATGCGACCGACTTCAAGAAATGAGTGACTCCGTATTTGTTCCCTTCCCCTGTGATTTTTTTCAGAGCATCAGACGCTACTGGTGGGATGAGGAGAAGGCAAGTCCAGTGGTGAAGGGGGCTAGCCTGGGAATTGGGAGACCTAAGTTCAGTTCCCTGCTCCGCTGGGGACAACCTGTGGGACCTGGGGCAGGTTTTCAGCCTTGCTGTCTCTCTGTTTCTGAACTGCAAGAATTTAACTGACTTGGGAGGAACCTCTCACTTCCACTCATGTTGACTCATGCTGTTGCTTACTGATTTAATACTGGAAGTCCCTGTGTGTCAGCCGAGATGGCAGCAATCACAATAACACACTTCTACCCTCCAGAGCTGTTGCAGAGAGAAATGCATGAAATATGGTGATGCCAAACTCTAGGCCTCTTGGTTCAGAGATTAGACCAACTAAAAACTTGCAAAAAAAATTATCTTTTTCTGCAAGTTTTCAGGCACACACACCCTCAGGCTCAGGGAAAATTAAAGATGATAAGAAGTCCTCATGGGTAGAAAATAAACAAGGTAAAATAAAAAAAACCCCAAAAACAAGAAACTAAAATAGGTAGAAAATGTTTTAGCTGTGGGGACTTTTTACCATCTTTGATTTTCCACAAGCCTGAGGAAGGGTGTGTGCACCTGAAAACTTGCAGAAAAAGATCTTTTTTTTTTTTTTGCAGTTTCTTAGTTGATCTAATAAAACGCATCATCTCCGAACCAAGCGTTCTAGAGTTTTGCATTTCTTCTTGTCTTGGACCAACGTGACTGCCAAATACATCCCTTAAATATGGTGAGGTGCCCAGATGCTTGGGTCAAGGCAGCCACATAGGTGTCTCCAAGAGCGACCAGAAATCAGTTGACTATGGGCAAGGACAAGTTTTTACAAAATCTTTTTTTTTTTTTTTTTTTTTTTTTAATTTCCGAAATGGAGAGACTGGGAGTCTTGGTGACATTGGGTGTTGCTGTTTAAATATTAGATGTGGATTTCAGTGGTTCTAAAAAAAGGCAAATAATATCTTTCTCAATCAGAGCAGGGAAAATGAAAAAAAAATGTGAAATCCTTCTTTCAGCCCTTTGCCATGGTGATATGCAGAGCTGTGTTGCTATGCTACCAGGGAATACTGCAATGCTGAGCGGATGGATAACTGTTTTTTTTTTTTTTGGGTTCGTAGCAAAGAACATCATCATTGCCGCATCACCCTTGACCCTTTAGAAGATGGGGAGCCCTCTTAAGGCAACAGATTTACCCAGTCTAAATCCAGATTGGGGCTGGGCAATAGCAGTTGCTACACATGCAAGCGCATCTACGTGCATTGCGTAGAGATGCTGCAAGTGCTTTGGGGCAGGGGCTGCCTTACATTTTGCTTTTGTCTTGTTTGAATGCAGCAAGCGCAGTTTGCTGTCGGTGCTGGGCAGGCCACAACGGGTAGCGTCACTCTTAGGACTAGGTTTGATTTGCAATTTGGTGCTGCCTGTTTGGGAGGCGGAGGTATCCTGCTGCTGCATCGCAATGGCTCGTGTGCTGTAGACAGGCTGGATCTCGGTGATCCCGGAGAACGACTTTTCCGTGTGCAGAACAGGGACGGCGTATTTGGCAGTGGCGATTTATCCGCTGTGGCGCACAGCCTTGAACTAAAGGAGCCTCTGCTGCGTTCTAGGCAAACGTGGCCAACTGCATCGGGCACCGATCGGGGCTCTGGCAGCCTGGCTCCGTCACCAGCCTGTCACGAGCTCTTGGGCAAACTATTTCTCTCTTGCCCCCATTTCTCTTCCTGCCTTTTATCTCTGATCTATGCAGGCTCATCGAGGCAGGAATGATCTCATTATGCATCGAATCTGGCACAACAGGGCCCTGATCTCGAGACTCATCATGAAAATAATACGGCAGGGCAAGGGGTGTGGAGTCCATAGGCAGTGCTCGTTTAGCTCGGTGACTTCCCTAGCCGCCCTGGCAGCCAGGGCTGCTGCCTCCTGCGGGGGTGGCTTTTGCAGGCTGAGACGCGGGTCACCCTGCCGGCTTTCCGAAATCTCGCTGTCGTCTGGCTCCGGCTCATACCCCCGGGAGCTCCTGTACGTGAGGATGCGGGAAGCCGCGCGCGGAAGAAACGGGGCCGGGAAGGACCAGCGTGCCATTGTAGGCAGGACGAATCGGGCAAGGTTGCCATAGTTACAAAACTTGTTTTTACTCCTTCAGAGCTCTGCGCCAACCTAGTTCAGGGCCAAGGAGAATCGAGCAAATTGTCAGGAAGGCAAATAAGGAGCGGGAAGCGCGGGTATCCAGTGTGGCTGGCGGCAGGACCCTCCAGAGTGCATTGACCCAGAGCCGCTGGGGCTGTCCTTCGTGCCTGGTGCCCTCCCCTCCCCTGAGCTTCCCTGGGGTAGGTGCCCAGCTCAGCCCAGAACGTGCTGGTACAGACGTTGCTGGACATCTTGCCGGGCATTGTCATGCCAGCGTATTTATGAGAGCAGGGAAACTGCCGTGAAGATGCAAATTACAGCCTAGGATTGACGTGCTGATTCTGTCCCCTGCCAGGTACAAATCACGATGGTACCTGGGCGACAGCCCTTGGAGAGGGAAAACCCGGAGAAACCAGCTGGTTTCCTGCCTGCCCTGTGCGGGATCGTTCCTTATGTTCCTTTTATTCCAGCAGCACCTGCAGACTGAATGAAATCAGGGCCCCGTCATTTTAGTCCTGGTCCGTAAGTGATGCTGAGTAACAATCTTTATAGCGCTCGCAACCTAAAACACCAAGGCAGGCAGAATAAGATGCGATTATTGCCATTTTACAGGTTGAGGGTGGGTGGGAACTGAGGCAGAGAAAGACTTGGTGATTACCCAAGTCTGGAACTGAACTCGGGTCTGATACTCCAGTGACTTTAAAAGACGACCAAGAACAAGACCAAATCCAGGCAGGAGGGGACGGCAGTTGGGGCAGGCGTAGGCACCGCTGTTATTTTGGGGAAATGGATCCATGTTGAGGAAGAGTTTCTGGCTGCCGTCCCTGTGGGATTCGAGGGGAAGTCGAGGAGGAGAAAGAGACGAAGAAAAGGAAGACACTAAGCCTCCAAGACCAACTTCAGTTGCCATCAGCTGAAGGCTTTATTTTCCGTTCTGTGCTGATTCATGTGTCCCAGCGGACACGCCACTCAGTTGTTGGATTTATTTTCAGTCCTGGGCAGCAGAGCTCCTGGCTCCATGCTGAGTTCTGGCCTGTCTGTAACTACAGCCAGTTTGGGTTGGTTTTTTTTTTTAAATTTCTCTTTGAATACTTCAAAGTGGCAAAATCACTTTCATTTATTTATTTTTGGCCTAGAAGGAGACTTACTTTACCTACCACTGTATGTTGGGTTCTCAGTATTTCCACTGCTGTCCTGTTTTTCTGGGGTTTCTAGGTCAATTCACACTCTATTCCCCACCTCGCTTCTAAAACCAAGGTGCTTGTTTGGGGTGGGGGAGCTTGCGTCGCTGGGTGGGGGTTGCAGAGCCGGTCGCTTGTTCAGCTGAGAAGTTTCAATCCAAGCCAAGTCAGATGGTTGGAGCTGCTCGGCCAGGGACGTGCGAAAGAAACTTAGGCCGTTGCTGTCCATTTTGGATAACCAATGCAGGACTTGGATACCGGAGCAGGCTACGGAGGAGCTGTTAACACGGGAACTTGACACGCCACTTTTAAAAGACTTTCAGAATGTACCGTAGTCTTGTCCTCGCACCGGTTCCTGCAGCGCTGGGAACGCTTTCTGGGCTGCAGCTGCCTGTGTTTCTAGACTGGTTTAGTTTGCAGAAGAGAACTCTGAGGGGGGGATTTAATAGCAGCCTTCAACTCCCTGAAAGGTGGTTGCAAAGGGGATGGAGCTGGACCGTTCTCAGCAGTGGCAGATGATGGAACAAGGAGCAATGGGCTCAAGTTGCAGCAAGGGAAGTTGAGGTTGGATATTAGGAAAAAATTCCTGACGAGGAGGGTAGTAAACCACTGGAAAAGGTTTTCCAGACAGAAGTTGTGGTATCTCCATCCTTGAAGGCTTTTAAGCCCTGGCTAGACAAAGCCTGGGCTGGGATGATGGAGTTGGGGCTGGTCCTGCCTGGAGCAGGGGGTTGGACTAGATGCGACCTCCTGAGGCCCCTTCAGCCCGCCTTGTCTGCGATTCTGTGTTGATGCTGGGGCCCGAGGAGAGCACTTTGCCTGCATGTCATATCTTATCTGGTCCAGGGGCTGATGGCCCTGCCTCCTTGCTCTATTTGTTTTCCCCTAGCCTTTGCATTTCTGCCTCTTTCCCCCGAGACCCTTGATCCCGTGCAATGGGATCGGTGACCGGAAGGTGACTAGGAACACTCCACGGATGATGATGTTAAACAAAATGTTGGTAAAAATCTGGTTGCTCTTTGTGAATATGTGGATGTCTTTTTACTGTGCCATTTAATCTACTGAAGTCCAACAGCCAACCATGAACCCTGCCTCCATTGGCAAAAGAAATGACTTCCGTGGGGCCACAGAGCGAGTCGGTGACAGAGGCCAGGTGTGGTGATCGCAGCCTGCCCTTCCGCGCCTGAGCTGCGTCCGTCCAGATTCTCTCGTCTCCTGGCTGCGTGGGGTTTTCCAGCTCATCTCTCCAGTTGGAAACGTCAGCGGACTTGGAGAGAAGATTGAGCTCTTGGGCTAATGACGCCGTTGCGGCTGGGACGACGCGTTTCGAGTTGGTCAAAAGAGCCTTGTTTGCACAGAGGATGTTTTGCCAGACTCCCCTTCTGTTCCTCTTTTGTCAGAACAGCCAGTATCTAATACGGCCTATTGTAGCAGATGGAAGCAGAGCAAACAGATAAGCGTTCCCGGCGTTCGGGAGCCAGCAGACCATCTGAGTGGCAGTCGATTAGCTGACACGTCTCAGTTTGGAGCTTGTCCCAAGATGCACTTCTGTATGCAGAGGGCTTTCGCCTTATTTTGCCCCTTGGACCTGATCCGGGGAGGTGCTGAGCGTCTCTTGGGATTGAGTCCCAAGTAGGGGGAGCTCAGTTTTCCCTGGGATTAAATTGCTCATTGTTGGGAAACCGATCAAGCTGGAAAGGGTTGTGTCAGCAACATGAACAAGGAGCTGTAGGTTGGAGAAGAATTTCAGCATCCTGTGCGTGTGGCGGGTAGGAAGTTGGGCTTCAGCTATGCCTAGCTGCTGGAAGGAGGCAGCCCTTTGTATTGGGCCGGCTGGTTACTTCAAAAAACAGAGCCCAGGATCCAGGTAAATGAGAGATTGCAGCCTTTGTCACCAGATCTCCGCAGCATTGCCCCATCCACAGCCCTTGTGGGAGGGACAGGGTTTGTTGCCATTCAATTCCCTTGGTTTTCCCGGGGAATTCTACGTGCGTCGTCTTTATTTTTCCTGAGAAAGCATCGACTTTGTCAGTATGAATGTGAATTGCTGAGCTTGCCTTGTGTGCAAGCAAAGTAATGCTCCAGGCAAGTGAATGAAGATTTGTTTGTCTTGCTATGCAGGCCATAAATTAATTTTTGCTACTAGAATTGGTAGAAACTGTTGTTTATTACCTGCTTGCAGTCATTGCCTGCAAAGGATCCAGTAATATATGCGGGGACTTATTTTGCTGCTGTTGTCCATGTTCACCTTGTACCCTATTAAGGGATCCAGGGATAGTTACCATCAATAGAAAGAAACAGTCTAACTTCAGTGGGCTTTTGGCCAAGTCCTAAATGATCATTTCTGCCATTTCAAGTAAAAAAAAACAGCCCTCACAGAATTAAGGTGCTGTGGACTGTGAGTTAGGCTACGAGTCAAGTCCTCTACCTACCAAGTGTTTAAATATATTCTGTGTATGTATTTATAATGCAGTTCGAGGCAGTTGCAGAGTTTGTAAGCATAAATTAAATTAACCTTGCAGTACCCCTGGAACACAGGGAGGTAGAATCCCCATTTTAAAGAGGGGGCAAACAGAGGCATGGCCAGATAATTAACTTGCCCAAGATGACACAGCAAATCAATGGCCGAGTTGGGAATGGACCCCACAAGCCCCAGCTCCCGTTCTTTTTGCGTCAGACAGCAGTGCCAAGCCTGGATTTCAAGACGGCAGTATAGGTTGCAAGGGAGAAACCCTCATCTCCATCACGCTTGCAGTGGGGCGGGGAGGTCAGGAGCACAGAGCAGTTGAGATGGAGCCCTTCATTGCACCGTACTCGGTCATTCATGTCGCAGGGTCGGCTCCTGCACCAAGCTGTGAGACCTCCTGCTAATAATTCATAGGCTGCGAGCCTCTCAGGTTGATCGTTTGGCAGGAGCTCATCCCTGTTCCTAGCAACTTGTGTGTGCTCGGTGCTTTTTGTTAGAGCCAGCTGCTGCGGGGCAGAGTAACCAGGTCTACTTTAGTCAGTGCGGCGGCAAAATTTGAATGCCAGAAAACTTTGGTTGGGAATTGTGAATTCTCTCACAGGGGGGAAAGGAGAGGACATGAGTGCCCTTCCTCATGTGGCTCTTTATTAAATAATCCTTGGATGAATACTCTGTGAAAGAAGTCCTCCTTTGTCAGATATTCACTGATATTAGTCGTTTGGGGAGTGGGGCACCAATAATGTCTATTCTGATATAGAGACTTTCAAGTCAACTCCATGAAACCTCATGGAATGCCGATTTTCCTGCTCACCGATTCATCCAATATTTAAAATGTTTCTCTGACAAAAAAAAAAGAAAAACCAAAAGGCAAAGTCTGGCAACTTTTAAGCCAGAAGAGAACTTCCTGATGGAACTGTAAAACCTTGTAGATGGGAGATGCTCAGAAATCTTTTAACAGCAGTTATTGCAGTGGAAGTGGTAACGCATGGTTGTAAAATGACCAAAAGGTGTGCAGAAGACCAAGACTTTTTGCTGCGGGTTGTAATCTTTTCAGTAGAACAGTTCAAAAAAATAAATAAATAAAGCCAAAAATAAGTGAAATAAGGCATGCTTCGTAAAACATTTTTTGTTTTAAAAGTTGTCATCGCTGGAAGAGTTCTTGGCACAAAAAGTTTCACAAAAAATTGTTCCAAATGTCAACACGGTTGCTATGCGGATCTCTTTTAACAAAAACTGGCTACGTGGAAACTTTTGAGAAAACGGTTGAGGGCAAAACAGGGTTGGATTCAAACTCTGGAGGGTTCAGAGGACTTGGATGTTTCAAAACCTGAGGTTTTTTCCATTACTAACTTGGTCGTCTTTGGCTTCCCACAAATACTAGGGTCAGCTGGGGCTGTTCTGATCTAGTCTTCCTAGGATGGTATTTTATGTCGTTACTCATGCAGCAAAGATATTAGCTCGTGGTTGAGCCGGAGTAGGTCTTCTAGAAAGGCACCCCTCATTTTTGGGTATGGACACATGTGTTGTAGGGTAAAGGGGAGCAGGGCTTTACTGTACATCAGCACTCCACGGTAACTGCCCATGTGCACGCTCTTACCCTGTGATAAACAGAAGCTGAATCGTGGGGTGTCATCCCTTTTCCACCGAGGGCTAAACTGCTTTCCCTTAACACGGGGTAAGAGCACACTCACGGGCAGTTACTACAGAAGCATTACTGTAGTTGCTGGGGAAGACCTGTTGGCTCCCGTCTAGACCGCCCGTGCCTCCAGAAGAGGAATTATGCTCGTTGCACATTGTTTTTTTTGTCCAGTCTAATTTGAAACGTTTTTGCCTGTGAACAAAGATGCAGATGGGAAAAGCTGTTTCTAAGTAAATCTCCACAGTAATAGAGAGCTTAGTCCAGTTTGGCTTATTCATGACCACTCTGATACGTAGTCGTGAAAATTTTTCTTCCTCTTTCAAGGTGTGTGCTTCTCTTTATAGTTATGCTGCTCTGTTGAGTTCAAGTGAAGCCCAGTATCCTACTGAAAACTTTGTCCGGGATTTAAAATAGATCTAGTTCCTTTTATGTATTTATTGAAACACCATGAGGGTTCCTCCCCCCACTTCAAGCTGCAAGGGGTGGGTAAGTGTTGGAGGTTAGATAATTACACTCTTATTATGTGAGAACAAAAGGTTTCCTGACCCTTTGTTGAATCTTTTATGACTTGCAGAATCACTTGGTGTTAGATTTGTTTTCGTTTCCCCCTGCCCCCCGAACCTTTGAGCTGCCAAAGGCATACAAAAATGGAGAAAATTAATAAACCGATTAAAAAGCAACAGATCTATTTTTGGGAATTTCTGATTTGGGTATTAAGTCACAGTTTTGAGAGGGGGCCTTAGTAATTTGCTCACCTCAATCTTCATTTTATAGCACCAGATATAGATCATTAGCAGGTAAGATGCCATTTCATTTCCAGTACATCTGGAATGACTGGCTATAGAAAACTCGGATAAAGTGCATGTTAGGACCACCACTGTAATTTTAAATCCAACTCTTCTTTTCCTGAGAATCGGTGCTCAGTGAGATGAGCTGTAATCACCCTGCAGAGAACATTTGTGATGCATGCACTCAGACCCAGCTAAAAGATTGGACCCTGTGCTCTCACGAGGAGGTGCCGGTTTGACGCAACTTCACTGATTCAAGGGGTGATGCACACCAGTACTCCAGCACGGAAACTAGCCTGTGCTTGCCTCTAGGATCACTTTTGTCCAAGACGGTTGCAGCGTCGAGCCCAGACCTCCAACCCAGTTCAGTATTTTGGGGCTGTTCAACCGGCCGTCCAGCGAAGAGGGTCTGCAGGTGGATTCGACTTGGCAGCAGCATTTCTGAGATGCAGAACAGGCCCCGGCCTGGTGAGAAGACGGTCCGAAAAGACCAAAGCGTGTGAAGGTTGAAATGGGCAAAGTGACTGGGTGGTGACTGGGTTGTCACGGGTGTTGTGTTGTCGACGCATAACAGCTTGGTCACTGGAAGTCATCCCAGGGTAGCACGTGGTTGTCATTTCCCGCAGGCGCTCTGTATTCACACCAAGCTTCTCAAGAGCAAAACTGCAGTGCCCCGTACCTACACGTTCCCTGCCGTTGACTGAGAAGCAACTCTTCGCTCCGCTTATCTCTCTCGTGCCGCGCCTTGGAGTCGTAGCCCCGAGGTGGTACTCCAGTGTGTCTGGCAGCAGCGGGCTCTCTTCTGCCTCATGCATTGTTCTGCTGGCGGTGGCATCCTCTGAAATCTCTGGGAGGACTTGCATTGCAGGTGGTGCTGTAACAAGTGACGAGAGAGGGTAGCTTGAATTTTCCATCTGTTTTTAAGATCCCAGGGTGGTTTTCCAAGGCCACTGATCGGCAAGAGCATCTTTTTTGTCTTGGACCGGGAGCAAATTCCCCCTAGCACCCCTGAAAGGCAATAAACAGCATCCCACTTTGCCGACTGACATTCAGGAGCGTGGCCCAGTACTCCTTATCACCTGTGCGGGTGGGGGGGTGTTTCTCCCACCCCCCTCCATTTAGTGGCCCGTATCACAGACTTCTGACTCGTTAGGGAAATGCAGCATTGCAAAGAAAAGGCTTGCCTGGCAAACCAGCACATCAGCCACCTGTGTCAGCAACCTCAGCCATGTGGAGTGAGGCACGCTGTTTGTTGGTGAGCCGTAGCTCTTAGCACACCGCGTGTTGGTTCTGGGGAGGTTTTAATTGGCTGAGTGCTGCCTCCCCCTGTGCCAGATGAGGCTCGAGTCCAGGGAACGCTTCTTACCAGCCTCAAAAGAAGATCGCGCCAGCTGGACTCGGGCTGTTTGGAAGGTGGGGGAATTCAGGCGCGCTCTGAGCTGGCAGGCTTCACTTTGTTTGCAAACAGGTTTAATGAAACCGTTGCAAAGTCCCACGTGGACGCAATGCAGTTTCAGACCTAGCTTGTATCTGTTTAGCCTGTAAACTCAAAGCTGTGCATTTAAACTGGCGAGCTAAGCAGTACGTAACCCAGGTTTGCAACTGAACTGTGTCTCTTCGGTGCTGTGCGCCAGATTTTCTAACCCGATTTTGTTAAACCAGTGCAGGGTCTGTGTGTAAAGCCAGCCAACTCTGACAACAAGTCGATGGTGGAGTCAGAGTACAACCCAGAAGGCATGGCTCTGTCTTCCCCCTTGGCCGAGGGACACATGCTTTCCGGTACGTCACCCAGTGGGAAGGGTGTGTGCAGCTGTGTGTACAGCAGTGATGCAAGTGAGAGCTTGCAAGAGCCAGGGGGGGATTGCCATAGGCATGCCACTTCCATGGCATTGCTGTGTAGATACCAGTATCGCCGCTTTCTCTCAGTAGCGTTTCATCTTTCCCTTCGATATGCTACGTAGGTGGGACAGGAGTGCGAGTAGGGTGAACATCGCCCCGTCTTCTCCTTCCCACGAGCAGGTGGTGTTGGGAGAGGGGGTGGAGAAGGATGGTAGGTGGTGGTGTGCAGAAACATCTATTCTAGGATTGTCCCGTGGCAGCCCTACAGTTACTTGTTAACCAGTGATTTTCTCTTCACTATTCTCAGGTCAGGCTGCGTCTTAAGCAGGTGTAATAAAGCATCTCTTAACATCCGTGAAATGCTAAAGCATCACGTCGAAGTGCAGGACTGTTCTCTAGAGGACAGAGTGGTGGTTTCAGGAACTTTTATGGGTTCTGCTTCTTGCCTTGTGTGTCCACTAGCTTGTTGTTTAACCCGGTTTTGCTTGTTGTCTTTTTTTTTTTTTTTTTTCTGGCTGTAAGGGAGACTTGGGGGGTGTTGACTAGTGTTTTGTAAAGCACTTTGAGATCCTGGGATGACAGGAGCTGTAGGAGTGTAGCCTGCTTGTCCAGGAAGGGATTAGCAGCGTGCTGTCTGGAGCCACTGAAGCACAGGTCGACACGGTTCTTTGGGTAAATCCTGATATCTTTCATTAGACCAAATTAATCTAATGAAAGATACTGGGTTTACCCGAAGTACCTTGTCTGCCTATGTCTTCAGACCAACATGGCTACAGCCTATATGCCTGAAGCACAGGCTTGCATTTAAACCCTGACTGTCATGGATTGAAATATTGTAGTACGACTTTTTGGTGGGCAGAGGCTGGTCACAGAAGCTAACCTGCCCACAGAGTCCTCCTCCAGGCTGGAGGATAAGCAAATCCTTATCACTTGACTGTCCCAAATCTGGGCTGGGACATGGGCAGACAAGGTACTTTGCAACCCGCCCCTCATCAAATATCCTTTTGGTGTGTGAACGGGCAGAGAAGCATGGAGAGGTTGTTTTGCTAACAGCTTGTCTCATCCTGTCTCTCTCAAACAGGAAATGTGGCAACGGTTTATGGTTAATAGCTTCTGTTCTCTTTTCTTCAGCAAGAACTGCATGTTTTGCAGCAGAAACTTTGCACAACAGGAGGGCTGGGTGGATTGGTGAAGAACTATAAGAGGCTTTCAGACCAGAGAGAGGACTTTGTTGGACTCTGAACGAGCGACTGTTGTAGGTTCATGTGCAGAGCTATTATTTCTCCTCCCAGACGCTGGGTCTCGGCGTGCCACCTCTTGGTCCCACCCTCTACCTTGCTTCAACTTTGTTTTTTACTGCAGAAATTGCACAGTGACTCTTCATGCGCAGTCTGTGGAGCGCCCTGATGTGGCTTTGCTCTTTGGTTGCAGGTCCAGTTTGTCACCATCCTCCTATCTCTTGTTGGATGGTACCAAGCTCTGTGCCCAGTGGAGCGTGCACAGTGCTGCTAGGAAAAGATTGGTTTGCAGCCTTCAGGCAGGTTTAACTCGGAGGTCAAGCCATATTCTGCTCTTGACTCTGCCTCGTTCCCCAGGGAGGTTTACCCTCATGGAAAAAAACCTGTGCATGTTTGAGCTGTCTCATTACCCAGCAATTGAAACAGTCATCAAGGATAATGAGGAAGCTTCTGCTAGAGCCATGAAGTATCCCGTTTCCTTGCTTACCTCTCTACTTGATAAGCAACGAGTCTCCCAGGGCTGCAGAGTTCAGACAGGAGGCCCTGCAGTCTCGGTCTGGTGGTTCTGTTCCTAAACCGTGTGATCTTAGTCCATCAGTCTCTGGACCTGGGCACACGCTGCATAAACACCAAAGTCAACTGCACCACAGTGCAGGCTTAGATGGCCATTTTTCGAGGGTAGATGCCACAGGTTAAGGCGGCTATCAAGACTTGGCAAGTTTGTGTTGGCAGCCGGGGTTAAATGTGGGGTTGGACTTGAACTGCTTTAAACTCAGACCGCATCTTTGCTGCTATCCATCATGGCCAGCCTGAGCGTGGAGCATGTATATCCCGAATCCGTCCCTACGAGGCCCCCGTTGCGATGTGGTGACTGACGCTTCGAGAAGTGTTCCCTGGAGGCGATGCGCGAGGCCAAATCCGGTGCTGGGGCAAGTCCCTGGGTGGCTGGTGTTAGCTCTGGGGTGGTGTTTGGACCCTGTGCCCGGCACCTGTTTCAGAGCATCCTCCAGTTTTAGTTTCACCAGCAGCGGGAGAGTGTTAAGGGAACAGGCCCTTGAACTTCCCGGGCCTTTTTATGGCACCCGGCATGGCATCTTCGGTATTAATAGCTGTGTAAATAAAAGAGGCTGGGACACCTGCTCTGGGGACTGGCTCCTAGCAGGGGGGGCAGCAGGTGTCCGGCAGCTCTCCCGCGTGTCAGGAAATGCCTGGGAGGGGCAGCCTTGTCCTGGAGATTGACCTGAAACCCAAGCCCTTGCCCCAGCTACGCCCAAGCGGTAGGATGCTACAATCCACGCGGTTGTGGCTTGAGACCCTGCAGGTGGTGAACAACAGCTGTCGTGCCCCCATGGAGCTGCGGAGAAACCTCAGCAAAACTTCTCACGGGGGCAAAGAAATGCTCCCCCTTGGAGTGAACGCGTGCTCAAACCATCATAAATTAACTTGAAAATAGTTGTAAAAATCTGATTTCCTCATGCCTCTCGCCCCCCACTCCCAGTTTTTTCAAGGGGGAGCACGCTTCCCTCTGTGCTTGCAGGTCTGAGTCTCGTTCTGAGGGTATCAGGCGGGGCGATTTGTCAGCGATTGTTAATTCCTTACTATATTTAGGATTTCCCAGAAACTTCATTTTAATGGCTTATTCTCCCTTGATTAGGTACGGTGATTACATTATCTTTTCAGAGCTAAGAAATTATTTTAAAACTTAATCTAATTTTTTTTCTTCCCTTTCTGTCTGAGCGAAGCGTCCCCAGTGGATCGGTTTCCACAGACTTATTCATGATGGGGGGAGTCCAAGCCATTTTGTTCTGGTTTTTATATTTTTGTATTGATCTACCATGGTTTGCCACTCCTTGCTTAGCTGATACCCTCTGCGTAGCAGATGCTGCCTGTTCCTGAACTGGAGGTACATGACTCTCCTTTAAAACCTGCTTCCTGGTGTGAATCGTGCAGGGAAAGGAAATGTTAAAGCTTCCTTTCCATATGAGTTGAAAATTCATCTGCTGTGAACAGGGCCAATGAAATAGGAGTAAAATTTTCCGGTGACTATTCACCGACTGTGTGGTGTTGCTGTTCTCGTTGTTGAAAACGTGTGTCCAGCCCCAGACATCATCAGTACAGGGTAGCTTTCCTTTTACAATCTGAGCTGCAATACTTTGAGCGGTTCTGACATTTCAAGCCCACTTTACAAAGCTGGTATCATGGAAACGGCAGCGTCTGTGGTTTGCACCACTTCTGATGTCGAGCACAGGAAGAAAAGGCTCTGTATTCTCTAGGGCCTCTGTGGAGGTTGAGTTGTGCAGCTTTTCGAGGGAAGGGCACTGGTCTAATTTAGGGTTTGGTCAACCCACATTGCATGTCAGTTAGCTTGAAACTCGGTACGAAGTTTGCTGAGAAGTGTCAGCCCTTCGTTGCGTTCAGGGCTATAGAAGTGTCTCTTGCTGGCTGACAGTTTTTTGCTTCTGAAACAGGTTTGTTTTACTGTCCGTGCACCCCTCGTTGCTAGTTAGCAGTGGAAACAGTTAAACCATCTGCCACTGAGCACCGCAGGTTTAACAAGAACACATTAATTCTACACCAGATGCAAGGTGACTTGTTAAGTGACCCCCAAGAGAACACAGCGAGGCAGCTAAATCCCATATTTGCTAAGTTGTCATGATGCCAGGTTTCTTTTTTTGATTGCAGTCCTGTCTGAAAGGGGGAAGAAGCCGCCTGTTACGTGACGACTTACCGAAGGTGGTCGCAGGCTCGCCAGTCTTGTACAGTGCGCAAGGTTGGGGAGCCTGAAGTCAGATTTACCTGCAAAAGGCTTGATGTTTCAAGGTTAGATCTGCCCCATGTTTTAATGAGGGAAGCTGGCCAGAAAGCTCATCTAAAATACCAAATTAATGCTAGAGCTGGTAAGTAGTGGTTTTTGTCCGTGCATGCAACACCACCGTTTTTTGTGTGTGCATAGAGCTGATCTGGAGGTTTACGTAGACTTCAGCATGTGCCTCAGTCAGTTCACACTATCGTATTGTAAGGTGTGAACAAATAAATGCTAGTCTCACTCTTTCAATATGAAGGGTGAAGTCAACAAATGGATAGTCAAAATGAAGACATTTAAGAGGATCAGAACAAACTGTTGTTTTAATGTCTCTTCACTGAAAAAGGTAGGGGGAGTTTTGGACGCTAACTTTTTCTGACCTGCGTCCAGACAAGTGTAAACCAAAAGCTTAGCTCTGGGCTGAACTGTTTGTACCTCTCCCCCTACTTCGGGACAAGTGCTCTCTAATGGGAGGGTAACGACTGAAAACTGGTACTGGAGTCCACACAGCAACCACCTGTTGCAACCCATCGTTGAGAGGGAGGAGAGAGGTTTCATTGGTTTGATTTCCCCCCCCCCCCCCTTTTTAAAGCACACAAATCTTTAGCTGGGTATTTTTGATCTCAGTAAAGACATGCAAGTACAGAACCGGCTAGGAGGTTTCGTTATGCGCTCAGGGCTGAAGACCAAGCCATCTGAGACTCTTGCGTGAGTCATTTAAGAAGAGGGCCATCAGTGAAATGGCTCATAGTTTCTGGTCTGCAGATCCATGCATCTTTCGGTCTTTTTCTTCTGCTTTAACAGAAGAGAGTTCAAACAGGATGTAGACCAATAAAGGAGGAAGTGGTAAAAACAGCAGCCTTGTAAAAATTAGGAAACTTGTGGCCCTGACCTGGGACTTGCCGTTTACTAGTCAGTCCAGTGGCTAGGTTCAGTCCTGTCCGTGATCCAGCACAGCAGCACAATTAATAAACATGTGCAATTCATGTGAGGTGAAGAAAATGATGAGAGACCTGCATGGCTCCATTAGGCTGGGCATGTACCCCCTGTACGTGCAGGGCCTTCCAGCCGTGGACTTGGCTTTGTGATTAAACTGGGAGAGGGTGGGAGCCCAGAACTGCAGAGATGACTAACGAGGACTGGGTTGTGCTGGAAGAGACTGGAATTGCAGACGGCAGAGCTGTGCGGCGCGGGCCTGGAAAGTGGTTGGCCCTGCACATCTGGATTGGGGTACGCGGGGGGAGCGGTGGCAGGACACAGCTGGAATTGAAGGCTGCAGGGCAGGTCAGCGCGGAGGCGTGTTGGCAGGGCTGGGCAGGGATCGAGACTGGAATAGCAAGTTGTGCAGGTGTGGGTGGGGTGTGGCAGGGAAGTAAAAGCTGCGTATTGCCTTTCTGGAGAGGGAGTGCTACAAGCTGTCGGCAATATTCAGAACTAACCTGCGTCTCTGAGCACGAGCAGCTTGCTAAATTTGACGGTAAACAGATGAAAAGCAGGACTTGGGCATGGAATTAGCCGTCTTCTCCTTCGAGGCTTGGGGGAGTTGGTTTGGAGACGGGATGCGAATGACCAAAGTGGCACTCTTTGACTTGATGCCCAATAACAGCACTCCCGTGTCGCTTCCAGAAAGCGCAGCAATTAGCACCTGCCTTTTGCCTGCCGTTAAATGCAGTGCATGGGCATCCCCTCAGCAGCGACCACATTGCTGGAGACTGCGCTGCTTCTCTGGCAAGTGGCATCCCCATTGTGGGATGGTTTAGGGAGTTTTTAAGGGCTGGCACACATCTTATGTTCTCACTGGAGAACAGCACCGCGATCGATAGAAAGGCAAATGACACCGACTGTCTGACTGCTTCGGTCTCTGTGTGTGTTGGGAGGAGAGCACGATCTGGCGGGAGTGTCTTAGATCTAACCTCATGGAGAAGTTTTACTGCTCTTCAAGGTGTGACTTGAAACCAGCATGGTTACGCCACGTAGATCCGAATTTACCACCGCGAGCGTCTGCACAGCACGTTCAACTGCTGCAGCTCTGCTGGTGTAACTATCGGATCCTTTCCCCAGGTAGACGAGACCTTGATCAGTAAATACGTTTGCCTTTGAGAGTTTTAGCAGACGTGCGTTGCGGGGAGCGGCGCAGCTCTTGTGTAACATCACACCTTTAAATCCAGCTTAGATGTAGCCAAAGAATTGGGACCGATGAATGCCGTTCCTGGCTAAGACGCTCACTCATAATGCAATCGTGGGCAAGTTGTTGCCTTGCAATCTTATTAGAGGGCAAGGACTGAATACCAGAGTTGATCCTGTTGCTCATCTACCCGGGACAGGATGTGAGGCACATTACTCAGAAAAACAGCTGCTGCTGATCCCTGAATCAATAGAGGACAGCAGGGTTCTTGGTAAAACCTCCAAGTAGGCTGCACAATTTCACAAGCATGAAAGAGAAAAGCAAGCAGAGCTTGAGAAAGTGGTGGAAAGGTTAAGTCAGTGCGTAGCTTCATCGACATTGCTACTACATACATTGGTTGAGATGTCCAAAGGATTTAGGAGCGCGTGTTCTGTTAATTTAAATGGAAGACACTTATCTCAACCACGAAGATTGCGTTTGAAAAATGCCAGCCCTGTCCTTTTCTGCCTGATGGCTCCGGTCCTACCCGTTGATGAACTGCCCACTTGGCATGAAGGGTTCTGCTCGGCATGGGTCTTAAGTATTGTGCATGTCAGTAGTTATCACAATGGTCCTTTTTAAGTGAAACACTGATGGCACAGGGTACAGCAAGCAGAGCAGGCTGCCTCGGGAGTCTGCCTGCCCAGACCCCAATTAGGCTAAATCTGGCCTAAGCCGTCTCGCGCCACGAGAGCTGCAGCCACATCAGTCGGACCTCCGGGCATCGACAAGGATTGTGCAGGGGTAGCTCACACGGCAAAGCCCTGATATGAACAGGGGTTTGGGGGGCTTTTAGGAGACGGGTGATTGTTTCTCTCCAGCGCTTTTCCTCTCTGCAGCTTTGAAGGGTTTTCTGCATCCGCAGCCCCTTGAATCTGCTGTTCTAACATGGCGATAGCCTGTGCCTCTTGGAGCGTCTTTCAGCCTCTCCCTGCTTTCCAGTCCTCATTAAGCCGAGGTCCAGCTCCCAGAGCGCAACCTTTCCTCCTCTCCCCCAACTCGTTACCCAGCCTGTCACTCTTCCCTCGGCTCCCTCGGCTTCAGTATCTCCATGGTAACGCGGGGTAAGGTGACGGGGAGCAGAGAGACGGGCACGCTTCCTGCTCCTCTGTTAGAAGCCCGGCAGGGCCCGGCTTAGATCCGCTCCAGCCGCACGTGCACAGCCGTTCGGGTGCCAGTCCAAGGTTTTCCTGTGCCCTGTTCCCTTTTGGCATGGGTGAGGACGGCAGGCCAGGCCAGCCCAGCTGTTGTCCCAGGCACGTGCGACTCACTGGGGTTCCCAGAGCTGCATGCCTGAGGCCCAGAAATGGCAAAGACTGCTGGTTATCCTGGCTGGGCATTTCTGCAACCCCTCTTACCAGGCCCCCAACCCCGTGGGGAAATCCCACTGAAACCCACTCAGTTCCTGTGAAGAGAGCCATGTTCTTCCTTTCTGGGCAGCCGGAGGCCTGTGCTTGTCCGCTGGCTTCTAATGAAGCCATTTACCCTAAAGGGAGTTGAGCTGCATCTCTTCCCTTGTTGGAGGGGTACCTAGCTCCCAGGTGGGACAAGGGAGGATGTGGCAATGAACGAGTTAAATCCAGGCGCAGAAGGCAGTGAAAATGAGCAGTGAGCTGAAATGGTATTTTGCCTGCCTGCTGGGTAATCCCTCGCGAACGGGACCGCATGCAAAGAAACCCTGCTTGCCCTGCGGAGTTTTTGCTCGGGGCTGTGGGTTTTGCACGTCCCTCAATGCTTTTTGCTTTCCCTCGATGCTGCCTTCGGAGCAAAGCCACGTAAAATACAGGATTCCCTCTAGCAGGCACAGGCAGCATCTCCATGCGCCGATCTCGGGAAAAGGGGTTTTGCGGCCCGTGCTGCGGTGTGAAGCGCGACCCTCCCCGGGCATGTTCCAAGACGCGCGTGGACTTGTTCGCAGCGCGGCAGACTTTGCGCTCCAACGGCCTTGTTATCAAAGGAGGTTTTATCCTTGGCTCTTGATTAAACTGAAGACCCCTCTGCAAAGACGCTGGGCTGCAACCAAAGCTACACGCCATAATGAAGAGAAAATTGCCCTTGAGCACACGAATAAAATTAATTAGTTTTATTAACCCAGTGAATTGGTTGGCTAGGGCATAGGCATTGCTATGCTGATCAGAACAGCGATGGAAAGAAAGCAAGGCCTTGTGTTGGATACTCAAGAGATTTGGAGTGAATTTTTGGCTCTGCCCCCGACTCATGTTGTGATCTTGGGCAAATCACTGGATCTGGCTGTGCCTCTGTTCCCCATCCTTATAATCAGGGGTGATTATTCCTTTGCTGCTTCTACTGATGTGCAAGGTGCTAGTTGCTACAGCAATGAAAAATGGGGGCCTGGAGTAGTTCCTGCCCATGCTGAGTCTTTCCTTTGGCTTCAGTGAGATCTACATTGGGCCCATTTGAGGACCTGCATGGCTGGGTGCTGGTCTGCATCTCTGCCTCCACGCAAAAGCTCCTAAATGAAGTCTGTTTGCAGTTGTGCAACACTATGCATGGACAAGGGAGATGGATTACTTCCTGACCTCCACATTGCATCAGTGAGGTGCCTTGAAGCATGAGATCTGCTTATCCATCCCATGGAGAGTTGCAGAGGATATTAGGGGTATACATTACCCAGGTCCTTGGCTTTAAACAAATGCGGCTACAGGATACGACTGTCAGCTCTTCTGCTGCAAAGGTGCAAGTCCTTGAAGGGATGTCCAGATGACCTTTTTTGTACGATTGCTGAAAGCAAGAGGTTTCAAAGAGCAGGCAGCATTTTTCTTTTTTTTTTTTTTAAGAATATAACTGTACACCTGTCCATTTGCATAGTTCACCACAATTTGACTTGCAGAACCTCAGCCTTCCCTGGAATTAGGGTGCTTTCAAGGCAAGAGTTGGGTAGGACGAACATAACTGTTCACTTGGACCCTCATTTAAGACACGGTGACCTACGGCCTTGGAGACATGCAGCCAGCCCTGTACTGGCCCGGTCGTAGGTGATTTCCCTACGAGGAGGCCTAAAGGCATGCTGTGCTTTACTGCACTGTTTGGTTTTTCTCTCTGAATTTTACTCCGCTGTCCACTTTCTTCCAGTAGATTTTTCCCTGTCCACCTGTGGATTTTAATTCATTTCAGGGTTGCACAAAACCTTTCAATCCCATCAGCCTCCTCCAGAGTCCGTTAACCTCCCAGCAGACGGCAGCTTGTTTTGAAAGCCAGCTTTTGTTCTCCCTCCCCGCAGCACTAATGTGCCGTGGTTCAGCGCTCCCCCCCGCCCCGAGCCAGCAGACCTCGTGTTTGCCTGGAGGTCTCTGCACTTGGTTTCCAAGGCTATTTACAGACCCAGAGGGCCAGGTCCTCAGGACGGTGTGAATCAGCATAGCAGTGATGACTGCAACAGTGACGTACGTGAACACCCATGTTTTTGGGTCCGTATCCAACCTGGCCCCGACTCCGGTCCTTTGCCAGCCTGCCTCTGCAAGGTGCTGAGGCCTTGCGGTGTGCCTCCCTGCTGTGACAGGTGGATCCACAGTGTTTGTTTCCCTTTTTGCTCCAATGCTTCAAACCCCTAATTATGTTCCCCTTTAGCTCCCCGCAGCCGTCTCCGTCTGCGATGGGACTTGATTACCGGTGTTTTCCAATTGTCTCTACTGACTAATGAATGCATTTACATAAAAGCCCTGCATCTGAACCCACCTACACACTGAAGCTGACTGCAAGTTTAGCTTCCTGGAAGGCAAGTCTCCAAAACCTATGAAAGGGGAAACGACGCCCCATCCCTCAGTTTGCCCGTGCAGCTGTGTGACTTCCTCCGCAGGCTGTGAATGCGCTGCTTGGATTATTTGTGACCTGCCTATGAGGCCTTGGCCCTGGTGGCTGCTTTCTGCTTAGACGGTCTCACTTTTTCAGCTGTAAGGCAATGGCTAGGTCTTAACTGGGGACACTGGGATGCGAGGAATACTGGAGCAGCATAATCACAAGCCTTGCATCCTGCGAACCTGCTGTAGGCCGTGCCCCAGGATGTGCGGCTTCCTCCCCTGCTCCGCTCCCAATGCATGTTAAAAACAGGACATGGCTCCTAGCCACAGCGTGTGCAGGTGGGTGATGTGGTACCCATCTATCTTGACAGCTTTGTTAGTGCAAGGAAAAGCAGGGGTATGGGTGCAGGCTTCTAGTCTCCTCTCTGCCATCGCCTCCCTGTATAGCCTAGGGCAAGTCTCTTTTATCTCTCTGTGCCCTGGTTTCCTCGCCCATAAATTTGGGGCAGTAACATGTCTTCACTAAAAGCTCAGTGACTGCTTGCAGAGTGCTCTTAGATAATTTCACAACAGAACGAACCAGAGACGACCAGTTGGATACATCCACTGTTGTGCCCATAATGCCTCAGAGCGGAGATGCCCAGGCTCTTGAGGGATTCCTGCGTAACGCCACGTGCATTTTATTGATTGCACATGGGGGTTACTTAGGAATCAGAACTTGTGGTGGAGGTGAAATCTTTTCTTAGACCAATTAGGTATTTGCAAATATATTTGCAAGCTTTTGGGCACATGGCTTGCAAATAAAGAATTTGTTTGGCAGGGATCTAGTTTGTCTAATAAAAGGTACCACTTCTTCCACGAGTTCTGATTCCTTTTTGCTTGTAGACCGGTATGGCTGTAACCTATGTCTCTGAAACAGGGGGTTATTTAGAGCACTTTCCTGCCCACCAGCTGCCCAAAGGCAGGTGACTCCCCTGCTCCCTTGTGCTGACTTGCTGGCTCGAAGGCTTATTTATTTGTGCTCTGTTCTCCCAGCGGAGCCTTCCCTACCTGCACGGAGGCTTTTACCCTGTGCCACTATAAGCATGTCTTTTTGATGCTTGCAGTGCAAGGGCTTGGCGGGGTTTAAATAAAACCGCGCCTGCATCTCAGCAGCGCCAGTGGAAATGGCTCAAGACGGCCATTCTTTTCTCCCTTGCCATCAGCAGCGGTATCCCAGGCGTGCTCCTGGCAGGGGCTGCGTGGCAACAGCAGATGTTACCGGCCCACCCTCCTGTGGCCGGCGGGCTGCAGACCGAGATCTTTACAGGCAAAACAGG
This sequence comes from Crocodylus porosus, assembly GCF_001723895.1. NCBI lineage: Eukaryota > Metazoa > Chordata > Crocodylia > Crocodylidae > Crocodylus > Crocodylus porosus. The sequence goes on along the minus strand of NW_017728935.1, from coordinate 124,641 downwards.
TACGGTGGTAGCGCACGGGCCCCACTGAGAGCAGGAGCCCCCAGTATCTGGTCCATTCTCTAGTCTGAACATCGATCGGTGTATAGGAGCCACTGCCTGCTAGTCACTAAACCACGGAGAGCACTGTGGGTCAATAAATCACTGAAGTGCTTGCTCGCTGGAATTCGAGTATCTGTCTGCCTGTTATTGACTGCTCTGATCTTGGTCCCTCCTGCACCGTACGCCTGCGTGGCAGGCATCGCCTTTCCCAGAGGGACAGCTCGGACCTCTAAGGCTCAGAGTTGGAACAATTCAAACGATAGAAATATTCAAGTGGAGGTAACCAGCCCTCAGAAAGAGGTAAAGCGAGCTCCAGGCTGGTTTAAGAGCCCCCCGGGCAAAGCTCTAGACACCTTCTTCAAGGAAACCTAACGGTTTCCGCAGCTCTTCTTAAGTGCTGCAGGGGACTTAGGAAGTTGTTTGCGTGTTTTTAGGCAAAATTTCCCCGCCACAGTGGAAAGTAAGTACTGCGGGAAGTAATCGTGTGTTTGGAGCCTCTGTCGTACACGGAACGCTAGCAACTGCTCTCGCTAGGACGGAAGGCAAGTAGACAGTTGTGGGACGTTGTATAGCCATAAAGGAGATACTGTGCCATACGTATCCTGTTTCTAAGGTGCCCTGGGCTGGCAAAGCCCTGTATACAAAACGAGGCATTAAATAGGCTTTATTTCTCTTTTCAGATTGTAGCAAAACCAGCCGACGAAGAAAAACACAAGCCTCTCACCGTCCAGGAGCTAAAGCAGAAAATTGATGATTTCAATGCAAAGGTCAAAAGCTGCCTGTTGATGAAGCTGGTATGTATTTTATTTATCCATTGATATGACTTCAAGTATTGACAGCAGGCTGTTAAGCCTGACCGAAGGAAGGAGGTCTCGTTCTAGCCGTCGGCAGGGGGGCATCGCGCTCCATGGACGTGTCCAGAACCTCCGATTTGTGCTGAACAGTAGCAGCACAGGGGTCTTGCTGCGGGGGGGGTGCCTAGACTGCAGAGACGAATGGCAGGTAACTAGCTGTGGCAGTAATTGCTTTGGTCACCACTACAGGGATTGCTTGCCTTGCATCTGAATCCTACTGTGGAAAATGAAGCCTGAACGTGGTGTTTGTGTTAACTCGTGCTATCAAGTGGCTTTCTCCTGAGACACTCGAGAGAGCGGCTGGAATCTAAACGGTCTGATCAGCTCTGCAACCGGGGGGCGTTTGAATCGGGCTTGTACCTGCAGGCTGGATCCAAGGGGGCTTGCGTGTGGGTGGGCCTGTGCGAGAGGAGCCTGGCTTCCCTGGGGCAGAAGCAGTGTCTGTGCCCCACCGCTGTGCCTGGAGTGTGGGGCGCTACTCTGATACTAGTGGGAGCACTGGTGAACCCTGACATGACTTAGACTCCTGAATCCTGCTCGCCTATTGGGGGTCAGTGGGATTTAGGCTCCAGAGTTGCAAAAGCTTTTGAATTTGCGACCCTCTGAGCAAGATCTTGATTCATCAAAGGGCCTGAGCACATCCCTGCGTGACCAGCTGGCCGTTCAGGTCACCCCGAGAAGAAGCCTGGGTCCCTGCTGACACGAATCAGCGGTATGAAATGACGTGACTTCGAGTCCCCTTGGTCCTGATAGTGGTTCCCAGCCGACTGGGGCCAGGGCATGTGTGGGGTGGGAATCGCTTGCTGCTTTTGGTGTTGCTTGGGCCTGACCAGAGTCCCACCAAATCAAATGAATGACTTGTTCACATTGGACATTATCTGAAGTCCACTGATCTGGCCTGTGGGAGTAGAGGGCCTGAAACTCTTTCACTGGCCTTGTATCTAATTGGGGCCCTTTCGTGTTAGCCCCACAGCCATCCAGATGACTGTTCTTGAGCTAATGTGTTATTTTTTTGCTAGGAGGGAAAATCTGCCCAGTAATCTGTGTTCAGCAGATACCAGCAAATGATTTGCCACAAATAGATGGGGCTGTATTGTTCTAGCTCAGATGAGTCATAGTAAAATAGCACCCTCCAGTTCGGCAGCTGTCTCGCAGCGTATTTGGAGAGGCTGGGCCCTTCTGGAAACACGTGTCGCCGTCAAACTTTTCAACAATGTTGTGGAACCCGTCATTAATTTGTCTACAGTTCTAGCCCTTGATTGCAGCCTTGTTTGCCGCTTGGGGGAAAAACAATTACAAATCTGAAGCCCCGGTGATGAGCATGGGGAGTCTGAGGAAATGAGTGTTTCACAAATTGGACCTAATAAAAAGGAGCTAATTCCATAAGCTGTTACAGATCAGAAGGAAGGAACTTCTGAAAAACAGAATTAACGTACGTTTTGGAGAGCAGCATTCAGGTGTTAACTGGTTCAGGAGGGGCGGGTTTTTTTTTTTTTTTGCAATTGCTATTATATGCAAACGAACTTGGAGCCTGTTTTTTACATGAGGACATTGGTTAGAGCTGGGGTGGATAGAAACTAAAGGAAGGAAGAGCCCCGCTCCAGTTTGGGGTGTCTAATGAATTTTTTTTCCTGCTTCCTGACTTTTTTTTCTGATCCATACATCAGCATAATGGTAGCCTGGGTTTTGATGGAGTTTGTGCGGGTCATTTTCTTTTTAGGCAAATGGCAAATCTTTTTTGCCCTTGATCTGTGGAGAAAAAAATCCCACCTCGGGTCACGGTAGCCATTAGCTCACACCACGCAGGGCACCCACATTCCAGCACCTTGAACATTTTGTTCCAGATGGTTTTATAGATCTGCAGAAGTCTGGCACATAGGTGCTGTCTGCTTAGCTGGGATTAGATTTCTCTTTATAGCTTTGCAAGGAGCTAGAAAAGGCTTTTATCTCTAGCTTTGATCCAGATGGTGGAGGTTACAAGAGAGCAGCTGATCCCTTGGAAACGTCCTTTATCCAGGTTTGAAATCTGTTGAATTTTCCACCGTTTTAGACTCCGATTTTTAGCATTACAGCTTGCATCTGCAATTCAGAGTTCTGGTCCAAAGTTTGCATGCCAAGAAACACTTTCTAAACCCATCTGTAGCTAAAGCAGAGAGAAGTGCAGTTGCAAATCGTGCTGTTTTTAATGCTGTTTTTCCAGATTTTTTTTTTCTTTTTTGGGCACAATCAGTTTAAATATGAAGACAGCAAAAAGGCTGGAAAGAATTTTAGGAAATTCTTGAATAGCAAGGATCAGGAAGAATTTTGTAGTGATGGACCCTAAATTGCTAGTTACTTTAACATGACTAATAGGATACTTTCAAGCTGTTAATTGCACAAGCAGTAGGGAAAATTGTCCCTGCCGTAAGCCCACAGGGTCTACTACTGTGTTGAGTGTTCCTGAAGGCCATTCAGCTGGAAAAAGATGCTGGCATTAGCTGCAAACCTGTCATGAGCGTACTCGCTGGAGCTTTGACTTTGATTATCTCCTTCACCCTAGAACGAAGATGGCACCTACACGGGCTTCATTAAAGTGCACTTGAAACTGCGCCGGCCTGTGACGGTGCCAGCAGGGATCAGGCCGCAGTCCATCTACGACGCCCTCAAGGAGGTGAACATGGCCGACATGACAGACAAGAGGACTTCGTTTTATTTGCCGCTGGATGCTGTCAAGCAGCTCCACATCAGCAGCACGACCACAGTCAGCGAGGTCATCCAGGGGCTCCTGAAGAAGTTCATGGTAGTCGACAACCCTCAGAAGTTTGCACTTTTCAAGGAGATGCAGAAAGACGGGCAAGGTGAGCTCACCCCCGGGAGGTCTTAGTGGCAGAGACGGGTCCCCCCCTCCTCAGCTTGGGAAATCTCAGCTGCTTCCTCCCCCAGCCACAGCTGGAAATGGTTCTTATTCTGTGTTGTTGTGCAGGTCACTGCACAGAGTCCTAGTCCCAAAGTACCTAAAGAGACAGGGCAGGTGACAGTGGTGAAAAGGGGAAGGTTGCTCTCCCTGTCTTTGAACTGAGAACTGGAGGAAAGATGAAGTATCCTGCCCCTAGTCGCAAGGGGTTTGAAGGAAGCTGGCGCTTGTCTCTCTGGAGTCCTCCTCTGGTGCCTTTAACCATGTGGCCCATCCTGCCTGGCATTCCCAGATGCAGAATTTCCATAGGCAGCACTTCCCAGGAGAAGAGCTGCCATGCTACTTGATGTTCTTGCCAAAATGCTAGCCCGGGAAGAGCCACAGTTGCCCCATGGCCTTCCATCCTGACCTGAACTAACTATCGCTGCAGATCCCACGTTCTGTCGGAGCCAGGGGTGTTAAACGCTGGGGTCCTGGCCCCGTTCTGAGGTAGATAACCAAGTGTGCCTGACCCCAGTTCCCTCTGCTCTACCCATTAAGTTTTCCTTCCCTTGCTGCACAATTCAGTCATGTTCACGACTCAGTGCAATGTCACTGTGAAAGGGGAAGCAGTTGCTGTCTTGCCTATGGTGTATATACGAGTGCATGAGCTTCAGGATGAAAGGCGCATACATGGTAAAAATTATGAAGGACAAAAAAAACCTTTGCCAGGTATAGACAGTGTTTTGTAGCACAGTAAATCCCGGATAACTTTTACTGTCTTTCCCTGTGTGGTAAGAACATCTCTGTTTTGGCCCTCATTGGCTACCGCAGTAGGACTTGCTCAAGGATAAAACTCAATCTGCACATGCTGATATTAATTTCATGCCTGTGCCAGCAGCTTACTGGTGCATAGATGAGATCTAATTTCAAGCACTCAGACTTGAGTTACGGGGTCTCGTGTCAAAGCAGATGCAAAGATGGCCACCTTTTGCGGAGCGTGAGGTGGGGTAGTGGCAACCAGGAGATGCTGCTTCCCGGTAGCGCGATGCACCTGCCCTTACAAACAGGAGCTCGTGTTAAGGTGTCATTACAGAGTGAAGCTGGCCTTAATGAACACCCCACTTTGACTTCTCCAGCCCCACTGTTCACTGTCACCTCATTTCCCTCTCCCGCGATTTCCCCAGTCCGCCATCACCGATGCAGCGGGAGCACTGTCACCAGAAGCTGCACCACTTTGGCTCTATAGATTAGTTCTCGGCCCATCAGCTGGAAGGTAAAATAACTTGGGACCCCAAAGGAGTCGGATGCCCCACACCCATTGCAATTTGGAGGGAGTCTCGCTGTTCCTTATCTTCTCTAATTCTCCTTGCCCCGTGATTCCTGCGCTCAGCCTGAGACTTGGAACCGGCTGCCTAAAGTTAAGCTTCTGAATCCTAGTCTGGGAGCCTAAAAAAGCAGCCCAATTTCAGAAGGGTGAAGCCCAGAGACACCAAGGGAAACACTGGATCATCCACCTTTTTTCTGAAAATCAAGCACCTATTTAAGCACCCTGGCAAGGCTTTGTGGGCTGCATTCGCTTCAGCCACCCAGTCCTGAGAGCCATGACCTTGAGGACTATCCATTAAGCTTGGTCGTATGTTCAGGTTGAAGTGGAAGGAGATGGAGTGTAGTCAGGCTGAGGACACAAGTGCTTGATGTGGATGGGCTGCCCTGGCAACAAGGGAGTTTGCATGAGGCTACTAGCTTGAATGGCACCGGCTGTACAGGTGAAGCCTGTCCATGCTTGGACTCTGTATACCTGCACCGGTTCAACATGTTCATTTTGCAGACAAATTCATGTTCAATCTTACATGGCAACTTGGCATCTGATGCATTTCTAACAACTTCATCAGTAGCTGGTGCTGCCTTGGCCCTTACAAGCCCGTCCCCTGGAGAAAGGCCACCCTAGGGTGGCCCTTAGTCCTGAAGTCTGGCTCAAGACGCCATAAGACTGATGTTGTTTCCAGACCGTTGCTCTGCCCTCACTTCCAAAGGTTCATTGTGAATCTCTCTCTTCTCTCGCAGTTCTCTTCCAGAAGCTCTCTCTAACAGAGTACCCCTTGTATCTCCGGCTGCTGGCTGGCCCCGACACAGATGTGCTCAGTTTTGTACTGAAGGAAAACGAAACGGGGGAAGTTGAGGTATGTCTAGGACTCGCTGTCACTTGGCTGTTGCACAAATGTTAACCGCTTGACAAAAAACCGTGGCGGTGTTAAACAAACCTGTATGATTTACTGCAGCAGGAGCCCTGTTGGAGGGGGACAAGCGATAGCATTACCATTTCTATCGTCCAAAAATGCTGAATTGGACAACTGTCTTTTGCGGGGGGGGGGAATATTAAGCTGATCGAAGGATCCCTGTGTTTTTTCAGAACCTTTGACCCCCTCCATTTTGTTACTCCAAACTTGCCCTGGGTTTTGAGAACAAAGGTAAATTTAAGCTGTAAAAATGCTGAGGCCGGTTTGATGTTTTGAGACGATAATCTGCGTGTGTTTGTTTATGGAGCTAAGCTAGGCCGCCTCACGGTTCATCCACCAGGATTAGATTAACTAAAATGCTGCCAGAACTAAGCCACTAGTTTAATTTGAGAGGGGTCAGGTCAGCGATGCGCAGTGTAATGAATCCACAGCCACTTAAGGCTTCAGCTGCAATTATGGCAACTCAGAGACAGGCTGATTAAACCATGGGAATCCGCTAGTTAAGCTACAGGAGATGCACTCTTGGCTCCCACATGACAGAAGAGTGCATGACGCATATCTGAAATGCAAAACTTTTAAACGGCGTGGTTCAGCGACGATACCTTTTTAATAAGAGGTATCGTCGCTGAACCCCGCGTTTTAGAGTTTTGCATTGCTTTTTCTCTCAGACCAGAACGGCTACCAAATACGCCCTGGACACGCTGGAACACTTCAGTGGTGCCAAAAAAGCTCCTCCGCTGCAGTGTGAAAGAGGAGGTATGGCAGGGAGGCACCTGATAGAGCAACTGGTTCAGAGAGGCAGGAGCTTTCACAGGCTGCAGCTTGCTTCATCAGATGCGAAGAGCATGCCTCAAACAGAAATGCAGCCCTCTCTTCTGCCTTGATGACACAGCCAACTCCCTCTCGAGAGAGAGAGAGAGAGAGAGAGAGAGAATAAAAGTTGCTACGTACATTGGCCCAATATTCCTGTGTGATATTGCACGGAGCCCAACTCTGCATGCAAGGTGACAGCCAGGCTCCCAGGCTGCTGCATTAAAGCATTTGCATTGCAAATGTGATATTCAGTGAGAGCATCATAAGAAAGATTGATCCCTGCTGGCTCCACTGCTTGTGGGGGACTTCACGGTCCCTCGGTGTTAGGACATGGGTGATCGGCACTATTGTCTCCATCCCTTTGGGGACCTGACCCCTCTCTCATTGGGGAAAAGTCTACGTTCAACCGGAGAACTTGGGTTTTGCTTGGGACTGCAGTCCCCTGATGGGTTCGCCCCTCGGGGGGGTGTTGTACCGGAGAATCCTGGCGCTCCATCTCCAGGCGTTGAGATGAGGCATAAGTAAAACTGAGGTAACTTAAAACATCTTCCCTTCACTCCCTTCAGTTGTGAGTGCAGACTTGGAGGAACTAGAAACCCCAGCCCATAGCTAAGGGAAACTTTGCTCATTTTTGCTTGTCTTTGCTTTGTCTGCAGTGGGATGCATTCTCCATTCCAGAACTACAGAACTTCTTAATGATACTGGACAAAGAGGAAAAGGACAAAATCCAGCAAGTACAGAGCAAGTATGGCAGGTTTAAACAGAAACTACAGCAGACCTTGAAAGAAGCAGGAGGAAAGCCCGGATAACCCACACGGAAAGCACATGCAGTATCAGACTAAGCTAGGTAGTTTTTTTTTTTTTTTTTTTTTAACCAAAAAAAAAAAAAAAGACACTTCTCAGGACACCTCAAATTGGTCTCTCTCGCTCTCTCTGTCTCTCCCCCTGAGGACTGGCATGCATGCCACCCAGAGACAAGTGTTGCATTTCTTTTCCTTCTCAGATTTTTATTGCTGGACCTCAGCCAGTCAAAGAACAGAAAGCCTATGCTTCAAATCTGTAGGCCCTCAACAAACCAAATACAGCTGCTGCTTAGCTTTCATTCCTTGCATCGGATCACCAATCGGAGAAACTTCACAGTAACTGCCCAATGTTAAATAAATAGGGACACCTAGTCATTGCTTTCTCGGGCACTTCCTTCAGCCATCTCCCAACACCCGGCCTGTTGGTTTTGCTCTGAGGTGCTGTGGATGCATCGTGCATGTGTGCGTGTATTGTGTCACTCCAGTGGCAGGGCACCCCACGCAGGAAATTGCAGGCAGAGCAAGGAGGGTTGTTGCACCAGACCATGTGGAAGTTGCAGCTGCAGTTGATGCCAAACAGATGGTTGCACACTTTTAAAACCTACTGAAAAGGTCATCGGATGCCAAGAAGGCTCCAGCTCTACAGCAGTCTCTCCTATAGATGTTGCTGTGACTTAGGGAATGCTTGTTCTAGGGAAAGACTAATTTTTGTTTTTTAAATAAGAGTCAGTCGGAGGAGGAGGAGGAAACTATTTGATTGGGCCAGTCAGTCTGCGGGAGGGAGCAGGTGTTCTCCAAAGTTTAGCTTGGTCATTCTCTGCCTTGCCAGGCTCCTGAGCAGCAAAAAGGGGGACCAGTCTTTGTACAGATTTCCATCTGAAAAGTAGGATCCTGGTGAAGGTGTGGGAGACTGGACAATGGCTCTGTACCAAACCCTCAGCCATAACTACCAGATGTGCTGATAGGCTCAAAGCTCCTCCTAGCACAAAGCACACTCTGACCAGGAGCTGTGCCCAGCTTGCTGCGGCCCCTTGCTGTACTACAGAGGGTCTCCTTCCCACTTAGCCTGCTGTCTCCTGCTGCTTGCCTCCCACTCCCCCCTCTTCTGTCCCCCGTTTACTACCTCTGCTCCCTGCACTCATCCCTTGCACTTCACCATCCTCCCAGCATCCCACCTTCCAGCTAGGCCTCCTGCCCTGCTCTGTGCTCGGAGCTGGGAGAATATAGCAGGACCTGCCTCAAGGCTCATCACTGGCAGCCACATGCATGTTCCTTCCTGAGAAGTGCTTAGCTTGGTGCCCATGGGCTCTGCTGCAGCTGGAGGCGAGGCGGCCCCGCATGCTGCAGCGCAGCTCTAGGCTAAAAAGTGAAGTCGGAAGCATCTTAAAGGGACACCAACTTATTTACACTTCTCTGCCTGGAAAACTTTAACTTATGAATCTTACAGTTACAACTTGTAACTGAAAGGTGACTTTTTCCAGCATTTGCACATAGTGTAAAATCTGAGTGTCAAGTCCCTTTCACGCTCTCCCTCCTCTGCTTGTGTCTTTGACATGGTAATAAGGAAGAAAGAGAAAGGAGTGGGGGAAGTGCAAAATGGCATGGAGAGAGAGAGAATCTGAAAGGACTTGGTCTGATTTGATTAACTAAAGTGTCCCTTTAATGTTGTTCAGGAGGAAGGAGCAATTCCAGATCAGGGGCCCGGCTTGCTGGATGACAACAGCGATGGAAGTCTAGTTCAAGAATCTCAAATTTACCTCAGTGCCTTTTTTTGTTTTAAGCTGAAAACTTAAAGCTAATGAGGCCCATCAGTGGGAAGGGCTTTTCTAAAAGGCCCTGCCATTTCTCCCCCACCCCACCCCACCCCTTTCCTAAAGTACTGTTGGGCTGAGGCTGCTCATGTCTCCCAGGGGGAAGGGAGGAATCCTTACATTTTTGCCTCCAGGTGAATGCACCTGGGGCTTGTGCTTTTGGGTTTCCAAGACCTGAGAGAGCAACTGTCCCACTTAGCAAGCTCGCCAATAGCAGAGATGCCACATAGCGCCAGCGTAGGCTCCAGCCAGTCGTCTGGACCAGTCTGATGCCAGGGAACACAGTGCCAGGAGGGGGATCCTGGGTGACCTCTGGCAGCCTAAAGGGAGCATAAAGAAATCCAAAGCTCTGTGGGCAAAATGCTTAACTACCTCACGAGGCCATGGTGAGGTAGGTAAGTAGTTAGCACTTATAGACTTGAAAGCACTGTACAAATCTCGACGGAGCAGAAGGAAGCACACTGTAAAACACCACTAGTTCTGAGAAGCAAGATCCAGATTTTTTTTTTTAAAAAAAACAGAAGCCCTTGTCATTTTTCTGGCTAACAGTTGTCAGAAGTTTTATGGATTTTTTACTAGTTTTTCAGTGACTTCCCCCCGTCTGGGACCCCAGCATGTCTTTGACGTTTTGTAGAAGGCATGGCTTCTTATGCAATTACCGTGAATGCTGCTGCAAACCTCCTGCAGAAAGGGGGGCTTTTTCTTTTCTTTTCTTGTTTTTCTTATTTTAAGATCTGGGGCATAAGAAGAACAGGTTAGTCCTGAAACCAAGCCTTCATGGTGGTAACGCAGGCCCCTTCCTTAAGCGCAAAATACTGCTGGCAGTGCCTTTGGTTAGTATTGTGTTGCCTAGTATGCGTGTGAATTTCTTTTTTTTAAATGTCCACTGTAAAACATGTAAAATACCATGTATAGATTGGAATAGCAAAGCTTCTGTGGCAAAGTGAAATGCATTTTTGCAATGCTGTAATTTATTTTTATTACTCCCTGTTAATTACCTATGGCATTTTTTTTTTTTAAATGCCACTCACTTTCAGCTTTTTTGAAAGTTCTGAAACCCGTCCCTCCCATACAGACAGTGTAAACAAGCAAGCCAATAAAACTTGGTGCAAAAGTTCGCTCTGGTCCAGTTCGTTTAAAATGGTTTTGCGCCCTCCTGTGGAATCTGCTTGTCTTTTGCACAGTGTTTCAAGGGAATCTGTTCTTGTCAAATAAAGCTGTCATGGTTCTAAACTTACAAATA
>NW_017728935.1:94957-113875 GCF_001723895.1 Crocodylus porosus | reverse complement strand
CTTGTCTTTTGCACAGTGTTTCAAGGGAATCTGTTCTTGTCAAATAAAGCTGTCATGGTTCTAAACTTACAAATTGGTGTTGGGGTGGGCGGGGGGGAGACTTGATGTAGGAGTAGAGGTTATGCTGTGGTGAAATCACTTCAGGGACAAATCTTTTAAACAATCCCTAGGTTTGCAAATTGGACTTCAGCTGCAGCCAAGCCCCAGGATGCACACAGGACCTTGCAAACATATGCATCTGTTACTACTGAAAAGCAAGCTAAGTTTTCCCTTGAGTACCTTCCAAATGTGTGGCATTAGTGACACCTGGAAGGATATGGACATTAAGAACTTTCTGGTTCGGACTACTGGGTAATGGATGACAATGTGCAATTTTCTGCCCTACTTGGACAGTCGCTTAGTTCTTTTATGCTTTTGTTAATTAAATGCAGCATGTATGTAAAACAGTAGCAAGTCAGTGGCCACTGGGCTCCCAGAGTTCCCTCAGTAACAGCTGCACACCCCAAATCAGCAGGCCCTCTCGGCCTGTGGGTGCCCCTGCCAGGCACTGATTGCCTTAGGGGCTCCTCAACCTCCCCTAGGCCATGGCCCAAGCCTTGCAGGCGTTACCATCTAACATTTGGCCTTTCCAGGCAACAGGGCCCCTGGCCCTCTCTAGACTTGACAGCTGCTCAGGCCTTGAGCAGGTCTCAAGGCCATTGTGTGCACCCCCAGCCCCCCTCTCTGGCACTAATGGAACCCCCTTAACCACCCCTTATAGTCCTAACCCAAACTGCAACATAACGAAGCAGGCACACCCGGTGCACTGCTACACACCTCCCTTTACACTCTCCCGCTGGGTTCCCCTTGTGGCCTGTGCTTGCTCCCGGGCATGGGTGTTGTCTTGGGGCTCTGACATTCCCTAGGCCACAGGTGTAGTTACTGGGCCGCTCTCACCCTCTTACTAACAGCCAAAAGGCAAAGGGAGGGCATGGGATGCTCAGTCTTTGCCTAATCTTTGCTCCAAGCCAAAAGGCACAGATTTTTCCATCTCTTACCTAGGGGGTCTCCTACCAGAGTCCTAATCTACCTGCCTTGCTCCCCCTAGTGTGTTCTGGGGACTTCAAGGCTTCAGGGACCTCCCATCATTAATCCTACTGCCCTTCAGGACTTCCTGATCATTCCCCAGCTGAGTCTTCCCTCTGAGGTTCAAATAGTTTATGACCTCCACTATTTTCAGGGCAGTCTCTTTAGCTTTACACTTGGCCACAGCTTGGCCACCCGATTTCCCCCTAGTCTCTGCACAGTTCTACAAACGTAATACGCCCAGTTTTCCTTCTCAAATGGTCTTTTATACTCCACCAGCTAACCTCACTCTGGGAGGTTACTTGTAAACACCCTTCTGATCCCAAGCCAGCATTGCTTACCTCCTGGGCTGGTGTCAGGTTGATGTCTCCGACCTCAGACGGTACTGGCTGTCTGCTTGTTCGTAGGTATGGCGGATGAACTTTGTGTGGTCTGGGATCACACAGGCTGCTGCAGTCCACTTGTAGCCAGCAGGACCTCTGGAATCCTCTGCACTCCTCTAGCCTCCCTGCCTGCTCAGAGGGTTCTCCTGCACAGCAGGGTATTTACCCCTGCAACGGTCGTCTCTGCCCCCATCCTGGAAGCACTTTCTTCTTTCCCCCTGCTAACAGAGTACGTCTACAGCATGGCCTTACACCATAACCAGTCCAAACAGGGCTCTCAAAGGAGCAGGCACACCCAGTGCACTGCTGCAAAACCGTGAAGTAAAAAGGCACTGGAACCAGTCACATGGGGAACAGCTGGACAGTTGGTCAATACCAGGAGGAGGACATGGTAAGGCTTTTCAGTGCTTTTTCATTTTTATTAAAAATGAACAGCTAAAGCAATTGTAATCTTTGGGTGAAACTCTGGCCCTGCTGAAGTCACTGGCAGGACTCCCCTTTGAATGAAAGGGTCCAATATCTCCCTTGGGTAGGCAGAACCATGTATAAATAAGAAGATGGGACTATTTCTTACAAGAAGCGTTTTACTTCTTCCGGCCAAGCTTCGGAGCCTTCTCTAGACCTTGCATGTACTTCCGAGGTAGCCGGTATTCTTCTGCAACAGAAACAAGCGTCCATGTCAGCTCTGCACCAGAGCCAGGTATCATCAGAGCAAGTCCCAGTTTGTAACCGATACAGACCTGGGCTCTGTGTGAACTCACCTAGCAGCAGCTTGGCAAGATGGTGGATCTGGTTGCCTTGGATCTGGACCTGCACACGATCCTTGGCCTCAGGCAGTGGGCTAATAGTGGCACTGGCCTGGACTCTTTGCTGCAGAGTGGTGGCAACAGATTGGGGGTCCAAGCCATACAGCTCAAGGTTCTTAATAATTGTCACCTGTGGGATGGGCACAGAAGGATCGTTACTTTGGAGGTTATAAAGCACTCCTTCTGCCCGACAGCTAGCTGGCTGGACCTGGGCATTCAAGCTTTCCCCATAAGTGTTGCAGCATGGACTGAAGGACAGCATTCCCATCCCTCCCTCACAAACAGTCCCAGTTTAAACCTCTACAGGCAGCAGGAAAAAGTGCCACTGGGTACAAGCAGCAGCTGTGGTCCCTCCCCTCTTCTGTATGTAGTTAAACATCATAGGATAGGTTTTGAAGCTCCAGGACATATCCATGAGCCACCGTGCCAGGGCTGTACACCTTGAATTGCATTCCAGGCACTCTTTGAGCCCTAACCTGCAGATCTGGGAGGAAGGTGGTTTTGGTATAAAACTGCTTCCTGGACTGAAGCCAGGAAGTGCTGCCTTGCCCAGTGCCCACACTACTGTAATAACCCATGCCCTTCTGCTTCACCTTCCTAAGGGTGTGCTTAAGTCCTACCCCAGGACACAGGCACAGTCTGGAAGTGCTGGCACCCCCCACCATGGATGGCAGGTCCAAAGAGGATCCATCCTCTGCAGCACTGAGCAGGTAGTATCGTGTCTGTCTCCAGGCAGACAAGCTACCTAAATGTTCGGCAGAGACAAAAGGAGTCTGAGCCCAAGCTGCCATTAGCACGCAGGTCTCAGCTCTGAGCCCCATTCTTGCCGGCTTTCTGCTGTTACCTTTTTATTGGATGACCTCTGAGCTATGGTGATGTCAATGGGGCAGCCTTTTCCTTTCCTCACAATGGGTTCGTGTCCAAAAAAAGTCACCTGGTGGAAGGGCTGCAGCTGTGCCAGGCACCTGAAAAGGGTTAAGGCCAGTCTGTCACATGCAGTGAGAACAAGAGGGCTTCTCTGCACAGTTCTAGTACAGTGAGCCCTTCTCTTACTGCTTAGGGATCACATACCATGGAGGTTCCTATCCTGGTACTTGTATTGGATGAACAAGACTGCCAGGTTCTCAAGCTATTCATTTACTGGGAGGGGCCTGATTAAAACAAGTGAAGTGTCCAATCTAGCGTCTAGCGTGGCTGGGACACTACATTAGCTATGTCTCTCCCTGCTGGTAAACTAGTGCATGGGGCTCTTTCTATACAAGCATCCAATCTGTACAGATCAAAGGCAAACTGCAGATTAGTCCACGTCTGTCCAGCCTCACTGCTACCCTTCCAATCCAAGCCTTCAGGGACAGGGGACGCAGGTGCCTTAAAGCCACCTCTGCAACACTCACTTTAGGTAGAGGCTTTTTAATGCTATTCTGTTCAGCTTGTACATAAATCAGACCATTACTACAGTCACTGGCAAATAAGAGTGGTTTCACTGCAGTAAGCCAGGTAAAAATCACCAACCCTATATACTGCTACAGGTGCACTGTATTCCCCCATGGGCCAGGAACCTACTTGCTATTTGTATAGGCATTTGTCATGTACCTAAGTCTGGTTTTAGACAAGCCTCTGAAATTATCAGCAAGCTGCACCAAAAAGAAAAGGGAGGAAGGACCAGCTGATAAAAACATGCCTGTTCTCTCTCAGAACAAGCACAAGAACCTAGGCATATTCTGGAAGGAAAAAAAAAAAATCCAACTCAGAACAGTGAACAACAATAGTTAAAGGGAGAGCAGTGATGCAAATGCAATTTAAAATCCTGTTCTCCATGAAGCTTGGCTTGATAGAAATTGAACAAAACTGTTGGAACTGCTCCAAAATACTTTCAGGAAGATTTTCAGCAGTTGAAAACAATGGAGTAGTGAGAAAAGAAGGGAGAGTTTAGAACCTCCTATTACAGCTCTCTTGCTTATGTGCATATATCAGATTTGAACTTCAGAGGGAGTACTCGGAGAACGTTTATGTGGCAAATATGCTGGGAAGAGAGGAATGAATTGTCCAGTATGAATCTGTACAGCTCTCAGTTACTGCCTTGTAATGTATTGGGCAAGATAAAATTAAAGCAGTTTGTTAAATCTGAGTTTCCATGTTAAATGCAAGCTTTGGGTCTTGAAGGGTCTTTTAAGTTCCCCGGTGGATTTTTTTTGAAGACAGCGAGGATCTAAAGTTTGAAGCTTTGTTGCAGAGGATGTATTTACATTCTCTGTGCTTATGTTTGTACGGCTCAGATTGGTAGAATTAGGTTCTATTTTCTCAGCAGGCTTTGCTGTGAATGTTTATCGAGTGAGCGTTAAAAGAAAAAGTGGTGGATGTTTCAGTAATGTTTGGTGCACAGTGTGAAACGAAGGACTGGGACCTGCACTGTTTCTCTGTGGTATCGGCCAAGCATGTGCTACAAGTTAAGATGTATTTTTACACTAGCCATTAGGAAGCCACTGTGTAATTTAGGATAAAACTAGACTATTATGCAAGGCAGAATCAAGTGCTACGCTGAGTTTCAGCTAATATTTAGTAGAGCACACAACGGCAGTCACCTGTTCAGGAGATCGTCCCATTTGAGCTTTGAGATACTGTCTTGCTCCGCTTTATCCAACAGGCAGTCGCACAAGATGGGATTGATCTTTACAAAGCTGGAAGAAAACAGAACCATTAGAAGCAAGGCACACAGTCACAGTGCTATAATTCGGCAAGTTGTTCCGTACAGGATGTTTGGAATAGGGGACTGTCTTGATGCCTTCTCAGTGGCATCAAACACAGCAAGCCCTTGGGCCATGAGAAGGAATCCTAGGCACAATGGTAATAATTAAATTATTGCTTAGATTTTTAAACTAGCTAACTTTCCTTTTTCCAGTCCACTCAGTCCCTTGGGAAATGCGATGCATGTATAACATTCATGGCTACTCACTTTTTGTTTGTTTCATCAACCAACTCGTTCGTCTTTACGTAGTCGATGACGATGCTTCTCACATCACTGCTAGAGAGGATGCTGCCTTTTCTTTGGTCGCAGGAAGAAATAAGATGTTTAAAGAACAACCTTAGCATCCAGTGCTCCTATAGCAGCTTGCTTCAAGCTCTTTACAAATAAGTGACCCACAGCACACAGGTAAGGGATATTGGTTCAGAGCGGGCATTCCACCTTCTCCGGGGTACGTTCTTCCCCCACTCAGCTCTTTTATGCCAGGTAAAAGAGAGCTAAAGCACCACAAACAAGTCAGTAGAAGGCCAGGTTCTGGAAGAGAATTTCCCTCCCTTAAGTACTGAAGACAACCTTTGCCTTCTGAAGAAAGCAACTGTGGCCTCTTTTCTGGAGTGGGGGAGAACCCACAGCCCTGTGAGGATCCTGCACAAGTACTGGTGCCCATAAGACAGCCCAGGACAGGCTGCTGTAAGAGCCCTGGCTCCACAATCCCAAAGCAACCCAGCTTTGGAGGCAAGGTAGATGCATGCATCTCTTGGGTCACCTCTGCTGCCTTTCTGCAGACTGAGTATTTCACACTGCGCTAAAGTGCAGAATGTCATCCCTAGAGTTTCATGTGGCAGAGGTTTGAACAGTCCACAATGGCCTGACAGTGGAGGAGAACAAAGGGGAAGCAGCCAGTGTCTGGTTGCAAATCCTGGGGTATTCAAGCAGGCTGCAATTACCTGATCTGGAATATATCCAGGACAATTTTGCCCTCCCTTCCCTGGCCCCAGTGTCTCTGGTGACCTGGGATGTCAGCCCCTCAGCCATTCGTTGCTTTGATACAAACAGAGTGGAGACAGCTGACTACTTAACCCCCATCACTACTCCCTTTAACACTGGTGTCTCCCTGACTTCCTGTTTAACTACTGCCCAGACAGCAATGCTGACAGCTCAAATCTAGCTCATCTCCAACTTGATTGCAGGGCGTATCCTACTTGTCTAGCCCTTACTTGTGTCCAGACTCCTGGAAGAGTGGGGCCATCTTCACTGAGACACCATAGAGCGGGACTATGTCAGGAGGGTGATACAGTGGCTCTCCATCTCCACCCTTGCTCTCTGGGGTGTCCAACACTGGGGAAAACCCATCAGGAACCACGAACGACTTAATGCTGAAACACAGCGGAGAAAACAATTGCAGGAAACTGTTTGGCAACAATGCAGAGGTCAGGGAGCACTGTGGTTGTTTGGCACCTACACCACAGCGGAGCTGAAGTCTAGTGCAGCAGGCCTCTTACACCAGGTGCCCTTCCTAGTCTCCACTTCTTGCCTTTCTACGTACTATAAGCGCAGCAGAGATGCACTGCAGGGTGACTGACTTAAGAACCAGCAGCAATTAGCAGGACTGTCTCTGCACAAGGGATCCTGTCCGGCTGTCTCCCAGTGCTCCGCAGGTGGGTCTATAGTTACAGTCAGTTTGTTCTAAAACTGCTCCAAGTACTGAACGTGTTTTCAAGTCCAGCTGCCCATTTTATGGGTTTGACGACTGCCTTTTCATTCAATTTAAGAGGAACTGATACTTTTTGGCCTCCTTTTGAGGAAAGGACTGTCATAATCCCAGACTAAGGGGCAGGAAATGGCTCTCCTTTCCTCTGTAGGCTCTTGCTCCATAAATCTTAGGGTTACTTGTAACTAACCCTAAGAAGGCCAAATAGGACAGTGCATTTCTAGAAAAAGCATGCTGCTCCTGCAAGACTGGCCAGCACTACAGAGTCATCCGGTGATGACACATTGCAATGAATGACACAGCATCACATGGAGCTGTGTCGAGTATTAAAGATTCAAGGGATGTTGGAAGAGGAAAGTCAAAGTGAGATGCTGCAGAAAATACCAGAGGTGAGCAACAGGCTGTGTGACAGGTACAAAGCTAAAGGGGTTGGTTTTGGGAAACACGGGGCCTCGCTGTAGCGCGCAGAAAGGATGCTAGGGCAGCCTGCCTCTCGCAGGCAGGGAGACTGGTCTTCTTTGATGAGGAACAGCTGATGGCATCAGGGTCACTAAACCAGCAGTAAAAGAGGAGAGTTTGGAAAAGGTGAGGGTGAGTCATGTGATCCGCATGTCTATCAAGCAAGTGTTTTTAATTCGCCTAGGAAGGGCAGCCTGGAGAAGAGAGGTGAAGGCACTCTATAATAAAGACCATCACCTCTACGTGCACCGGTAACGGAAAGCCGCAGGTATAGATCATGGTGCCAGCAAACACAATGCTGGATGGGAAATGTAAGAACCCACTGCTCCCAAGCTAGACAACTGGCTAAAGTGTTCCTTAAGCACCCATTTAAGAGGCAAAAAGAGAAAAAAAATGTGCTATGGGCCACTTTGTTTTGGGAGATAGACTAGAAGGTGTGTATAGTCACGAGTATTTCTGAATAGCGTGTGTGGTGGTTTTCTAACCCAAGCAGCAATGTGCCCAAACCCAGGTGGTTATCTTGGACATCATTTTGACAGACAAAGACAAATGAATTGCAAGACTGGAAGCTGGGGATTATCTAGCTGTTGGTGATGATCCAATTACTTTCTCTAAGGACAAAGAGGTAAGTCCCAACCACCCATACTGTTATTTGGTGCGTCAAAACAGCTCATTTCCCAGAGAGGAGGAAGATTAAGAGCTAGAACTAACTGGGAAGAAAAATCTTAGCTAAAAACCCCAAAAGAAAGCTCGTTTTTCAAGAAAATCTTATAACTTGGCAGAGAAAAACTCTATTTCATTACCCAGAGAGAAGAATTGTTTGCCCAAAAAATATCATCCGGATTCCGTGGCAAAGTGAAGACAGCAAGTAAAAAATAAAAAGCAATTGATATTAAAAGGGAAAAGGAATAGCTAGATAGCAACGTAAGTCACAAATTATGATATGTAGAAAATGAATAAGGAAAGCTAAATATCTGAAGGGAAAAGTCTGTGACTGAACAGAATAAAGACATTAAGAAGGATACAATACGGCCAAAAATACTAGTAATGGTATAAAGCTCATAATTAAAAAGAGAAAGCAAAATTGTTGTTATTGATACAGGAAGTACGTGTGTGGAATTATTTGTATCTATATTTGAAAAGAAACAGGGTGGCATGTTTGTAGCTAATGAGGTGGATTAAATACTTTCCAGTTCTTTAGTAACAAAGGAGACTAAACAGTATCTACTAGGAACAAACATATTTCAAAATCAGCAGCCACGCTGTTTTCACCACAAAGTCCTAAAATAGTTGGTTGGGTTTGTTTTTTTTTTTAAAAGAAAATCTTAAATTATTGGAGAAATTCCAGGAGACTGCTATAATGCTGCACTGATAGTCAAAAAGGGCAAGCGAGATGGCCTTGATACCAAAAAGCTGGTTAGCCTGATATTGATTCTGGGCAGAACAATGAAAAAGATGAGATTCGATTAATAAGGAATTAAAGGATCCACATGATTTTACGTCACTACGAGTTCATCTGAACTTACTCTGGGTGCTTCCAGTCTACGCCCACTATGCTCTCCACGCCCTTGTTCAGCTCCTTCACTTGCAGGATGTCCTTCTGCTGCATGCACTGCAAGAACTTGGAAAACTGAAGGAAACATTGGTCAGACATCTGGAAATGTGTGTTTTCATCCTGCTAACCAACCCAGGCCGCAGTCTCTGGTTTAGGACCCACATGGTTTTCTCCACAAGTCAGACAAGTTTGATGAAAAAGGATCAAATTGCAAAAAAACCCAAAAAAGGCCCTCTTCACTCCTTTCAATGTAATATTTAGAGCAAGTTGTAAGTTTTCAGGACTTCCATGACCAGCTCTGCCAATGCTTTGATTTGTGACCTTCTGAAGCTAATCACTTCAGCTCTCCTAGCCACCTACTGCTTTGAGCTTTAGGGCAAGGACTCCCTTCTCCTGTGGTAAGCACTGCATATGAAGGCAGTCAGACCTCAGGAGGACCACAACGAGATACTACAAGTCCTGTCTGATTTTTTTCTTTTATACCTGGGCCAGGAAGCCTGTGCCCGTGACTTCAGTACAGTCAATACTAAACCAGTGTTGCCAAAGAATATAATTTGTGGCATAGGCACAGGTTCTTTACGTGCAGCCTCTGAACATTTTTTTGTAGAATTTTAGAACCCCCTGAAAGCTTATTTCTCCCCTAGCCTCATTTAAATACATATTGAAAAGTCTCACCTTTTTGTAGCTTGATTTCTTTACGTCTAGTTGTTGTCCTTCTGGGCTATTGATTTAAAGAAAAAAAAAAAAGCAGGAATCAGGACAAAACATTTTCACCAATGTCAAACAGTTTAAGTATGGGCATGATAAACCCTTCTTAATAGCCTGGCTATAGACTGCACATGGGAAAGCCAATTACAGACCTCTGTGTTTTTGGGTGATGGTGAAGTTGTGCGAATCAATGCTGGCATTCCAGCAGGAAGGCACAACACAAGGAGCTTTTCTTCTGTACAGGGCCCTCACAGTTACAGCATGTCTGCAGTGGAGCATTAAGAACTTGTAGGGAGAAAATTATAGCCACAGTCTTGGAACACGCACAGGTGAAGCATCCTGACTAGCACATGCAACTGTCAGCTAGCTTGAGCGGAATGGCAATCAAATTGTTTAAAAAACCTTTAATGTCTATCCAGCCCTAGAGAACTGAATTTTCTGCAAGAGATCGAAGCTACACCCAGCATATTTTACAACCTCTCAGTAATTTCAATTAAAACCCAGAAACACTTCAGGCCACCCCGAGGGCAGGCATCTTACCACCTACCAGCAGGAGAACATGTGGTTTCGCAGAAATGTGCTGGTCAGCAGGGGGAGTTCTGACTTCTTCACTTTGCATTTCAAAGCGTGGAAAAAACACTGCTGAAACAATTCATCCATTTGCTCTGCAGAGGGGGGAAATACTGTTGATGGGGCCAGAAAAGCAAGAGAGATGCATACAGCAGAACTCACTAGAAAGGGTGCTCATTCGTCTGAACCTCAGGTTGCCATTTATTCTTACCCTCAGGTTGTACATTAAGTTAAATCAGCATCCACCCAGCAAGACTGGGAGACAAACACTTTGAATAGTCTAAGGCCGGCCTGATACAGCCTCCTCTCTGTGGCTTTGGGCAAGTCACTTAACCTCTTTTTAGCCCACGATTATCCTCAAGTAAGGCTGAGTGTGCTTCCCTCCCACTCCAGCACATTATCCAGATGACTAGGAAGCAGAACTGAGTGGATCTGTTTTAAATGCAATCCTCTTTAGTGTGCCACAGGCTGAATTCAGTGCATGTCTGCCATGCTTATTGCTCAGCCCTTCTATGCAGTGTTAAACAGGGAGTGAGTCCCAAAACATCCTTGTCTGGATTGCTATCCCCTCGCCCAGGTGGTTCATTTGAAACACACAGCTCGTTGACTCTCATGCAGAAGTACCTCTTGGCGTCCTGCTGCCCTCAGCATCTGTCTGAGCCTCCAAGTTCTCATCCTCCGCTGTATCCACAGCATGGTTGTCACAAGCTGCCTCCTTTTCTGTCAGCCGCACGCAACCATCTCCCTCCTGAAGGCTCAAACTGCTGACGTCCACTTGCGTTGCCGGGTCTGCAGGAAGGTTGCCATCAAGCTCCTGTTCCTCCGCCTCCTCGTCACCATCTTCCTGGTCAGTGTTCTCCACCTCTACAGGATCCGCTACCAAAGGAGCTATTGTGGGTGGGTAAGCCTTGTCTCCAAAGCCCCTTTTAAAAGAGAACAGGAAACATGAAGCAGTTCTCCTCATGTTTCTTTACTGCTTTGATACAGGATGGTTTTCCCCCCACCACAGCACTGAGGTGTGCCACAACGAAGGTCGTGGCCAGCGGTAGATAACTCCCACATAGCTGTTACATACAGATCACGGATCCTACTCACATCCCCACCCTCCAAGCTGTACGTGGTTCCCTGGCTACCTAGTCTATGGCCAGGGACCCTGCGGTCCTCCAGTCTGACTTCCTGCATAACCCCAGCTGTAGAGACAGAAAAGAGCAGCTGTGCCCAAACCTGGAATTATCCTACGTGCTTTGTATTTCTCTCGATGTTAGCTAAGGTCAAACAACCCATGTTGGAAGGGAAGGAAGGAGAAAGATCCACGGCCTCAGAACAGTTAACAGCACAAGTGATTGCGGTAAGCAACGCTCACCCCTGAAGTTTCCATGACACTGGTTAGAGTGGGTCCCAGTCGCAGAGACACGGGTGACAGCGATCATCAAGGAAATGGTACTTAAGGGTTCAGCCACTTGGGCATGGTGGCCAGCGTCTCCAGCCAGCCAGGGTTAGCAGCTCCTGGAGCTCGCCCAGGTAAGTACGCTGACCAAATGCTTAGGACTGTGCATGTGACTGTTTAGCCAGACGTGATCTACTGAATTCCTGGCCCAGGCCAGAGACTTTTATCTAGCTCCTCCCACCTTCCCCATGGCAAAACAAAAATATCTCCTGCAGAAAGGCATCTGGTCTCCAATTCCAGTGCTACAGGACCCGCCTCATTCCTAGGCAAGCTGGTCCATGGGTTCGTTACCCTCTCCTGTGAAACATCTGCATCCTACACCCTACTTCCAGCCATTAGAACTTGTTAGACCTTTGCTGACTCTGAGTCTGCAAGTGCCCACCGAGCCACCTGAGCTTGCATTCAACAAGATCAGCCAGAGCCTGTTTTGTCTCTTATGGTTTGTTCCTCAAATGTCGATTGCTTTTTGGTCTTATAACACCACATACAAATCCTGCTAGCCATCCTATCAGCAGGACCCCCCTCAGGTGCATGTGTTCATCACTAGTAAGTGCAGAGCTGCTTACACTTGCTATCCCCGGTGCATATTCAGACTCATTTATTAGAACCATTTCTGGTGAAGTAAGTGCTCGGGATAGTCACCAGCTCGACGGTGCAGGAGGCTGGAATCCTTCATGTGTCCACAGAACAAGGATAGCACAGTGCCTGTGGTCCACTTGTCTTCCCCTACATTTTTCCCCCAAGTCTGATCAGACCCAACTGTCTACAAGAGTCGAGAAAGCTGCTTAGTTCTTGGCCTCCTTGTCACTGCAAACACAGGCAGTGCTGGCACGGATGTTTTGTGCTGTGAGTTCTTGCACTTAAGGGGCTGGGAGTGAGACACTCCCACACTCAATTCATTTCACCAAGGCTCCTAGACTGTGACTGCAATTGCAATTCCTTTTCGCTGAGGCTGCTCTCCGCAGAACAGGAGCCAGGGGAGGAGAGAGGCTGCAATCCCAAAGGTAAATAACCAGTCTCCCTGTCACTGATTGCTCAAGTCTTATAATTTGACCCTGGGTTGATGCAGGCAAAAAAAAGTCCTTTGCTTTTAGAGAACCAGATTCACACCAGACCAGAGAACAGGTGCTACGTATGAGGCTGACTGAATTGTAGGTCTGAAAACCATCTGAAGGGCCACTCAGTCCTACCCTCTTAAAGAGATTCAGAATATGCCAAATGCCTAACCCCTGCCACATATTGGATAAGCAGCTTCTCTTACAAGCCTGGTCTATTCTAAAGGCCTGAAAGGTACTTGGAAAAACAAAAAGTCCCTTTCCTCCAGAGGTCCCCAAACAGACCGCACCGGAAGCTGCAACGCTCACAGATGGAACCAGGGGAGCTGTGACTTGTTTGTTTTTTCCAGTGGATGTTGCAGGTCACTGGAAAAAAAACAGGAGTCGGCGCATTGCAAAGCTAATTCCCTTGAGGCACTGGCCAGAAAACATTTTTGCAGGCTTTGAGCTCTGAAAACAAGCTAGTTGAACACACTGAGGGATTTTAATGAGGAAAAATCCCCGAAGTATCTCTGTGAATAAGAGCTAAAACAACAGTTGCTTCTTTCAGTAGGACACACCCTTTATAACAAGGCTGTGGCAGGAATTAGAGAAAATCCCAGCAATGAAAGCATTGTCGAAGCAAAGTAGGAGTCAAGATTTAGACACAGCCAGCACGCCACATATTAAAAGGTACAAAAAGGCAGTTGTAAGGCAAGGTAACAATAATGGGCCAATTCAATCCCTTTCCTAATGGCTTTGGGCTCGAGTTTCACCAGAGAGGAATTAAGTCCCAGCATGATGCGTGTGCATGGGCTCAAGGCACATAATGGCGAGCCCCTATCTGCCAGAATTGCTGGGGCATCAACTCTAGATCTGTGGAGATCAGCCCAGACCTCTGTAGTCCAGAACATGCCCCTACATCCCACCAAACCCAGCGTGCCTGGGCTGCCAATATTGACGCGGCGATCTGAACCTTTGATTCCAGGAGTAGCTTGGTTCCAGTGCCCAGATGGCCACACCTCCTGCTCTTGCCTTATTTTCACTGCACCCTCGTCCCTGTACTCACCATAAGTGATCCATGTAAGTATGCAGTACAGTGAAGCCTTTCCCTCTCATTCCAGCAGCCAGCATCTCTGCAGTGGACATGGTGGCAACTCCTACTGCAACTGGGGCTCTGGGGAAGGGGGAGGGAGGTGTGAGGGAGAAGATACGATCAGAGCAGGATAGAGCAAAACATTCACGCTACTTGGAACAAGGAGTAGCCGAGCCATTAACGCGTTAGATTTTTACAACAGAGGCTAATTGTTCATCTGAAGTAGTTTTACCTTGACTCTGTTCTTTACACCTGATAACTCTGAGTCCTGTGAAGGCTTTCTACTTTTACTCACTCCCATTAGGGATCTTCTCCCAGAGGTACTCAAGTATCTGCCTTTTAACATTTTTTTCTACCAATCAAGCCATCTACCCAGCTCCCTTCTCCTTAGGAGGGCATTAATTTATGGGGTGCTACAAAACCATCCCAGTTTGAGAGGAAAAGTCTTTTAAGTTAGCAAATGCAGACATTGCTTCAGACATGCAAAATGTATCTGCTCTTCCCAAAGCAAGTAGTGAATTTCTGTTACAGATCTTTCTTTTGCCATTAGCTCTACAGAGAAATCCTGGAGGAGCCGTACCTGTTCCCCACGAGAGTAATGGCGCAGAGGGTGCCCTGCTGTACCTGAGGAAGCCCACGTGATGGCACCAGCACTCCTGGCAGCATGAGATCTATGGCGAAGAGTAAACAGCCATTAGCATCCATCCTGCTTCAAGGAACATTTGAAAGCCGGTGAGGGGAGATCCAGCCGCCTCTTCCACCCCCATCCCTTCTGCTGCTCAGCAAAAAAATACAATCCCAGCCACAGCAGAGTGCACTTCAGGTAAGACACGCTCCTCTGTGCATCTCCACTATTCAAGTCTGAATGCTGCTCTTCACAAGAACTACAAGGGCCCAATTTTGTTAAGCACCCCAAATTATGAAGGCTAGCAGGGGGAGCTGAAAGGCTCAGCCCTACACAGGATGATTTCTAAAGGGTGCACTGGCTTTGGTTGGAAGAGGTAACTGCCAGGGAAGGATTACAGAACCAGTGGATAACTAGGTAGGAAGTTCAGTTTGCTACCAGGTGGGGCAGGTACTCTGTCTCTCCTCGCTGCACCCAAAGAGTCTGGGCTCTGGCAGAAAACCCAGCTCCCAAGCACATTTCTCAGTTCTCCGAATTCTCCACTCCAACTCTTCACACGTCAGGGCAGACTGGAAATGTCATGTATTTCCCTTAAAATACAACCATAGCACAAGACTTCCAATCCATCTGAAATTGTTAATGAGCAATTTCTGTTTCCTTATATGAACATTTTAACAGAGTTGTTCTGTTTTTATTCCTATGCCAGACTCTGTTTCATGCAAGATATTTCCCGAGCACAGCCCACAACCCAAGAGTCCTGACTTAGACCCTGTTCTATTATACCATTCCCCTCTACAGCCACAGACATAAGCCAGGCTGTCCTTGCTCTCAGACTTTCCCATTCTAAGCCATTAGATGCGACTCCCCCCGTATCCAAGAAGTTTGTCTCCCAGTCTCTCATCCTAAGCACCAGATAAATGCAGCAAAGCACACATTCTGCCCACCTACCACTGCTGTGTGCCAAGCTAAGGCTCAGAGCTGAGGCAGTACTTGCTGAGAAGCTTGAAAAACTGACTGATTGGGAAGACCAGCCAGAATCTGAGCTAAACAAACAAACTACAAGCCAGTATCAAAAAGGTAAGAGCTGCCAGTAACCGAGGAGCAATTATCAGTTATATTGCACATGGCAGGATGAAATATGTAAGCATAGCAACCTAAAGAGAATGCAGTGGAGGGAAATGGTTTTAGTGGAGGTAATACTGAAGATGTGTCCAAGGTGCCCTAGACCGAGGCTCAAACAACCCAGCTCGTAAAGGCAAGGCCCCTTGGAATTGTGAGCATCATCTGGGACATGACACACTGCATGGGCAGGACGATCCCTGTCACGAAATACCTCTGCGCTGTCAGGGATCGGAATAAACAGCCACCCACCCAACCTGGGCCTCTTCCTTCTGGGTCTCCATGCGGGCACTGGAAACGCTGCTCCAAAGGGATTAAAAAAGGGCTTCCCACGCCCTCCTCGGGGCCCTGTCCAGTACCTCATTCATTGTCCAGGTCTTCTGTCTGCCTGGCCGTTTCATGGAGTTAGCCAAAGCACAGTGCTTGTGTGCAGCTATACCCTGTGCCTGTATTTTCATAGAAAACAAGGGTTGGAAGAGACCTCAGGCGGTCACATCTAGTCCAACGCCCTGCTGAAAGCAGGACTGTCCCCAACTAGATCATCCCAGCCAAGGCTCTGTCCCCAGGTCTTGGATGGAGATTCCACAACCAACCTGGGTGGCTCATATAAAGAGGTGGGTTTCCATCTAACCTCCTCTTCCTTCCACCATGTCCCACCACACAGGTTTTGGCTGCTCCCACGAGCCAGTCTCAGCCTGTCTCCCTGAAAACAGGCAGAGGTAACTACCCCGCTTGCCCTGCTGAGCTAGTCCTGCTAACTAGACTTTGTCTGCACTTACAGCACTCCGCTGCGGACTTTCCTCTGCAAGAGGACGCAGTATTAACTCCCTGCTTGCCAGTCTTGGACAGCAAGAATATACCCTGTCCTGCACTTATTCTTGATGTCAGTCTCAGGGCATAGGCTGACAGACACACAAACTAAGAAAGAAGGAATGTCTCTGCCACTTGTACAGCAGGAAGGGATGCCATCCTTTGAAGCCCTGGATATTTATTAACAGCGGACAGAGCCAGACCTAGTGCCTGGGGGCCCAGCAGTCGGATTCAGGTCCAATTCTGAGTGGTACTCCAGGTGCTTCCCAGAGTTGTGGATATTTATTTATATGCTAACTCATTTTAAACTCCCCTTTGCCTTTACAGCTGCTTTCAGCAAAGCTTATATGGCAACCTGTATGCAACCCAGATATGTGGGCCCCATCCCTGGGCAAGAAAGGCAGCCATATAAAAGTCCTAAGACCATATGACAAAGTAAGTAGCATGTCCCAATGATAAACACAGACCCCAGAGCTCTACGGCTGGGCTGGTATCCGATTATCCTGACCCAAGCACTGACCTTACTATATCATCTTGCTCCCAGGTTCCAGGCTCTGTTCTACCATAAAGCTTCATTGTGCATTCTGCATCTACCCATCCCCTCTGCCTTTGGTGACTATTATACAGCTCAGAGGTTGGCAGAGGCCACCCTGTTTTCAAGGGAACCAGTGACCTGCACCCCTACTTTAATTGGCTTCCTTCCCCATCTCCACACAGACCACGTCACTACAAGTCAGCAGCAGTGGCCTGGTCACACATCCATGGAATTCACTTTCCCCAGCAGGCACCTAAAGCAGAGGGACTCAAGTACTGTCGCAGTGCCCGTTTCCACCCAAGTCCAGGCACAAAAAGGCAACCCCACTTGCACACAAACATCTATGTGGGCAGCGTGTAGACTCCAGTGGGGTTCAGGTTTGAGGACTTTCACTATCCTAAACTGCTTACAGCTTTGCTGGGTAGTCAGCATCTCTGCTTTTTGTCTTAAATAGATCCTGTCCTGTGCAGGAAGAGTGAGTGAACCGAAAAAAGGCCTGATCCAGAAGGGTCAAGTCCCCAGGGCAACCAACATGGGTCACGCAATGTGAGTGAGTCTTGATCTGCTTACCTGCTCCTCCTGCCAACTTCTGTAGCACGGGGGGCCATGTTGAGAAGGCAGGGAGAAGATCTGGGTAAGACCACAGAGTGTACACTGAATCAAAACACCCCCCCCAAAAAGACAAGTTGTCAAAGCAAGTCACTGAAGATCCCTCTAGACCTTGCTTCTTACTCTCTTTAAACCCCTGTAACACACCTCCCTGAGTGCAACAAGACAGATTTTCTCTGGCAGGCAGCTGAACAAAAAGCCAGGAACCAGAGCTACCATGTCCCCTCAGCCAGCTGATGCTTGCAGCAGCAGAAATGAAACGCTAGTGTTTCATCTTCAATCTTCCAGTGGGCTTTTGGGAGACGGAGATCTTAATAGTCGCTGTTTGAACAAAGGTGGCTTTGAGAGGAACTAATGCACCAAGCAGGGAGAGGCTCTGGCTAGGCAGAGAAAAATCCTGAAAGAGCCGTATTTGACGTGGGCTACTCAGCCTTTTCCGCAAGGGGCTCCATGTATGGGGAGCTGAACCTGGCAGCCCGGGCAGCCGAGAACCTTAAGCCCACACACGTGAACGTTACCGGGCCAAAAAGGGATAGTCTAGTGGTTAGGAAGCTCGCCTTGGTGCTGGGGGCACGGGTTCAAATTCCTGTTCTGCACAAACTTTCTGTGCAACTCTGGGCAAGTCACTTAGCCTCTCTGGGGCTCAATGCCCCATCTCTACGAGCCCCCACAGCGCACCAAGGGCATGACGAGGTTTGGAAGCAAAGGTGCTCAGGCGGGTGGGGATTGGGGCCATCTAGGTACCTGGGCCAGACAGAGAACGAGGAGAAGGGAAGCTGGTCCCTGCTCCATCTCATACCGGTTGGATACAGGGCTCTCTCCCTCTCAAAAAGGACCGGGTTCCTGCCGCGGGTGTACACCGTGATGGCATCTCCCCTGTGAGAGTACGCTTTGACTACGCTGAGCTCCTCTTTGTGCGGGACCAGCTCGCACAGCTGCTCCGCGCTGAGGCTGGGGAAAGCCGCCGCCACATCAGCCCGCAGTTTTCTCCTGTAGAAACAAGTGGCGAACATGGTAAGTGCAACGCTCTCTAGGCGGCTCACGGAGAGCCGCCCACCTCTCCCGGTGGGTTTTTCCCCCCCTTTTGACAGTGGCAGCCACGAATGAGCAGCAATCTCATTTTGGGTTATTGTCTTCATTCCCAAAAATCACTTTGCTGGGACACGGGGGCCACCCGACTCGCTTCCCACAGGGGGAGACGCCGCCAGGATGCGGCCGGCTCCTGCAGCATGACTTCGCGGAGGGCTGTAAGTAAGGTGACCAAGTGCACCTGCCTCTGCCACAGCCGGGCAGATATTGACCCCTGCGGTTAATCTCATCACGGGGATCCCGACTCGTAACAGGGCGCAGGACTCCCCAGCCCAGTCCCCCGCTCCCCCGTCTCGTCCCGCTTCTGCAAGGGGGCAGTTTTCAGGCATTTTTTTCTGTGTTTTTTTTCTGCAGATGAGGATTTTTTTCCGTTCCCTCTAGGAACAACCGGCCCCACGGCAGCGCGGCGGGGAGGAGAAAGCGCCGCGGCCCCGCGCCGCCCCGCACTCACCGCTCCGAGCCCTTGATAGCCGTGTGGCCCCGCACCCGCAGCGCCCGCGCGAACATGGCCGCGCTCAGCTCGCCTCAGCACGCCGCCGCCATGGCGGAGCCTG
>NW_017728935.1:92195-94813 GCF_001723895.1 Crocodylus porosus | reverse complement strand
CCACGGCCGGCGCGAGCCGCCCCCAGAGGCGCCGGGCCCGCCCCGCTGGCTTGAGGGGATCCAGATGGGCCCCGGAGGCTGCCCCGAAAGCCTGTCCTCGAGAGCCGGTTAACGCGCTCCCTTCTTCGTTTCTTTTTGAATTGCCCTGAGCCATCACTTCTGCCTTCTCAACAGCCTCCCTTTTTAAGGGGGCTCCTAGTTTTTCGTGGTGGGCCTAGGCCCGAATGCCCCGAGCACTGCCCGGGCAGCGCTGGCATGGCTGGGTGTGGAAATACTGAGGCCTGATACATGAGATGGACTCCCGTTTGCAATCGCTGGGTTTTTGTTGTCTCACACGTTTGGATCTGGCCTTTCTGGGCGCTTGGCCACCAGTGCATTGCTTTATTATTTTTTCTGTAATCAAGAAATAAGTGAAAGCTAAGAGCTGGCATCTTCCGAGGGGGGGGGCTAGAGTCTAATAAGGCTG
The DNA here is from genome assembly GCF_001723895.1 of Crocodylus porosus. NCBI lineage: Eukaryota > Metazoa > Chordata > Crocodylia > Crocodylidae > Crocodylus > Crocodylus porosus. The sequence goes on along the minus strand of NW_017728935.1, from coordinate 94,347 downwards.
AGAACTACTAGCATAGGGGACGGCGTGTGATTTACCCCGCTGTGCACCCAGCCCACTGGCAAGGAGAGTTGGCTCTTAGTTTGATTAATCGCCAGACCTCCGCCTAGCATCAGGCAAGTCTTCCCACTGCAGCGGTGTCTCAGCCCGGAGGCAGCATGTCATGCACGTCTGCGTGTACAGAGGAGAGGGTGGGGAAAAATGTAATTTGATTGCTTTCCAAATCCTTGCGGAGCGTGTTTATGGCAAAACAGTGATGTAATCGGAAGGGGAAAGTATATAAACCCCGCTGTAACAACATGGACAAGGGAGCGAGCAGTACGTGAAGTGTGGCCTGGCCGGGATCACCTTCAAGAGTGTCAGTCCACCTTCTTCCATAAGCACTAGGCCTCCAGCCCTTCAGCTGAACACATACCCGTGAACCTTCAGCCAGCAGGATTTAAGTCAAATGAGTCATTGCCCTGGCCTCTTTGGTGGAGCAGGGCCTAACACTGGATGAAATACTTCGTTTAAAGCTGTTTTCCACATGTTTTTTGTTTAGTGAGGTCCTGCTCGGATGAAGAAAAGCAGAAGCCCGAGCACACCAAGCAGGAAGACGTAACGCTTTTTCAGACAGAAGCAGTTGGAAAGAAATGCAGTTTTTCCTCGCACGGACTTCTGTGGAAATTCTGATGCACAACTAAATACGTACTTTGAATAATCCCCATTTCGAATTGGGTGCACTTGTGTGTGGGGAGATACTGTGTGTGATGCAGGCTGATGACTTTTCAGGTCTCTTATCGTCTTTTAGGAGAAATATTTGCAACTGCTTGTTCCAAAGACCACACTGAATACAGGCTTCTCTATAGTGACCAGACAGCAAACTCGCACAGGATTCCTCAGCGGTGACCACGTAAAACCCTAATCTTGTGTGGGGTGGGGGGGACCCCTTCTCTAACTTTGCTCCTTGTGAAAAGTGAGGCATTGACAGGTAGCCTCAGCTCCCCCAGACACAGATTTTGTTAGAAAGCAGAGGGAAGAGTCCTGCTTCCCAATGGCATCCAAAATTGAAGCAGTTGGTGAAAAAAGGTAAAGTAACCCTGAAGGGGGCCTATACTTTAAATAAAGATTTTAAAAATAAATCCATTGTGTGTAGAGCAGTGTGTCCAGTTCCTCTCAGGGTAGAAGATATGGGCGTTCAGTGGTAGAATCCCTTTCTGCTAGGCAGGAGACCCGGGTTCAACTCCTGGATGTGTGTATAACTCCAGGCATCGAGGCACCGAACATCCAGACTCGGTCTGGCCTTTGGATACGGTTTCAATGACCTAAAGCAGAGAGGAAAGGTCTGGGCAGCCTTCACTCCTCTGCACTCCTGCCCAGGTGTACACCTCCAAGGTCCTGGTGACCTCTCCTGCATGCACCATGATCCAGAAGGATGGACACTTGCCTACCTGAAGATGTGGTGCAGGAAGTGAAGCACACCCCCAGGGAACGTGGGCAGGGTTGTGATCTCTCCTACCAACACCAGGTGGCTCTGAGGCTTTTCTCTGCGGCACAACCAGCCCTGAGCCAAGGATAGGGAGGCAGGGCATTCACTGGAGGAGGGGCTCCCAAAGTGTCATCCCTGGGCACTGGGGATGTGTCAAAAGGGCTTGTGGGCTGCATTTTGCCTGTAGGCCTTGCTTTAGAAACAGCAGCATTAGTCTTTTTTTGGTCAGACTTGTATTTATAGGAGGGGTGTGCCCGTTTACAAATACACTACTCGTATTGTCTATTTTAAAAACTTTTGTCTGTCTTTGGCATGTCCTAAGGTATCCGAGGGCCTTACTAGATTATTTGCATCTATCCGCACCAGGAGGGAACGATTTCTGTCCTGTTGTTAGAGATGGGAAACTGAGTCACAGCAGTGTACCACCGTCTCATGTTAACCGTACTTCTTGGCACAACCACACAGTGCCTGGTCCCCAGTTTCATAGGGACCTCATGAGGTCGAGTCCAGCCCCTAGTATATTCCCGCAGTGGGAAGACCAACAGGCATTTGCTGTCTTGCAGTAATAAACCTACCTGTTTGCAGACAACGAATCCTATGACCCCAGCTGACTTCCTGCCCTTTGGGCAGGGGGCTGGACTCGATGATCTCCCGAGGTCCCTTCCAGCCCTAATGTCTATGAAATCT
>NW_017728935.1:90318-92184 GCF_001723895.1 Crocodylus porosus | reverse complement strand
CAAGCTTTGCTGCCATAATGATGGTGGTTAGAAGGGTACTGAGATACGATCGCTCTCTGCCATAGTTGTACTTGCAAGTGTACCTGTAGCTAGCACCGACACAGGCAGGCTGGCAAACCTACACATTTGCCACTGTACTAGATTTGGCTGGGATAGGGGAGGGGTTAGAATAAATCACTCCAGCACAAGTCCAGTCATAGCAGCACAATCCCGGCCCACACCCTCAGCATTTTGCCAGTGTGTCAATTAAGTGCATGAATAGCTATGGGCGTAGGAACGCCTTGCCTTGCTGTCTTACTTGGTATAGTAACTACTACTTGGAGGTGAGATTGACTCCTGAGCCCTCCACTTCAGGGTTTCTGAAGCAGCAGCCCTGAACTGACTTGGCCGTCTCAATCTCAAAGCCTCCACTGGAACGATAAGGACAAGAAACGGCGCCTAAATGAAATGGGACAAGGCCTAGGGAAGGCAGCGCTTGTAGTTCATGAGCACTGTTTCTGCTGAGCTCCCTTAAGTGCACGTACCGGGCAAATTGCCGCCTTTCCAGCCCGGCTGTGTGCAGTAAGACAGCAGTGCTTTTCAACCAGGTGCTGCAAAATCCTTTCGGGGTGATGTGGCGCAGCTAGGTTAGCACCGGTAGGAGTGCGAACGTGATTCCCTTTCGGACAGGAACCCAGAGTATCAAAACCATTCTGACCGGGCCTGGTCTTTGTGAGCCCGTTGCAGCAGAAGGATTGCTCTATTATTTTGAAAAAGATTGGTAGAAACTAAGAGCAGACGTTTTCCCAGAGGGGGGCTAGAGTCCAACCGGGGTGAAAACCGCTGCACTCCTGCATCGTGGCGGGCAGAGCGCAGCTGGGATACACCCAGCCCAGGGTTTTCTCTCTCCATCCGCAATCTGAACTCTGCTCTCCCCTAGCACCCAGCCTTCCTCTGCACTTCGGATGTCAATACACCGGGGCAGATCCAAGAGGGCGCGGGGGTGCCGTTACAACAGCTGGGGCACAAATAACCCAGAGACGCTGGCGCACGAGTCCTGTCATCGTTCGGACTAAATGATGCCCCGGCTGGCGTCAGGAAGGATGGGAAGGGACGGCCTCTCCTCTCTCTCGAGCGCCTGCTGACAAGGCGCGTGGAAGCAGGACGTTGGCCGCCGCTCCTGGCCCGGTGGCCGGTCCGCGCCGGGCCAGGCCCGAGGCCTGTGTGGGGGGCACTTCCAGGCCGCGCCGCGCAGGCCCTGCCCGCAGCAGGGTCCCGCCTGCGGGATGCTGCGGGAGGAGGCCGGCTCGGGGCGGGGAAGGGAAGGGAAGCAGCCGCTCTCTCTCCTCCCCCTTCGCCTCCTTCCCCCGCCGGCTCGCGCCGGGCGCAGACGCCGCCTGCCCGGGCGGGGAGCGCGTTCCCCGGCAACGTGCGGCGGGCGGGCGGGCGCAGGGGATGGGGCGGCCGGGGTGCCGGCCGAGCGCCCCCGGCCATGATGCTGCTGAGCAGGAAGGCGGAGGGGCCGCTGGCCGCAGGTACCGCGATGCTCGGGGCCCTGCTTCCAGCTGCGCCCTTTCCCCTTGGGATCCGCTCCCCCCTCGAAAAGCACCGCCGAGGGACCAGGACGCGGCCCAGAAGGGCCGGAGCCGCCGCGATCCCCGGCTCCGGCGGTCCCGATGCCACGCGAGGGTTTCTCGCGGGGGAGGGGGGCCCCGGCCCAGCCGGGACGGCGCTGGAGGATGCGAGACCCCCTTGGGGCGCTGTGGGAGACGGGGTGGGCGACGGGACCAGCGTGTCCTGGGCAGGGGGCGAGGGCACCCGGCGCGTCTGGGGCCTTGAATCGGGGATTTTAAAAAATAATGTCTTCTTCTGCCCGGGGTTGCTGGC
>NW_017728935.1:49135-90218 GCF_001723895.1 Crocodylus porosus | reverse complement strand
ACTCTTCGGAGCAAAGTATTCCTGGTATAAGAAACACCGTCTTATGGTCATACAAGCGCAGTACTCGGTGGCTTAACAAACGCTCTGCCAATGTTTTGAAGGTATCTGTCGATCCGTGTTGTGAGATGGTGATGTTAATGGCTTCAGACACTTTAAAAACATTTTTTTTTAAAGCATGGTTGTGGTATTTGGCAGACACTGGACAAAAGAAAAGTCTGGTGGCTCCCCCCACGGTGTTCCTCTTTTTTTTTGTCTCTTGCTGATTGGTGTTAATATCAGCACATTTCCTGAGCTTGATTGCTGCATGTCGCTTTTACAGGATACGTTGACTGCTTGAGGATGGAAAAGCTTCCTTCTGCCTAGGGCTAGTTCAGGATCATCCTTGTTCCTTAAAGAATATTTTTGCATGGCAAATGATAAAAAAAGAAGAGAATCTAAGCAAAGCCCCAAGTTTATTGAAAATGAACTGAAACTCAGCCAACTGTCTTAATCAGAAAAAAAACTTCTAACTGTTGTGAATAACTGGCTTGCATATGTGATGTTTCCAGCCAGATATGGAGACGGATTGTACGATTCTTACATGAGAATAGATCAGATCAGGTACCAGGACCCCACAAATGAAGAACGCAGTCCGTCCGGACTTCCTTCACTTGGGAGAGCGAACGTAAGTCATTTGCAATCTTCTGTATTTCAGGCTATGTGATAACGATAGTTACCTACCTCACTGTATGCAATAAATAAGTAGACCTATCGTTAAAAGCTCGTAATGGCTGATTAGCATGATAGCCTTTCCTGAGTAGCATAAAAAGAATAATAACCTCGTATCGTGGTCTGCATTGAATTTCCTAGACCACTCTGGCCAAAACCCACTTTATAATCCAGCCTTCCTACTTTGATCAAGAAAATTAGTTTACAAACTGTCAAGACCTTCATGCCATTGCACATCACATGTTGATAAATATGGCAGTCTGTTACTCCACAGCTGTGTTGTACTGTAACGATGGCAGATTTCCATTTAGTTTCTCACGTGAAAATACTTGGAATAAGTCTCTATGGACAGCAACCAAAGGCTCTGTGTGGCTTGTACCTCCCCCCCTCCCCTCAAGTCATACAGAAATGTAAACCCCTCGGGGAGCTCTGGTATTACCCACCACTGTAACTGGTAGCAAAACAGCACTTCCTAGACTTCGTGTGTTTGACTTCTATTTTTATAGTGGGTGTACGTTTTTGTTTTGAGCAGAAGTTTTGCATCATGAGAGCCATTCCTAAGTTGTCTCAGCTGGGCTGGAGCAATCAGATTCAGCTGTGCAACAGTCCCATTGTAATACTGTCTTTAAACGCATTTTGGCTTGTGTTGCATCCTGGCCTAAGTCTTATAGTGAAGCCTCCGCTCCTCAAGGCCTGTGGTTAAAAGCCAGAATGGAGAAATGGGATGCAGTAAGAAGCCAATTTGGACACAAACATGTTGTGAGGCAATATGGTTATGGCAGCTTATGCTAGCAATTCATTTGTCCTGTACCCTTCGCTAAGCAGATGGCTGCGTGCATGCATGTGCCATTTTTTCGGGGGGTACATAGATATGAAAGGACAGTAGTGCTCTCTTTAATTCCTGAAATGATTGGTGGCTGTGCAGTCCCTCGGCGATAGCAAGTGCTATACTTATCTCACAATGTAGCCATAACTGAACTGAAGTCAGCAGAGTGGAACTACCGGAGCACGTGGCAAATGTAACCACATCTGCGCTTTGCTTCTGATTTGCAGCTCCTCCTTGCTCCTTCGTCTGTATTCTGTCTGTATCACACGGAGGTTGTAGTGATTTGGCTCTTTTCAAAATTTTCTGGGTTTGAAGTATAAAACTTTACGCTAGAGTTGGGAGACTGATACGTACAACTGGCTTTCCGTTGTGTCTCGGCTGTGGACGGTAACCAGAAGCCTTTGAGAGACTAGAATTGTATTTGAGTTTGTGAAAGTGATAGTAGAAACACTTAAATGGCAAAACATTTAGGAGACAGATTAGCTGTTTCCTCCTCATTCATGAGTGTTTGTTTTGAGTGCGAGGAATGAGTCTAACAAAGTCTCTCTGCAGCATATCATCTTGTCAGTCAGGTTTCTTGGCTGCTAACAGCAAATTTATGGACAAAGTAAACTGTGCAGTCCCTGGTTCCTAGGAGGAAGCTGTTTCAAGACAGCTGACGTGTTGCTCAAAAGTCATCTGCTTTGGATCGGAGCCTCTTGGGGTCAAGTGCTGACTGACCCATCCTGCAGTCTGTCACAGTCAGGTGGCCCCTTTGCCTAACACCCCTTCTGCTTCTGGGGACTAACATTCAATCCTCCCTTACCCCCTGCTGCCTTCGAGTCATGTTACCCCTGGGAAAAAACAGGGTTTTAGATCCAGACAAGAAGGGGATTCATTTTGTTGAGAGGGGGCTGTCAGGAAAGGTGAACTTTGGCTTTCCTACAGGCTCCGTTACTGCTATGAGAAATTTGCTGCCTGGCGCAGCATTGGTAGGCTGAGCGTCGCTCTCGTATCGCTCACATTTAGACGCAGCGTTACGCTGGAGCCTCTCTTCAAGATGAAGCGTAGTTGGCACACTTTGGGGTGTCGATACTGGGACTGACTCAAGCAATGCATTTGACTTGCTGAAGATATTTAGGAAATCTGAGCCATAAATAGCATCCATTTTGTGCAGTGTGCTTTGAAGCCGTGGTGCTCGATTCACCTACCCAGGTACTAAGGGCTGCTCTGTCGGAGCTGTGCCAGGCGGGGCTGCCATGGAGGTGCATTGAATCAGGCCAGATACCTGACAGACGTGCAACAATCCTTCTTCTGTTGCTAAAACGATCTGGCCTGGCGGGTGTTTTATATGCTAAACTGAATGCAAGGGAAGAGCCTTAAAATGGGATGCCTTTTGTGAACTGTGCGGTGTGTGCTATAGCATCACGCCCCCCTGTAGCTATAATAGTATAAAGTGCCAGTACACTTCAGGATAATTCGCACAGTCAGTAAATGAGGGGGAATGAATATTTTTAATGAAACCTTACTTCATGTGATCATGAAAACAGTGCGAGTCTTTTTCTACAAACACCATTGTCCGGATGAAAGGGGAAATATTGGCTATTGAGTTTTTTTTATTTATTTGTCTTTAAACCCTTTCCCCCTCACTATTAACACAGTAAGGCATCAAAAATATTTTTATCTTTTCACTTTTTTTAGCATTCATTCAGTTGAACTCTGAGACTGACTAGTCCGGTTTCATCGTCCACTTTCTAATTCCTGAGCATTTGCGCAAGCTGCTTAGGTGAATAGGACTCCAGGGTTATTTAGCAATGTTTGATGCAGACATTTCTGTTTAGGCTTTATATGCCCCTCCATCCCCTTCTTTTCAGCTCTCAGCTCTTATGGTGAAATGCCTTGCTGGTGTCCCTTGAAGTGAGTGGTGATTTTGGAGAAGAATTATACCATGCTTTGTGTAGTAATTCTAGTACTTAATCAGACTGCTGGATTAGTTTCTAATTATAACACTGTAACAGAAGGGTGTGTGGGACCCTGAGGGTCTGTGTTTTGGCATGGCTCCTGAATGCTTCTGGTGTCCAGAACAATAAAGTAAAGCCGATAATTTGTATTCTAGGGCCTCTTGATTGCTTTGTAGGAGATGGAACATGAGGCACCCACAGGGCAACATATTAGTGAGAGACGTAAATACAAGTTAGCGGATGGATTTGTCTTTGCAAGGGGTGAAGCACTGCATTAACATTTTCGTTAATCATTTTTCAGGAGTGCATTTTGGATGTGAGAGGGGAGGGAGAAAGGAGTAAATGGGAACTGCCTGGAAATCGGTGCTCAGAGGAGCACCCAGCTGGGTGGTTCGTGAGCAGAACTGCAGCTCAGTCCAGGCAAGCTCAGGAAGGACTTTTGACCTTGGCTGCCCAAGGGTGTGAGGAACAGTCTGCTGGAGTAGGTAGCTTCAATTTTGCACCTTCACCAAAGCACCTTGGAAAAATTAACCACCAATTTTGCATCTCTTTTAAAGTGTTTGAATGTTTTTAGAGGAAGTTCCCAATCTTGTTTTTCAGCCTGGTTTCCAGTTATTTCTCTGTGGAAAGAGTGTCCAAGGGAAGTCACACTGCAAGCAAAATACTGAACTTTTCCCAAAAGTGGGGGGTGTGGGGGGGGTGTCAAAATGACTTCCCCTTAAAAAAGTCAAGGAAAGTTAATGGGCTTAACCACCTACCCAGCAGAGTGTTTTGAGTGTCTGAAACTACAGTGGACTTTCAAGTGGCTGCTGTTGTCCTTCTACCAAGAAACGTTTCTGACTCTATCCGCAGGAGGCCTGATGAGCTTCTGAAGAACCTTTTTAAAGCCAAAAAACTGGTCAGTGCACAATGGAAGATGATGTATAATGCAATGGCCCATAGCTTCTTGGCCCTTACAAATCCTCCCTGCCCTGAATCGTGAATTCATTTAAATAACACCGGTTCTTTTGTGAAGAATACCCTAAAAGGCTAGCAGAGGTGAATTTTCAAGAACCAGGTTTAATGGCCTTCATCCAAATTTGGTAGTGGAAGTAGTAAATAGACCTGGCTGAATACAATTTCCCATCCAAGGGCAGACACTAGGTTTTCAGACATCTTTAAAAGAAAATAAAAAAACCCAAGCCCCCAGAACCTTGTGCCAAGTCTGGACGCTCTGTTCATTTGGGAGTTTAAAGTTTTGATCTGTTTGATGTGAATAGCCTTTTATTCAGCCCTCACAACGTCTGTCACTCTTTATCTCGGCACTTCCCCCACAGGCTCAGAAGAAGAAAGTGTTTGCTCTAGGTTATCATTTTTTTTAGCGATTTCCTGGAAAGGTGTGTCTCTTAGCTATGCACTGCTGGCTTTTCTGGACAGGCACAGCCCTGGGTAACAGGGCTTTGAACAGAAGATCCCAGGGGTCTGAACAGCAATGATTTAAATGGCAGCCTGCGTTTTTATGGTCTTGGGCCACAAAGCAAGAACTAGTGGTTCACTGCAGCACCAACCAGATGGATCTTTACAGAAAGAGGTGTGTGTCTGGTGGCTTTTGGCTAGAATAGTCATTCCCCTTTATTTACTGACTGTGCTGTGATGGTGGGTTGTATGTAGCTAAAAAGGAATTGGGTTTTATTGCTCTGGATCTCCAGGTTTATTTATATTTTTGCTTGATTCCCGAGGAGTTATTTCAGTTCCAAGGATAGGGTTTGGCACATGTCTTACATCTTTATTTTGAGATGAAAAGACAGGATGGGAAACAGATGTTGCCCCACTAGTCGTGACTTCTTCAGGGTTGCACAGAGGAAAGTAACACCTCTTGCCTCCTCGCAGTGTGGAGCCTTGGTGAATCGAGAAGGGGGGGATTCCTGAGGGAGGGCATGGATGTCATAAGGGAGGAACAGTTTCCGGAGGCTCAGCGGTTGCTCATTCAGAAACTTGTAAAAAATGACAAGCCTTGACTATTTCACAATGCCGCTTTCCTACTATTTATATTTTTCTGTTGGTAGACGGGAAACTATTTAAGCCCAAATTAACTTAGAGCAGTGAGTGGGAATGACCTAGAGGACTGCAGAGAAGCGGATTAACGCGGGTATTCTTGATTACGCCTCCGCAACAAGGTCTCGAATACACTTGAGTAACCCTACTGGCTGGGCACGCTGGGGATTGCTCATCACCAAATCATGCTTTGTCATTCTCCTCCTCTCACCCCTGTGTTTTCAGTCCTCCTATTCTTTGTCCATCCTGGTTTCCCCTCCCCGCCCCCATGTCCTGTTTACACTCTTTCTTTTGTCTTTCCCCTCTGTACTCTTGTCCACAGAATAGTTTTCATATGTTCAAGCTAGATTGCACATCTCAGACAGCTGCAAGCTGCATCTCTCCCAGTGTCATGCTATGAGCCTAAACGTGGCCATGCTTAACTGCAGTGCTTTTCTTCTGGCTGGATGCATGTGAGTAAGGGTAGGCATTTTGCCCTTAGGGGAATGGCTGCCTAAGGTGTACCTTCTCTCAAGACATGGGAGAAAGCAGGGCAGGATGGCACCTTCCAGACTTAATCTGAAAGGCATAAGCTTTTTTGGGTGACAGCCTACGGTGTCAGATGCCATGAAGGTATGGTGTGTTGGTGCTCATTGCATCTTCAGAAGTCCATTGCATTTTGTTTGCATCCCTGTGTATGGCAGGCACGTAACTCTGGTTGGTTAGGGTAACAGCGTGCCCTGAAAATAAATGTAAAACTCTTGCTGAATGGCAGCACTTTGTTCTAGGTGGTATTATTACATTTTGTACTGTGCATTGTAAAAAACCCAACATTTAAACTTTCTTGTGTCGTGTTTTTTTGTTGTAATTCCCGCAGGTCACTAGCAACAAACTCACAATGAAGGATCATCCCCTGACTGGAAGTCAGGTCAAAGTTGAGCAATTATTTGAGGACTCTGGAAACAGAAGGAGCAGTACTCTTCAGTCTGCAGGGATCAGTGTGTCCGAAAGATCTCTTCCTTCCCTGACGAAAGATAAAAGCACAGACAGCTTAGGCACAGCCAAATCTAGTGGTAGTTCATCAAAAACACATAAACCTGTCGCTCAAGCTCCAGAGCAAGCACTGAAACAGTATAAACATCTGTTGTCTGCCTACGAGCAGCAAGAAATCTTGAACTTCTCTGAAATTTACTTTGTGGGTCCAAATGCAAAAAAGAGGCAAGGGGTCATTGGCGGGCCTAACAACGGAGGGTATGATGATGACCAAGGTAGTTACATTCACGTGCCTCATGACCATCTCGCTTACCGCTACGAAGTCCTTAAAATCATCGGGAAGGGCAGCTTTGGGCAAGTGGCTAAAGTTTATGATCATAGACTCCACCAGCATTTGGCCTTAAAGATGGTTCGCAACGAGAAGCGATTCCACCGTCAAGCTGCGGAAGAAATCCGCATTTTGGAGCATCTCAAGAAGCAGGATAAGACTGGCAGCATGAACATTATCCACATGCTGGAAAGCTTTACCTTCCGAAACCACATCTGCATGACCTTTGAGCTCCTGAGCATGAACCTGTACGAACTGATTAAAAGAAACAAGTTTCAGGGGTTCAGCATCCAGCTGGTACGCAAGTTCGCCCACTCGATACTGCAGTGTTTGGACGCGCTCTATAAAAACAAAATCATACACTGTGATTTGAAGCCGGAGAACATCCTCCTGAAACAGCAAGGGCGGAGTGGCATCAAGGTGATCGATTTTGGGTCCAGCTGCTTTGAGCACCAGAGAGTCTACACGTACATTCAGTCTCGGTTCTACAGGGCGCCAGAAGTCATTCTGGGGAGTCGCTATGGGATGCCTATCGATATGTGGAGTTTTGGCTGTATTCTGGTGGAGCTGCTGACTGGATACCCTCTCTTCCCTGGCGAGGACGAGGGAGACCAGCTGGCTTGCATGATGGAACTGCTCGGAATGCCTCCTCAGAAGCTCTTGGATCAATCCAAGCGAGCCAAGAACTTCATCAACTCCAAGGGTCATCCTCGCTACTGCACGGTCACGACGCACGCGGACGGAAGAGTGACCCTCAATGGCAGCAGGTCACGCAGGGGTAAAATGCGGGGTGCTCCAGGCAACAAAGACTGGGTGACAGCACTGAAAGGGTGTGACGACCCCTTTTTTATAGAGTTCTTAAAAGAATGTCTTAGCTGGGATCCTTCTGCACGCATGACTCCAAGTCAAGCTTTAAGACATCCTTGGATTTGCAAACGAACCCCCAAGCCCCCCAGCACTGATAAAACCTCGAGTAAACGGATATCGAACTACACAAGCTCTTTCCCAGGCATTGGTTCCAAGTTGCCTCCAGTAGTTGGCGTGGCAAATAAGTTGAGGGCCAATTTAACATCGGACTCCAGTGGCAGTATACCTCTATGCACTGTGCTACCAAAACTGGTCAGCTAATGGAGAATGACATACTTCCAGAGTTCTGTACCTTGTGTGTTAGTTTTCCTCCTAGTAATCTGTAAGGTGGTGAAATGCGGAGGTTTTTAATGGCTTTCCTTTTTACTAAGCACTAAATCTTGTTTAGGAAAAGCTGAAACGTAAACATTTCAAGGGCTAAGTGTTTTATCAAGCTGTTTCAGTTGCAGTGTGGTGCGTACGGCATCACTTGATAGGTCAGCACATCTGTTTGGCTCAGCGCAGCGACATGCTTTAACAGATGTGCCAGGTTGGTTTGAGTGTCATAAAAAAAACCAACAAGTCAGAGCATTTCTTATCAGGGCCAGCTCAGTCAGCAGATGGTTTGGCACTGACAGCAGGCAAACTAGGTTTAAAATGCTGCTGTTCTCTTGGATGGAAGGATCTCTGCTTTCTGTTTTAACTTGCAAATGAATTTTTGAACTTGAGGGAAGATGTTGCAGCGCCACTGTCCAGAGCGCAAGTGTTTTAATCTGAGGAGTCGGGAGGTCACTAGCAAGCCGCTCATTTATGTTTTAACAATGTGATTGTTCTGTCCTGCTTTCCTTTAACCCATGGTGGCTGGGATTTTTCAAAGGAGCCCAAGGGAAGTAGGCACCAAAGGAGATAGGCGCCTAAATATCTTAAGCTGGGATGTTGAAAGGAGCCTGCAGGCGTTTGGGGACATGTTAGGTGTACATAAAGACATGTATATGCTGCTCCCATTGAAGGGTGTCTGGGTGCACCCAAGAGCAGAATTTGGCCCGCAGCATTAAGCGTGGGTTGCTCAAATCCTCTGTTTGGAGTTGAACTTCAAGCGTGTATTTTGGCCAAGTGATTCCTTCTCCATCCCTCCCCAACTGAAAATGCCCATCCTAAAAGCAAGCACCCTTGCTACTGGAGGCTGCCTTAGAGAAATGTCTGCAATCCTGGCCTTTTAAAATCCCTTTTTGTCCTGCAGGGTGAATTCCATTGGATTACACTGAGCTGCTTCTTAAAAAAACAGATGCTCCTTTCCTGCTAAGCAAGTTGAATTTTTAAGGGCCGGGACTATAGTGAGAGGCTGTGTATGGGATAAGACTAGTAGCTGAAGGAATGGTGTGAAACCTTTCTAAATGTCATCTCTCAAATACCCGATGAACGCAGGTTAAACCATCTAAGCAGTTTAGTGTCTTGAAACAAGGAAGTGCGTGGGGAAAAATGACTGTGTTTCAAGTTGTGACCTCTCTGGTATTTCTGAGAGGGTGATGCCTCAACTGCTGTTTTGCATGCTTCAAATACACATAAAGGCTAGGTACAGACCAAAGTGGTATCAGTCGAAGTTACGTGGTTTTCTGTGAGCGGCGTAGTTTAGATCGGTGGCGAACAGAGCACACATTTGCCCTTCGGTGGGGACGGCAAATCTTAGACTGGGTTCTGTCATTTTAAAACCAGTCTGCTCCTTTATGGGTACTATAAACCTGTTTGCGATCACCGGTAAAAGTACGATGTCTGTACCTGGCCACAGGTTTTTTTTGTGCGTGTCTCTCTCTTCCCCGTTTCTCCCCTTCTTTGCCAAGAAATGAAGTGGCATTGTGATCAATAGAGGCAGCGGCACAACTTCCTGAAACTGTTAATCGATGTAGCCCCATGGTCTGAGCTGAGTTACAAAAACATCTGATCTCTTTCCAAGTGCTTGAACACAGTTTTAAATACAATTTAGAGCTTTTTTATGAGCCAAGGATTTTAAATTTAATGAGTTTCTCTGTAGCAATTTTTTTTTTATGATAGGACAGGGAAGTTCCTAGTTCCATAATCAGTGGAGTGATTGGTGTGGCCGGCAAAATAAATTGACCGAGCATTTTAAATCCAAGGCTCTTGTTAGGTGATGTATGGGGCGCTTTCTCATTCCTGTGTTTACTTACATCCATCAGTGGCATGTTGGATCAGGGGCCCGGGTCCGTAAGGTTAAAAGCATGTCAGAAAACCAGGATAAAGCTTGTCCAGCTTGGGCTTTGGATGTCGATCAATGGCAAATGCCTTGAAACTGGTTGATAAAGTGACAGAGCTCAAGTTGAACAAATAGGTCTATTTGATTTCTAAATTCCAAACTTTCCCAAGAAACTTGGCCCTATTAAGTATTTGCAGTATATACTTTTTGTGTTTTGTTCAGTCGCCTTTCTACACAAGTGTCCCATCAGCCTGCTTACTAGCTGTGGTAAGGCAATACAGGCCAGCTTTTAGCCATGTACAGTTAATGGCTCCCAAAAGCCATGGCATACGATCCTTGTCTGTTCCTGTTCCACTTCCTAGGAGCTCACGAACAGTTTCTACAGTTGGCAAGGCAAAAGTTTTTTTTTATAGGTACATGAGGCAGGCATATTTTTAGACATGCTAGAGGATGCCTGCAGCTTTAGGATCATCTTGAATATATATGTAGCATCTTGATAAATAAGAGAGACTTGAATGATTTTTTTTTTCTTCCCCCCTCTTTTCCTGGTACAATGAACCTTCTGGCATTGCAAAATGGCAAACAAAGCAATGGCAGGCAGAAACACCTTGACCCTGATTTGGCAGGGTCCCCTGATCATATGCTTAGCTTTCAGCATGAGTCCAGTACATCTAGGACTACCCATATATATAAAAATGGGACTGTGTTTAAGTATTTAGCTAGAGCGGTGCCTGCATCCCAGTATCACAACAGACTGGGGAAGGGAGATGTTGGTGATCTTAGAGGATTTCTGCTACATCGACAGGTAAATTTCTGTTCTGAAAAAGAAGTCAGTGGGCAAATTTGGCTCTGTCCTGCACTCATTCACCCCCACTGACTTCAGTATAATTTAATATGTGTTTATCCTCTTGGCAAAATTTGACCGGATAGCCCACAAGCAGAACGCACATCTGAATTCATACTGGTGTGAAAGGGGCAACTAGAAGCCCGGTCCTGCAAGCCCTCTAAACGCCGAACCCTTTGTGAGGGCATGTGGGAATGACACGCGTGCAATCTTTGGAACCTAAAACTAAAATGTCCAACAGTGTCACATCCTGGAGGCGATCGCGTTTTCACCAGTCGAACCTCACTAGTGCTTGTTTGGCTTCATGCAAAAATATGACTATCTCCAATACTGGTACGTTGCATACTAGTGTGTTCAGAAGTAATGCTGATATTTGTCAGGGTAAATGAACACAGCCACTTTCTCTTTTTCTTTTCCTATGGGTATGGCAGTGTCCTCTGTCTTCTTGACTTTGCAAATCTACAAGACCCGGCAAATCTCCCAGGCATTAGTGAGGTTCTCCTGCCGTTTAAACCGCGTTCACCTGATACTCTAGCACAGTGGTCTCCAAGGTGGGGTGGACGCACGACGATCCATTGGGGAGCGGGAAGAAAATACTAGAACTTCTATTTCTATTTCTATTTCTATTTCTATAAATATGCATATATTGGGGGGGCGTGCTCAAAAATTTTTTACCGATAGGGATGCATGATCAAAAAAGTTTGGAGACCACCGCTCCAGCACAATTCAAATAGAAATTGCCAGCCAAGGTTTACAGTAAAACAATGAATCACGCTTCTAAATCCCTTTTACTGAATAAGTCCAAGCTTGTTTAAACAAGAGTTCCTTCCAGTGTTCACGATATTTTCCTGCACACAGCGTCAGCTCCGTATTGTAAATAACAACATTCGCTGCTTATTGTGTGGTTTTAATCTTCTTTTAAGAAGTGTGGGTTGTAGGACTTTGGTTTAGCAATATTTTTTTATTTAAATTGCTCTATAAGAAGAAAGAAGCCTCGGATCTGAGACCTGCTACTTTTTACACCGGGGTCCAAATATAATCTGAAAAGCCCGTGGCTCTGTGGTCCAAAGTGATGGGACAGTGAAGTATCCTTCTTGCACTAAAGATTAGGATAATAATTTTAGAAGGATTTACACAAGAGGTACATTTACTTAAGGGTCTGTTATTTTCCTGCTGTGATCTTACTAACACCAATTGCTGACAGTGGTGTTTCCCATTTTATATTGCTTATGACTGTGGGGCGATTTCAGCTACCTTCTGTACGCAGCAGATTCTGTTGTCCATTAGTATTTTTTAGCTTTCCTTCCTACTTAGCTTGAATACAATCTCTGGACTTGTGGCAATTGAAGAATCTGGATCAAACTGAACAGAAGGTGTTTTTAAAAGGTGTTTAAATACTGTGAGGCAATTTATGTGGGACTGTTAGTCAAAATCTGGTATAATTCACAGTGATAGTGACCCTTTTGGACTGGGATGCTGTTAAAAACCATCTGGTATCTTTGTAATGGTAGATCAACACAAGAGGTGCTTTGTAGCAGCGATCCTCTTAAAACTACCTCTGAATAAACCTTGGGTCCTTTTTAAAGACACCCACTGCAGACCACAATCCCCCTCCCTTTTTAAAAATCATGCTGGGTGCTTTGGTTGTAAAGCACATACATGATGATCTCAGCAATGTCTTGCTAATCCCATGAATACAAGAAAAAGGCTGATTCTGCACCCAGAGCTCTGTATTTGAGCGATATAAATCCTCTGCCCGGCAAAGTTTAATGCTGTTGTGGAAGCAAAGGGCCAAAATGATATGGAAAGATTTTCAGTACTTCTATGCACTATACAACTGAGATTAAAAACAGATTCTGCACCAAAAGGCATTTCTGATGGACAAGGTGGAGGGTTTTTTCTCTCGGAGGTGCTGAGTACCGATCACACTCTGATTTCAGGAGGAATTATGCGTGCTCTTCAACTCTGAATGTTGGCTCCAAGTTCTCATACTCCAAGGATACCACAAGCGCCATTTAAAGATTTTAACATTTTTCTCTTTTTAGTAAGGTATCAGGGACATGTAATTTATATAATATGCAAGTTTCATGCATCTCGCATACTTCCCATAGAAGATCCTCTCTCTAGTCTGGTGCAAACTTCTACTGGTGTTACATTAAATATAGCCTCTTAATATTGGTGCCCACCATGCCATACGAAAATCCAGGGTCTTCAGACCCTTACAAGCCAACCTTCTTCTGGCTGTTTTTAAATGACGTGTGCTTCCTTTCTCCCGAATAAAACCCTTATGAATGAACTAACTGGTTGATTAGTAAGTCTGTGTTGCTACAAGAACAAAGTGTTCCCTTTTCATAGTACTGTGCCTTATTATTTTTACCAGCCTACATCTGTCTCAGTGCAATCCAGTTACAATTCAGGGTTTCTTATACATTGAAGTGTTCACACAAAAATGTCAGTACGTCTAAAGAATTTACAGGTTAGCCTTTGTAATATTGTAAATACTGTGGTGAGTGTAATATGGTGGAAATTGTAGAGACCACTTAAGGTGCATGTGAGCTTACCCGTTTCTCTCTGTAAAGGAACACTTTTGAGGGGGAAAAAAAGTCAGTTTTCAACTATGTATGTAAATGTAATGAACAGATATTTCCTAAAATTGTACTTCAGTTCATTTTTAAAAATAAATAAATACATAATTTTCTTTAGCAAAAGGCTGTGCAAGTTCCTGAAAGAAATACTTGACTTTTCTTTCTTTTTTTTTTTTTTTAAGGGGGGCGGGGGGGAAGAGCAGTAATACTTTCCAGATGGTATAACTTAACTTGCACTGCCAAATATTATACTTGGTGGCATCTAACTAGAGGGCACTCGAAAAATTTCAGCCTTGACAAGAGATCCTTACCAGGGTGCCAAGTGTGATGTGTCTGTGTATGGAAGGAGACAACTAGGAGAACAAATGAGCAGGAGAAATATTTTGTGTTATTGAGGCTTTACCAAATGAGCTGGCATTACAAAAATAACAACTGAAAGCAGCCAGCAGTATTGAAGTTGTGGGAGAATAAAATGTCCTCCATCACTGACTGGATTCTGAACTTGAAAAACATCTTTTCCTTTTTCTCTGTTTTTTTTCCACAGACTCGGTAAAGTTTTTTTCCCTTCGCAGTGTTTCTGTGTCTGCTGTCCTTGAAATGCCAGAGGAAACATACGGCGGACAGCTTTACGACTTCAGTATGCTCGTGCTGAATGCAAGCGGCCTGACAAATGTTCTTCTCGTTAGCGGTGCTGTAAATGGACATCTCGGAGTTTTGCCATAGCATTCTCAAGTCATCGCTTTCCCATTTGGTCCAGTGGAGTTTGTTTGGTTTTTTTAAGCCTTCTTATCCCTAGCCTGGAAGGAAAATCCAGCAACAGCCACTTAAGAAAGCTTTGCTTTTTATAGAAGCTTACATTTGTGTACAGTAGGTTCCCCATTTATATAGTGGAATAGTTTGAAGTTGAAGTCACGCTCCCATAAAAAGGCCTGTGTAGCTATGGCCTGCAGGATTAAGGGCTTTGTTTTCATAAGGAAGATGTTAATCTTCATGAAATCACTTGCTGCCAATTCTTGACCAGTTGAATCAACTGCATTACACTGGAGAAATGTATTCTCTGATTTAAGGGCGGCATTGAATTGGGCGACTCGGACAGGCTGGAGAGCGAGAGTGGATTCTTCGCTGTTTAGCACCACGGAATGATTTTTTAAGGACAAAAAAACCTATTTACAATCCTAAATCTGTCCCCAAATGCATCCTTTGGCATATTCAGACCTGTTTAGTTTTGCTCCTCATTCCTGTTCCATTTCTTTACCAGCAGCAACTGCAACTAGCCACTTTTTTCAATGACAATTTTATATAGGCAAGGAATATTCTCCCGTACAGGATCCCGTAACCTTTTTGCACGCTCTGTCACACTGTTTGTAGATACAGTGGGTGCTCAGGTATGTCTGTATTCCTGTGCTCATACTGGATCAAAAAGACGGTGCTTTGCGTGGCTCAGGTTTTGTGATTCAGAGCAATTGCCACGTGCAAAGCTGCGCCTTTAACAGTTGTGCTTAATGCCCCCATTTAAGGCATCGGGGATTCAACTACCAAACCTACATTGGAACAGCTGTAAGCTCTTCACTTAAACAAAATTAAGGAGGGTAAGCATTAGATTTGGATCTGTCTTTGTGCTTTTAATTTCTTGCCCAATTTCAAGTAGTAGTTCACAATCTGGCCCACAATTTTCAGTGAGAGAGACTCCTTCCGCTGCGGAAAAAACTAGCACTCAGTAACAAATAGCTTGCGTTATTAAAGAGAAAAAACAGTTGGTATAAGATCATATTTGTAACTCAGCTGAACAGGCAGAAGATGCAAAGATTTACTTTTTCCATTTAGCAATAATCCTTTTGGTTCAATGGACTCAGCTTTTCACCCTCTGCATAGTAATAGGCCTTGCAGTTACACATAAGGGGGTCATTTAGCACAGAGTGGCTTTAAAAATGCTACTGCCATCAGTTTGCCAAACAAGTTATTGCTTTGCAGAGTCCCTTCTGCGCCGTGACTTGTTTTAAAATAATCACAGACTATTTCTAAATAAGCCCTAGCTGATTTATACACGTAGGCCAAGATTTTTCATTGAGGGATCTCAGCATCTGGGAGTCCAACTTAAGACACTTGAAAGAGACCTGATTTTGGAGGGGCAATGTTTGCCATCTAAAAATTAGACGTCTTTTCAGGTATCTCAGAAGAGGCACCGATCACTAGGGAAGATGTTGGTCATATCAGCTGGTCGAGATGACAACATTTCAACCAGAGGATTCATCTTCACTTTGCTAGTGATATTGGAAGCCGTTGTATGCTAGACCCTTTGGCATTTCGAGAGCCATGCCAATTATACTTGCTATAATTAGAGTTATGAGACACATTGTTTAAAATGCCAGAGGCTCCTGCATGTATTAGCTCTCCCAATGTTAGTAATGTTTATGGAGTTGAACCACAATTACCAACGTGTCCTGACGCAGGTAAGTCTTCCCTAGAGGAGCTGAGGTTTGTACGTGTCTGATGGCACCCGATCTTGCATGGAGACCACCCCGTTTTGCCATTGTCTCCAGTGGGCAGTCTGATCGGTCCCTCTCGCGTAGCAGCGGCTGCTGTTTCAAAGTGGAACGTGTCGACCGTGTGAGAATGGGTCTGTTCTTGTTAAGTTTCTACTTTGTAGGCCCAGGTCCGCATCCCCCCCGAACCAGCCAAGCGCCCTTGATTCCCATGTCAGAAGGGAGCACAATGTGGATCTAGGTTCTCTCTGGATCAAAGAGGAAAATTTGGCCCTTACGTTACCTTGAAGCCTTCCTAGCTTAAATAACAAAAGGCATTGGTACCTTTTGGCCCAGTTCTTGATGAATGGATGGTAAGCTCTTTTTGTTTGTTTTTTTTCTTCTGTCACATGAATGTAAAAGTGCTTTAAAAACCTTTCGGACCAGAGAAAGCCAAGTGCACGTATGTCCAGAACTGTCTTTTCCTCAGCTACGTTGCGGAAGTGTGAATACATATTGTTTGGAGCAGTAGGCTTGATGCACAATAGATGTTTGCTCCGGTACTGTGGTCTGTCCCATGCTGGTGAGAAACAAGGGTCGTTCTGGAGAAGAATAGCCTCTGCTTGCTGGTCACAGTTGCAGCCAGCAGCCGCAGACTTTTGTGATGGGAGTGTGAACTTATAAGGAGTGGGACTGGATCGAAGCGGGGTTAGGAAACTAGTGGGCGTCTCTCTGCTAATGCAAAAGCACAGAAAGGGATTGTTGGCACGGTCACACAACACTTTCCCCCCCCTCCTCTTCTATTCCTCAAGCAAAAATTCAAATGGATTTTCCCTTGAAGTGCATCTCGGTTCGCTTTGACTGCGGGGAAGATGCCCTCGGTGATAAGCAGACTCCACCCGAGCTGCTTGCCAGCATCACTTTGCCAATTCCTAGCGGCTGAGAATAGCTCTTTAGAGACAACAAAGTATCAGGGAGCAAAACCATGTAAGGACTCGCATTCCTCTGGCTAGCTCGGAAATCCATGTGTTCTTTGGCCTTAAGAGCGCAGGAGGAGTGGAAAGCAGCTAACCGATTTTTTTCTTTTTTTCCAGGCAATGACGTGATTCTCTGCCACAGCTGATAAAGATAGGACTGGGGAAGGTTTAAAGAAATGAGCTGTACAATTAACATATGGAACTGACTGCTGCAGGACACGAAGGCAAACGATTCCCTCCGGTCGTTTAAAAAAATGGGTTACGCATGAATGTGAGTGCGATCCTTGCGACGATACAAGCTGATCGCTGGCTGAGCGATCCCCTTTCCCATGGCACGCTATCACAGAGCTGGATTGGGTATCGGGGGTTTTGCACAGGCTGCTCTTATATGGCAGGATATTGCAGTGGGTTCATACCTTGTTTGTATTGCCATAGTGCCTTGGATTCGCAGTCAGGGATCAGGAAGCCCTTGATTGAGGGGATCTACAGGAAAGTAACAAAGGGGTAACCCTTGCCTGGGGATCTGGCAGTCTGCAGGGCGGGTAGGATGCGGTGAGAGAATGAAACAAATGGGCGAGGTTGGAGAGTTGAGGGCACAGACATGCAGGAGTTAAGGATTTGCCGTTGGGTAGCCAAGGGCACACAAGAGCCCCACTGCTGCATTTCATTAGGCTATTACAAGGATGCTGGTTGCAGAATTGGGGTGAGGGGAATAAAGAAATAAAATAAGACGATGTTGCTGATCCGATCTTCTGTACATAGCGACCGTCTGCATTTGTGTCTGGTACAGCTCTGAGCACGCTGTGAACTCGTCTGTAATCACAATAAGCTCCAAGTCTATAAATAGTTGTCCACCTTCAGTCCAGCTCCTCCGCTACAAAGTTTGGTTACAGTTGTACTAATAATACAAGCTGTCCGCGTCTCTAGAGGGCTGTGATGATGGATGGCATAAATGCTATTGCAGTGCTGAGCACTGACGTGCTGTCAGTAATGCCATCAAACGGGAAAGGTCAGGGAAGTAATGTACACCAGCGGTTCTCTGCGCTCATCCTCTAAGTAAATGGCAGCCCAGAGCTAAAAGTTAGAAGTGAATGTGTCCCAGCAAGCACAGACAGCTCTTTCCTCCAAGGGAAGGTGCATATGCATCGCTTGTGAAATGGTCTCTCTTGCTGTTGTGCTGAACAGCACAAGCCCCTGGCACGGAGTGAGTTGAACGCTGTGCAGCATGTCTGCTCTTATCTGAAATGGGATAGACACGGTACATGCTTAGAGGCAGGGGCTACGGAGTAGTACGCAGTCTGCAGGTGTGCTGGAGAATAATCGGCCTCCCTGGGCTCTTTGCTCCCAGTGCCTGTGCTTTGCTGGGTCCTTTCACCCGTGCTCCTTGCCCCCAGGGAAAAGAGCCTTCCTCCCTTCAGCTCAGCCATTTGGAACAGCCTCGCCTCAGACAGAACCTGAAAAACTTGCCTGTGCACCTGAATTTCTTTCTCCCTTTCTTCTCTATAATAGCATAATAGGTAACTCAGAATAATAGCTAGGGCAGCTGTAAGCCTTCCCAAGCTTCAGTTATAGTTTTACACCATTCTGCACGAATATGAGTTCTTGTCCATTTGGTTAATGCCGTACTTTATCGCTACGTGTGCAATGAGATCTGTGATGCTTTGATATGAAAGGGGGCAGGTAGCTACCTGGGTTCAGTTCTCCGGTCTGCCACAGACTTCCCTGTCTGATTTTGGTCAAGTCCCTTAGTTTCTCTGCGGATGCTGGAAAGATAAGTCCACTAGCACAGTCAACACACAGCACATGCGATAGAACTGGCGCCGACAGCCCCTCGGCGTGGCACGCATCAGACGGGGCAAGGAGCGGGAAGCCGAGCAGCAGATGGAGCAGAAAGCGGAGCAGCCGACCAGGCAGAGGGAAGGGCTGGAGCAGTGCTTGGGGCTGATGCGAGGCTCGTTTGTGGCACGCCGGACAAAAAGCTTGGCCCTCACTGCAACAGACCATGAGGCGCTCCAGTGCTGCAGTGACTATTACTCGGACCAGCGCTGAACGTAGGCCTGGGGAAGGCCGTATTATCTCACCGCTGCAATAAGTTTGTCCGGGCTGATAGAGGTGCTTACGCCAGGGTGTGGGAGGTGGTCCTTTACAACAACAGTCTCCACAGTCATGTCTGAAGTTGGTTTTGTTTCTAGCAATCGTGCTGCTTTTCAGTGACCTTTTGAGCTGAAAGAGCCCAATTCGGGATATTTGGTGGCTCTCCAGTGGTGGCCCAGCTGCCTCCTGACCTCCAGCACCATGCCAATGGGCCCTTACACTTCAGACCCAATGGCTTGGTTGATGGCACAAGCCCTGGAGCAGTAGGAGAGTCTCTCCACAGCTAGGACCTGATTGAGTTTGAAGCCCAGGACCCCTTTGCTGCACGGGAGCTAGAGGCACAGAGCACTTCCGAAATCGTGCTGTGGGTCTGGGGAGAAGACAGAGAAGCAGCCCTAAGTTATAGGGCTGTGGTGGACAGAAACACAGGTCTTCAGCTTCTCTGACCATCGTGGTGCCTCTTGATTGCGTTGATAGATGAGGGATCAGATCCTTTCAGTGTATCAGAGCACAGGTACGTCCCGTCCCTGTCCTTGCACTGCAGTCGTATCACCGGCTGTTCCCAAGTCTCACCTCCTCTGTGCACGGTCACTTAGTGCTAATTATAAGCCATCCACAACTTGCAATATATAACCGCCAATGAGGTTTTTTTTTTTAAGCATGCAGCTTTTCACTAGTCAGGCGCTGGTGATGGCAGCTGTGCTCTTTCCTGGCCCAGAAGCAGCAGTGTCCCGGATTGTTCCTGACTGAATCCCATCTGCTGGGCAAGCTAATATACCGTTTAATGCAGATTTCTGCCTGCTGGCATTAGCTAAACTTCAACGGCAGCCTGAACCCAGTGCCGTTTGATGCCAGGAGACTCCCACTGTCTCGAGAGAGGTTGATGCTTTGTAAATTCTCCCGGGGGACTGTCCTGGGCCCTAACGCAGGCTTGAGCTGCTCTGCAGAAGAAATGGGGCAGCTCCTGTCCTTCCCTCCAGGCCACCAAAGGTTGTGCCTCGAGCATTGTATCTACCTGTGTGAGAAGCGCGGGTGTTCGGGCCCAGAAGTCCTTCCCTCCCTGCGTATTGCAGACACGGCGCTGCGGCGGTTTGCTGTACCCCGAGGTCTGGGGGGCAATAAATCTTGAGCATGAGGGAGAGGGCTCCAGGAGGGTGGGGACGTGACTGTCTGGCCCTACTAGTCATCGCCAGACATGGTGGGGGCTGGGGTGGGAGGCTACAGGGCTATGGGCCTTGCCTGCAGCTGTGAGGCCGTGTGGTTAGGGTGTTAGGCTCGGTGGTTAAGCGAGGGCGAGGGGCAGGGTTTTCAGTCACACAGGCAACACCCTGCAGCGCTGCTTCAGTCTGAGCAATGCTGGAAAAAACAGTCCCACCAGAGGCGCCGAGTACCCTGGCCCCCTCGGAAAGGGGGGCTGTCACCTGAAATGCATAAAACTTTCCATCATCTTGGGCCACCCCAGCACAGGTAGAAGTCAGCGTCTAGGAGCCCCAGCAGGGAAGCCAAGCCACGCTCAGGTGCAATACGGGGCCTGTCCGGCTCCCAGCCACCGTCGGGACCTGGACCCGCTCCTGCCTTGTTGCGTTCTGCTTGCAAGGACCTGGGGCGCTCCCAGGACGGGCTTTACCCACTGACCGCTGCAGAGCCGGGTTTGGAGTCCACGTCGCTGAGTAACCCGGGCTGGGAGGAGAGGCTCCCTTCGTTTCCCCCCAGGGCTGTCCTCTGCCTCTGCTCGCTCTGCTCCACGGTGGGTTGATTGTTTTTCTGCTCTCCAGGCCACGTAGGAGGCTTTTCCCGAGAGAATTACACCTCCACGCTTCTAGCAGCGGGCACCTCTGAGCGCTCGTTGCGGAACAAGAGCGGTCTGTCCTGGCTCGCTTCAAACCGCTTCCAAGGCACGGTGACCTACACTAGCAAAAGGCCCTGTCCCAACGTGAAAATCTAACTCTCGGTTCAGAAATGATACCTTTTATTAGACCGACTAGGAAATTGCAACCGAACTGCTCTTTTTCTGAACCACGAGTTCTAGCTTTTGGCCTTTCACGTTGTCTCAGGCCAGCACAGCTACCAAATACATCCCAGTGTGAGCCCCTGTGCAATAGTTTACGTTTACCGAGGATTTTACACGGGGAATAGCCGGTGTCTGCATAGGAATGGCTTTGCTCAGGGCGAATAGGACCTCACTCCCCCCAGCTGACCTTTTGGTCTGAACGCAATGACTTGTCGAGGAAAGTCCCAGCTCCGCCTGGGGACCTGTGTGTGAGGAAACTTTCCAGAACCCGGCCCTCTAACTTAATGACTTGCTTTATCGCTCAGTAGATACGGGGATGGGCTTGGCCTGCCAGCGCAGGGCAGATTGCAGACTGACAACTTAGCTTGCGCCGCCTTGGACTTGGTAACCCTGTCTTTCTATTTGCCGTCTCTCCCACCCCACAGACGTCTGAATGACGTAAAGGCAGCTGTATTGTCAGCAGGAAAAGGAGCTGTTGTCGGCTTTTGGCAGCCCGTAATCACAACGGCCATAAAACGAGGCTGGGGCTTCTGGGGAGTGCAAAGGCTCAGGGAGTGAGAGGGTTCTCAGGACTTTCAGCCTGAGCTGGTTTTAGGCTGGACATCTCGGAGGGACTGGGAGCAGTTAGGTGCCCATCGTGCATCGCACCTCTATGGCACCGAAGCTCCTCGCTCCCTTAGGCTCCTTGGAAAATGTCAACTTTAATTCTCTCTCTCTCTCTCTTTTTTTTTTTTTAACTTTCTGCTTTCCACTGATCACATGCGGCCTCCTCTGGGCCTGCCTGCTATGGCTGGTATGCTTCCCGCTGATTGTTAAATCCTGGTTGCTGGCGTAGGGGGATGGGGAAACTTCAGCTATTTTTGGGGGGGTGGGGGGGTGGAGAGGGGAGTGAATAGCGCAGCATTCATTTTCCAGCCAGCTGCTGCTGATTCAGGACATTTTCAGCAGTGACAATTGTATGGAGCCGAGCCACCGAGGGATCAGTTACAAGTGACTGCTGCAGCTACAGTGTCGACAGCGGCTTTCTAACTCGTTCCTCTCTGTATTTCTCACTGTGTGTGACACAGATGGAGACATTTGGAGAAGTAACAGGATAGCAAGGCGGATAAGAAGAAAAAAAAAAATCCCCTGGATTTCCTCCCTTGTGCTTCTCCCCCCCCCCAGCCGATGATACGATCACATGCTTTGCTGCAACAATTTCCATCCCTCTCCTTGCAGAGAAGAGGGTTCGGGCAGGATCCCCGAACACGGCCCAGCCTGATGGGAATTAGCGAGCAGGACACACAGACCTGAATACATTTCTTTGGGTGATTCATAGTTCCTATGAATTTAAACCCCCAGGATCACGCGTTGCTTGGAGGGTTTGTAAATGCATCTATAATTATACCCAGCTGATAAGTCAGCCCTTATGCAAATACTTTCTGGAAGTCCTGTTCCCACCTGTTTGTTATTTCTATAAATTTCCCACAGTGGGTGGATGAACAACCCGGGGCTCCTGGAAAGGCTGGTCACCCTCAGGGGTCCAGGCAAGGCAAATGTGGGAGAAGGGGATTGATTGTAAATGTGGAGCTTTTGCAGGGACCAAGGTGGAGTCCTGCTTCTCCTCCCACAGAGGTGCTGCATGAGGACGCCTTCCCAGGTGGAAGGTGCGAGCTCCTGCACACGAACAGGGAAGGAGCTTGGGTGTTTGGGCAGGGAAGATGCGGGAGGCGGGGAAGTTTGGGTGGTACGAATAGTCAGGAGGCCTGAGTTTTGGGCCTGTCTCTTCTGCAGGCCTCTGTGTGACTTCTGGCAAGGCACGCTGGGCTTTAGTTCCCCAGAACAGGGACAACGGTCCCATGCTTTGGGCTAGATGGCTGAAGCGTCCCCTGTTAGGAGGGTCGTTATTATGTCACTTTGCATGGAATTTGGCAGCCCATTTACTTAGCTTTGGAAGCTGCTTCCTCCACAGCATGAAGAAACTGGGCCCTTTACCCTGCCCAGCTGGACGCCGGGGCTAAGCACGGTATATCACATAGTGCGTTGTTCATGGGCTCGCTTGGTACGAAGGACGTACCGCGTGCGACTTCACATTAGAGCCAGAATTTGGTACAAATGCCCAACGAGCAGCAGGGACCTGACTGCTTAATTCAGATTAGGCTGCTGCATGTTCGAATCACAGAAAACGAGGGCTGGAAGGGACCTCAGGGGGTCACATCTAGTCCAACCCTCTGCTCAAAGCAAGACCATCCCCCACTAGATCATCCCAGCCAGGGCTTTGTTGAACTGGGCCTTAAAAACCTCCAAGGATGGAGATTGCACCACCTCTCTGGGGAGCCTGCTCCAGGGCTTCACCACCCTCCTAGTGAGAGAGCTTTCCTAATATCCAGCCTAAACCTCCCTTGCTGCATTGTGTTCCCAGATTGATCACGGAGCCTCAGACGCCTTCCCCATTCACAGAGTGGGAATAAAACCTGCCAGCTCGCTGCAGTGGAGGCGCTCATTTAAAATACGTTTGTACAGCACCGAGCGCAACCTGGCTGGGGCCTGCTGCCAGCACCCCTGCATCTCCCTTGGCTCCCTGCATGACACGTTAGCTAGTCTCCGAGCATCTCACGCAGTATGGGACAGAAGACCGCAGCAGTGGCGCTGTCTTTCCCACGGAGGTTGCTGAGTCCGTGAAGTGCGAGGCCCTGCCACTAACACACCCACCGCTGCTGGCAAGGCTGTGCGGATGAATGAGAAGCCTGGGACGCAGCCTGGGGCACTGCCCCGTAACAAAACCTCTTGACAATGTAAACAGCGTCCTTCAAATTCAAATACAGAACATGCAAGCGAGCGAGCAGGAGAGATGCCTCGCCTAGCACGCCGTTGCTGTTTCTCCCAGTTGCTATGTAAACAGCTTTATTTCTGGCTCAGACCACATACCAGGTCGCAGCCCTGTGCCATGTAATCCCAGATGATTGGTTTCAGCGCGCTGGGGCGGATACGGCGGCTCCAGAGTAAAGCTCTTCCAGTATTACCCAGAGCAGCTGCTCTGCTTGCGCCAGGGCAGTTGCAGGCTGTCGCGCTGCCTGGCCCACGGGGTTTATCGCAGCGACAGAAAATAGATAAAATTCCTTCCGTGCCAGCACTCACCGGGGGGGGCCGACATAGCTGACACCTACCGAGGCACGCAGCTAAGACCAGGCAGGGAAGGGCCCGGGCGTAACGCTGCACGGTGCAGCTGAAACGAACGCCGTCTGCGCCCTCCGCGTCTCGGCCGCTGGGTTCCGTGAGCCGGGCTCAGAGAGGGCTGTCCCAGTCTCGGTTTGAAGGCCGGATGGCATCGTCCGCCCTCCACAAGGCAATAAATGCATAAATACTGGGACTGAAAAGGACCTCTTGAGTCCCCAAGCCTGGTCTCCTGCTGTCACAGTCACCTAATCGCCACCTTAAGACCAGCAAGGGTTTTGTCGCCTTCAATAGCATCTATGGGGGAGAGCTTCCAGCCTCATCTTCCCTTCGTCTCGCTGAGGCTGAAAGGCAGGGGGCTGCCTCCTACTAAGGGTCCGTGTACAGTGCCCAAGGCAATTCACAAATAATTGATGCTCTGGTCACAAATGGTTGGGGCTACTACTAATGCAAGTGAGCCCTTTGTCCATGCAGGCGGGCATCTGCATGCGAAAAACCTCTATTTGTGACGAGGAGGTGCCCAGGTTATACGGAGACCCGCCGGATGTGCATATATTGTCACGGTTGGATGCTCGTGTTTGGGGTGGTGAATACACAGCTAAATGCTGGAGGTGGGCAGGGGGATGGGGTCCCACAAAGGCTAGGCACTGGCAGCTGCTCCTGCTGGCAGCTTGGAGACTGAGTCCACGATCCTGTTGTGCCGCACCAGCCTGGCAAGACTGTGCACAGGGTTTATACCCAATTTGAGACTCTCTTAAGCCTTGACTGGAGAGCGTAACTTGATTTTCAGCATGGCTTTCCCTTTACTTATTAGTATGGCCTCTGCAAAAGAAAGACATTAGCTACTAGACAAGGAGCAATGGCTTCAAACTGCAGCAAGGGAAGGTTAGTTTGGATATAAGGGAAAACTTACTCATGAGGAGGGTAGTAAAGCAGTGGGACAGGCTGTCCAGAGCGGTGGTGGAGGCTCCGTCCTTGGAGGTTTTTAAGGCCTTGCTAGACAAAGCCTTGCCCGGGATGATGTAGTCGGGGCTGGTCCTGCTTTGAGCAGGGGGTTTCACTGGATGTGACCTCCTGAGACCCCCTTCCAACCCTCATTTTCTGTGAGTCTACTAGGGGGGAGACAGCAATGCCTACTGCTCAGACATGGAAATATTGGGATGGGAAAGTCTTCTGACCTCCCAAATACCTTTCCCTATTCAGGGGGTGAGTCAATGGCCAAGCACTGTTGTAAAGTGTGGTCCTGATGGGGGAGGTCCGGCCAAGCCTCCTGCCCTGATCTGTGACGCTGCCTTTCCCATTGTTCAGTGAGGAAGAGGCCGGCGGGCCAACCTTGCTTCTGGCTTTCTCTGTCATCTGGAGAGCGGTTGCAAGCAGTCAATTCCCTGGTGTCTGCAGAGCAAATGGGCAGCCTTCATCTGCTTGCCGCTCTACTGTTCTTCCATTGAAATCTGTACAGAGTCAGTTCTGCAGCACAGTGCTGCTGGTTGCAGTGCTTGCAGCTATGCTGGCTCTGGAGCAGGATGCCATGCCAGCACCCTGGCTTGAATATAGGAAAGGCCATTGAGCTCGGGGCCTGGGCAGACCTCAACCTCAGAAATTTTGCCTTCTCCATCACTACAACCCCCCACCCCCAGCCATTTCCACCATGCAGCGTGCTGTCCTAAGCTGCCACACCATGTGGCTGGGTGCTGCTTAGCCGGGTTGTATCACAAAGGAGACTTTTTTTTTCCCCTCTGGCAGACGGATGGTTGTGCAGTGTGTAAAGATCTGTGGGATGAAAAGGTCCCTACCAATATGAGCTGGAGGATTAGTAATGCATGCAGGGAGCCCCTCGGGAGGAGGATGACTGTGCAGAAGAACCACTGTTTTCTGTCTTTCTCGCAACCACAAGGCTATAAAATTGGAAATCGCAGTTGAACAAAGGGCGGGCTGATCTCTTTACAGCTTCTGCCTCCGGGTAGCTCTGATCCAGTATTGCAAAGAAAGCTAGCCGGCAGCTGGGCTCTGTAGGTGGTGAGCTCACAGTCAGGTTCCCCCACGTGGTGGGACGTACTCGTGCCCCACGGAGTCCGAGTGCTTTGTGTTTCTCCTTTTGTTCGGTGAGCGGGACGGTCGCGTCACCGGCAGAGGAGGAAGGGCCGTGCCTCATCAGAGAGGCCAGATGAGGCTGCGGAGGCTAGCGGGCAACTCAGTGGCTCGTGGCCTTGCCTGCGTGAAGCCTCTGCTCTCCTTGGGTCCCTTTTCTGGCCATCTCAGAGGACAGGGACTCGTGGGACTCAGAGCATCACTCAAAATCATAGCAGCCTTGGATGTCCTGCTGCTGCCGGGGATTGCACAGCTTCAGACTATGGGGGATTGAGGGCAGTGTAATGGTACATCAGTCCCCTCGCACATCTTCCTTCCTTTCCTCTTGTACGTGGGGGAGGAGCAGAGTCTGACAACCAAACCCTGTTGCAGGCAATGGAGAATTCGCATACGTCCCCTGAGGGTGGTGGGCCTTGTTGGGAGAGGCAAAAAGCCTGGCCCTTTCTCCAAGAGGCAAACACCCGGATTAAAATCGTGGATGGAGTGAAACGCGTTCAAAGACCAGCACGTGGAAAAGACAAATCCACGACAGAGAGACCCGGGACGGGGCATCTGGGCCCACTGCAGGGCGCCTGCAGTATTTGCGTGGTCCTGGCATCTCTCACCCTGACAGGCGAGCAGTGGAAAAAAAACCTCCCTCAGCCCACATGTGTCCTGGAGGGGATATCGGTAAGACAATAAACACTGCCATGTGGCCTGCAAGCTCTGGGCTACATCTGTCTGTCTGGATTAGGGCCAGTCCCAGGAGCTGCTTATGCTAATAGAGCTCATCTCCATAATCTTGTCACCCAAATGCCTCCTTGCTGTTGGTGGAGGGGCAGGGATTTGGGATTATAGGGGGCACCAGCCACTGGCTCCCCTCCTTTGTGCATCAGGAGGAGGCAGGTTGGGGGCGACGGGGTAATACCAGATAAGATCAGCTCAGGGAAGAGGTCACGTATTGCAGTGCGAGGGAAGAGGCTTCTACCTGTCTTTGCACCCTGCTGGCCTCCCCCTGACACGAGGGTTTCGGCTGGTTGCGGGGAGGCAGATGATGGCCTGCCTACCCTTCACTCAGATTGCCAACTGGCTGCAGCTGTGGTGGCATTCAGCAGGCTGGTAGCATTTGCCTGGAGTCCCCTATCCGGCTACCAGGAGCCTAATGCCCCTAAGAAGGGGTCCCGTAAGAGAGGCAGGTGACTAGATCTTCACCCTGAAAGGGGCGGCGGAAGTGCCAGCGGACATCTGAAAGAGGAGGAGGAGGGTGAGGGCTGGCACTTCTCAAAGATGAAGCGAATTCCTGGCCGAGCTGTATGTTGTTCTGTTGCTAGGAAAGTCAGGGCCCAAGGCAGGGAGGTGGTTTGGACTCTACACAGCGTGCGGATGCTTTCTGGGGTGGCATGGGAAAGGACCTGCATTATACAGTTTCTTTTCCTGGGTAACAGTCTGCTGGGAAGTGTCCTATGACCCAGGCACTCCTTCCACCAAGGCAAAGCCAAAGAGCCTGCAGATGCCAGCAGTTCTGCATGGTGTGGATCTGCTGTGGTTTCAGACACGGCTGGGAGATGAAAGGCTCTGCCCCTCTACCAAGCTGCTTAGATGCCCAGTTTCCCAAGTATTTGCAGTTGCTGGGTCAAGCTCTCCCTGACCTCGAACCCTGCTAAGTTTTGCTCTCGCCAGGGATAAAATTGGGCTGACCGCAGCACATGCAGGTTCAGCGTTGAACATTTTGAAACCAGGGGGTGATCTCAGCTGCGCGCCCCAGGGGAGGTGTTGTGCCCCCACAGCTGTGCTCCTGGGTGCAGATTCCCCCTCTAATCTCCGGCTCTCCTGGCACGGTGAAAGCAGGCACTTGGCAAGCACGGAAAGGCACCAGCAGCAGCGAAGGGGATTTTTCGCTGCATCCCGCTGGGCGGGTGCCAGCAAGGCCTCCGCTAGGAAAGTGGCCCGTTGCTGTGGACAGGTGCAGCTGAGCTGCAAATGCAAACAAGGACAAGCTGTGACCGGCACCATTTAAAACTTGAGCTCCAAGCGGCTCTACGGGAAAGCAGACACTTAACAGTTCTGGTGTTTCTAAGGTAGGAAACAAGCAGATGTGCAGGTCTTCCTTTTTTATTAGGTATAATAAACCCAAAAGGGCACATGTCTGCTGTTTTTTCAACTGCTTGGTAGGTTGCTTTAAAGCCCTTTTTTCCTGTGGTAGCTTACCGCTGCTTTATTCCCCATTTGTACCTTTTGCCTCGCATCTGTTCCTGCCTCCTCTGTCACCAGGGCATCTTCTTGCCTCTTGTCTCAGGCTGTAGGTTCCAGATCTCCGTGTCGGTAGGTTCTTCTTGCTTCAATATGGGAGGTGCCAGGCTGCGTATCAACCCACTTGGCCTCAGGTCGTACGGTCTCACACTGCTCTTCCCACCAGCCCTGCTTTCGGTGGCAGGCCACAGACCCCTTGCTCTACACTTCAAGTTCCCATGTTTTTGTTCCTCCCCGTTTTTTTTTCCCCTCTGGAGAAGAGGAGACCGAGGGGAGATTTAACAGCAGCCTTCAACTACCTGAAGGGGGTTTTGAAAGAGGATGGAGCTGGGCTGCTCTCAGTGGTAGCGGATGACGCCACAAGGAGCAATGGGCTCCGGTTGCAGCAAGGGAGTTCAGGTTAGATATTACTCAAGGTCTGGAATACCCTGCCGCCGGAGGTGGTGCAAGCACCTACTTTGAGACAAATTTAGGATGTTTATCTTGCTGGGATCCTGCGATCCCTGCTGACTTCCTGCCCCTGGGGCAGGGGGCTGGACTCGATGGTCTTCCGAGCTCCCTTCCAGTCCGAATGTCTATGAATCTATTAGGAAAAAAACTTCTTGCGAGGAGGGGAGTAAAATGCTGGAAGAGGTGGTGGACTGCCGTCCTCGGAGGTTTTTGTAACCAGGCTGGACGAAGCCTTGGCTGGGATGATGTAGATGGTGTCGGTCCTGCTTCGAACAGGCTGTTGGACCAGATGTGACCTCCTGAGCTCCCTCCCAACCTGAATTTTCTATGACTCTGTAACATGCTGGACTCTTATTATGTACATGCATTTCCTCCCCTCTACTCCTCTTCTCCCAGAGTCTTGGTGAGGAACCCACCCGGAACGAGACAGACAGTGGTGTTGCCAACCCTGTCCAGCTGACTGGCACAGGTGAGGCACTGTTATGGGGCTGGGCTAGGGAATAGCCACTCCACCTCCCTCTCCCTCCCAAAAACTTCACGTCTGGTTGAGCTATTTCAATTTTAAATAATTCATAGTCAGTCTCTCAAGTGCTCCTTCCTTCCCAGCCATAAACTGCTAGCATTAGCAGCCTGGCCATGCTGGCCATTTTGCAGAAACCAAGCATGGAAGCGCTGTCTGGAGCACTCCTGGGAACGACTAACTCCCACAGGTGTTCAGTGGTCACTAAATATAGCGTGGGGTGGGTGGGAAGCAGCTGGTAGTAACCATACAGGCTGCATGGTGAAAGGATTAAGGAACTTCTCACGTTTCAGTCCTTTCCCCTGATACCAGCTCTGTAGTTTGTGTCTCCGCCCATGGCTGTAACTACCCAAAGACGATGGGTGATTTGGGCCTTGGGTTTTGGTCCGGGGCCCGGATCTGTCTTGATCAGAAAACTCCATGCAATCATTTGACTTGAGTTGAATGAAACCTATTGCTCTGGTGGTGAAACGGCGTGTCCCCAACTTAGCCCCGAGCAAAGTTTTAGCGGCCGAGCTTCGTAAATCCATGAACCGCAGTTTTTATAATGGAACTGCTGACACATGGCTGAGCCTCAGTGCATGGAGAAAGCCCTGCTAATGCAAGAGCTCTGTTCGCACACACCACTTATTGCTGTCGCTGCTTGGCTTAGTCGCTAGCTGCTTGTTGACTGAGCTCCATTGGGTCTGTAGCACTACACATCTAGGAGCCAAGAAGAAGGCTTTCTCCCTTGATTTGCTAATGGACGATGTTGTGCAGAGACAGACTCGTGCAAGAAGAGACTTGGCTTCTCCCCACCCTGCGCATTTGCAGGTGAGGGTAGCTGCTCTGCACAATCCAGTCTCCCCTCTCTATTGCATCCTTTCCCGGAAGGACAGGTTGCATGAGGGGACTTGGTAGGTACGGTTCCCCACGGTCTCGAGCTTTGTGTAGTCTTTCTATGCCCGTGCAGAATGGGCATCAAGGCGCCTTTGGGAGCATTTCGACTCCAGGTACATGCAGGCCTAAGTAAGCGTGACAGGCACGTAGCAGTAAAGAGCCGGCTTAAAACTAAAGGAGGCGGGTTCTTCTCTCGCACACCATCCTGTGAAAGTGGGAAGAGCAATACTGGCACACTTAAAGTTCATTTGAAAATGGCGCTGGCCAGGAGGCTAGTAGCAGCACATAGCCTTTCACCTCTCCTGCCAGTGCTGCTCAGTTTAGGAATAGCTATTATCCCCGAGAGTGGAGCTGGGAGAGAGGGAGTCTTGCCCTAGCTCCTTGCGAACTGATGTCCACATCCCAGAAACCACCAGCACACCAGGACTGTGCCATCATCCCTCTTCCTGGCAGACTTGGGTGACCTTGTTCAAATCACGTTACTACCTGGGCCTCCATTTCCTTGTCTAGAAGATGGCCGTAGCAACAACCATGGTAGGAAGTAAGGGTTAAGTTATTTCCAAAACACTTGATCTTCTTATGAAGACTGCTGTAAAAGGGTCAGAGATGGTGATGGGCCGAGCAGAAATATGACCAGAGACTGACCAAGAGCTTGCATTTCTAACAGTAGAAGACCTTATTTGATTCTTTGCAGGTTAAGTGTCCATTTTTCCCGCTGGCAAGACAAGACGTGGATTTGGGTTCCTGCCAAGAGATAACTTACACACACCCTGTCTAGACCAGTATATTCAATTCCTCACAGGGACAGATGGTCTTCATGACTCACTAGAGGTCCATTCTTATCCAAAGGATCCTAGCGTTCTCTGCCTGCTTCATTAACTTCCCCAGTAAAGCTTTCCAGCCATGCTTGCTATTCTGCTGATCGGTCTTGTGTTCAGCACGACTGAGACAGCTGTAAAGACTGGTCTGGATGTATTTTATTTCTCAACCTTATCGATAGATCTGTACTGCTGCTCAGCAGATATATCACGCACGATCCAGGATTTGCTCACAAGCTTTTGGCTTTGCTTGTTCTGTGATTTAGGTTTTGGGAGGCCCAAAAGAACACCGTCACTGCAAAGGAATAAAAAGACATATGCTTCTTACGTGCCTGTGTGGGTTTGCCCCCCTTTCTTTTCTTCTTAACTGTACCTACAGACGTGGAGATAATCTGGCATTGTGCTGTGGGCAAAATCAGGGTGTGCTCTGCTATTGGAGATGGCAAAAAATGATTCTTTGTTTCAGCATTTTGTATTGATTCCTGCTCACTTCTTTTTTGTCTTTCTCAGACAAAATTGTCACTGGAGTTGGCGCACAAATTTTAAGACACGACCAAAAAACTTTACATTTAGTCTCTTTTCTCAGTCCCTACCAAGTGGGAACCATTATATTTGAGGAAGGACTTTTGTCATGGATATGCAGCAGGTGATCAGCACGGTGTGGCCGGCTGGCCTGGTTCAGAATCCATTCTTCTACTGCAGCCTGTTCGGGAGAGAAATGCAGCGGGGACAACGGCCCGTGCAACAGTGGACCCGAGGAGGAATTTGGGACAGAGCCATGATCTCACTCCCATGAATCAAACTGACTTAATCCTGAACAATATTCTCCAACATGCCATACAATGATGGGCTCTGCCAGCCAGCCAGAGCATGCCCAGCCTGTTATGTGAGCAATTCCAGACCCCGCCAACATGCTAATCTGCTGAGGGGAAGCCAAACCCTCTTGCTGTTAGAACTGCTCCTGGCACAAATCAAGATGCCAGAGATGCACTCCTCTTTATCATCATGTCGGGGTAAGATGGTGCTAATGAGACGAGGACATGCCTTATAGCAGTGGTCTCCAAACTTTTCTGATCGCGCACCCCTATCAGTAAAAAAAGTTTTGAGCACGCACCCCCAATATATGTATATTTATATAAATAGAAAAAGTTCTAATATTTTCTTCCCGCACCCCAATGGATCGTCTTGCGCGCCCCACTTTGGAGACCACTGCCTTACAGGCCAGGAGATGCATACGGGCCAGCGAGAAGCATTGTATGGTTCTACAAATATCGGGCAGGACGATCTCTTCAAAATTGTCATTTATTTTATGATGCTCCAGAAAGCATTGGGCACGATGTAGAAGATGAAGGCAGACTCTGTAACAGGACTCTGCATAGAGGGCTAGGGCTTTTTTGCTGATTGATCTGTGTCTTGGGTGTTAGAGCTCTTGTATGCATTATAGACTAATTCCCATTTGCTCACTCCAGCGTGAGACCCTAGAGCATGGAAAGTTTTTGAGCGTCCCTCTGTAAGGTTGGTAGAAGGAAGGCTGGCAACGAGGCGGTCCTGGCTGGAGCAGCCAGTCTCAAGGGGAAACGAAGGCTAAAATCATCGCTGCTCCCAACAAGCAATATGCTTTTTCTTTGGGACTGCCAGCCACGTGGGGAAATCGCAGAGGGTACTGGAGTGAGCAGTGCTCATACAAGTATGTAGGACTGGGATTTTCAGAGGACTCCAAGGTAATTGGGCCTCATGCCGCTATATCCCAATGAAATCCCATAGGTGTTGGGTACCTGTGGCTGGCTTTTTAAAGACTGTGACACTCTAGGTAGACAGCCAGGTGCTTGTGGGGTTTTAAGAAGCACCAATGTGCTCAACTGCTATTGAGAACAAGGGAATTAGGAAAAGCCTTTAAACTTCTCGAGGCGCCGAAATCCCTTACATATCCCTCTCCTCTCAGAACTGGTTATGACGGCACGTGTATTGACTATACGCCCTTCTGCAGTTCTCATATGCCCAGACTCGAAGAGTTTTGCAACGAGGAAAAGTGGGCTGGCTGCATGGCTGGAACCAGGTTCGACAGGTAGTAGTAAGGAAATATAAGGAGAAAAATTATGAGGGAAAAGCCAATACTGTAGGAAGTGGATTTTGGAGGAAAGTCTCTTTGAGAGAGAGATTTCCCTGCTAAACTGTGGCCCCAGGATTCATTTCTTGCTCTGTGCAATGGCCTCAATTACTTTTCAGGCAACAAGTTTATCATAGCTCCTGTCATCCTAAACGAACCCTACAGGCTTTATAAACTGATGCACACACAAAGCGTGTGAGCTCTAGGCTCCGTTCCCACAGCACAGAAATGCAGCTGTGTCTTGGGAGAAACGCAGCTGGTGTTTAACCACGAGGCAGCATTTCACCAAGGTGCTGGAGGGAAGAGGAATTGAAATTATTGCTGATTTAGTCTGGCCAAATTGCAGGGAGAAAGACCAAGGCAACTGTTTGCAGTGTCCTGTTACTTCCCGGTACAAACCTGGACCCTGTTTTGCCTGGTGGCGAAGCAGCAGGATTTGGGAGGAGCACCCCTGCCCAGGGCACGCTGACAATTGCGTGATATTCTCTGCTTCCGAGTGAAGAAAGAATTGCAGTGGATAGTTTGGGAGCAGATGCTCAAAGCGCTGCCTCCTGGGCTAATTCCAGTCTTCTCATTGCCGTAAGAAGGACATTAATAGACCGAATGGGCATTAAATATATCTTTTCAACTCAATTACCCCTGTCCTGAAAGCATGAAGGATTATTTAAATATATAACCATTTTTTAAACGGGAAAGCTTGTCACCAGCCTCACACGTACACAAACCTACACGGGGAGAGGATCTGAGTTGCGTACAGCCTTAACTATCATTACTTTAATCCACAAGGTCTCTCTTCCCCAGTAACTGCTGTAATCAAATAATAATCTAGTTTATTACATGCCAGGCAAAGTGCTTTAGCTGATCAGCCAATTGTGCTGCAAGGATAGAGAGCCTGAGCCTGCTGCTGGCTGTGGGGCTGGGAATGGGAAGAGAGAAACAATAGCTTCCTCTCATTGAAATCCACATCCTTATAAATTGTCCTAATGGGCCTGGAGTGGAAGCTGCATTCTTCAATTGATTCCTGAGTTTCAAGGGAGCTGGGGATTTAGCCAGTGTTGTGGGCAGGTTTTGGTGAGAACACCTCTGCACGGGTTAGGAGAGGGTCTGAAAGGCTGGCGGGTGGCAAGGGGTCAGATAATAAAACTGTTGCCCAGACAGCTATTTCCTCAGGCACGCATTCTCCCTTCCTGCTTAGCTATGATATTTTACCTTTAGTTTAGCTATCTTTTATGTCCGTTACAGAGGCACTGAAGTTAGCAATGGGAGAGCCCAAACATATCATCCAGCCCATCCCCAAGAAGAAAGGCAGGATTGTGCTCCCCCTGCCCGCAATGCATTCGTGACCGCAGATGGAAAGACTTCCATATTATTTTCCCGGGGAAAGGCTGGAACGGCAAGATACTGCGCGACAGGTGTGCTGGAAAGGACGGTCCCGTGCTGGACCCAGTGATCTAGTACAGCGGGTCCCAATCTGTGATACACAGACACCCCCTCACTGGTACGTGTTAGCAGATTTCCTATAATTACTTTGTATGACAAATTTGCTGGTGGTACTTAAGGTTGCATCGTTTTAAATTGGTGGTGCAGAACCTGTCAGAGCTTGGAAGCCCTTGATCCAATAGGGCTCTTCCCTGTTGAGCTGTGCGATCAGCAATGCTGCAGAAGGCTAGATCTAGAGGGCACGGGCGCACCAGCCGTTGCCCGACTTCTGTGCTGTTTCCACAAGACAAAAAGGGCCTGGAAAGGTCACAAAACCTCACGGTGGAGAAAGAGAGCAAAACTTGGCAGCCTCCACATCCTAATATTTTAAGGATCTTTAAAAAAAACACTCCAGCCTTGGGGGCTGCCCGTTCTCAAGGGCCTGGGCAGCGTTAGGGTCACCGCAGGGAGCGCTGTGCTAATAGCAATGCACGGGAGGGCTGGCGGGCTCCAGGAACCCTTCACCTCCACATCTCCCCTTCCAAGTCGACTTGCTTGTTCCCAGCCAGAAAGCTTATAGTTTCATAGGGCCTGCCCTCATTATCCTTGATGGCAGGGAGCAACTGATGCTGAGCAGTTATCTCAGGAGAGAGGCTCTGCCTTGGCTGTCTGCGGGAAGGCTTTCAAGGGGTGGCGGGGCTTGCACCTTGCTCTTGTTAGCTGTGCCTAGAGGCCCCGGCCAGGCGAATCCTGGTAAAGCCTCAGCAAACGCTTGACAAGACAAGCTCGTGCAAATTATTATACCCGTCGTACAGGGGCTCAGGGAGCCCAAATGATTTTTACGTAGCGTCGTGCAGAAAGCAATGAGTCAAATTAGGAGCTCTTCTCAGTCACAGCTCTCTGCCTCGATACCAGAACTCCCTGTTCTCTCCAAGTGAGCGAAGCTGGCTAATATGCCTCTTTGGTGGCTTCACCAAAGTTCACGTCTCCTGGCTGGCAGTCCCGGCAGGGGCTCATTTTGCACCGAGGCCTTGGTGTGCTGCCTGCGATGCTGTCACCGTGCCTGGGGATGGCTGTGTGTCTCTCAGGTGTATGGTGAGCACCTGCAGGGAAGTGGAGGGCAGAGTCCTGCCCAGCAACGATGCCCTAGGGGACTGCACGCCTCCTGGGGAGGCGCCCTGACCCCAGCCCTCGCAGCAGCCGGCAGGATGCTCAGCAATGAAGTGACATCACCCTCTGGTGGTGAAGGTGGGAGAATTGCATGATGCTGGGATTTTGGGGTAAAACAAGAAGAAACCAGGAGCCCTGAAATCCATAAGAATCACCAGGTCTGAGTTATCTCTAGGAAGCAGAAACGCAGTCCAGGTTTCCGGAGAGGCTCATGGGGGCTGAGTTGAGTTGGGAATAGTTTAATGGCCAGAACAAGGAAAACTGAGATTTCTACCCTGTTTCCACTGGAGGTCTGTGGCCTGTTCACAGCTGAGATCCAAAGCTAGGAGGACGTGAAGGGGCCTGATGGGAATTGGGGCTAAAGGACAGGAATAGTAGGAATGTGTGGGGTGGTGAGGGCAGGGGTGGTCATTCTCTTCCTATCCAAGGGAGGAAACTTTCTGTAGAGTTAAGCCAGTAAAATATGGGGTGGGATGACACTGATTCCTGCTCTGGGCGTTCCCCCAGTTAGAGCTTATTTAGTGTACTAATGCCTTTTCTCTTTCTCTCCCTCTCTTTCCAACACATCGGCCCATCAATTTCTGTTCTATTTTACTTTCTCCTAGGATGAAGGTAGGAGCTAAGTGTCCTTTAACAATGAGGCATGCTGGGAAAGCTCTGTAGTGTGTAAAGACCAGCCTTTTCTTCAGTCGGCGCCTAGTCTGCTGGTGGTAGGACCTCCAGGTATGGAAGAAAATGTGCCTTGGTATTTATTTGGGTTTTGCTGCTTTTAGACAGGTTTTATGCACGAAGCAAGGAACAGCTTTTAAATGGCATCATTTAGACCATTGTGCCAGCCACATGGTTATTTTTGTTAGGCCACTTGCAGTTTAATCCTCTGAACTGCATTGTGCACTTAAGTACGCAGTGTGGGGTATGGTATAAATAAGGCCAGAGTTGTTTTTTTCCCATACGTATTAGCGTTTCTGTCCTCAGGGGCTGGTAACCTTGTAGAAGCTTGCAATGCTACGTTCCCCGAGAACAGGGCGGCTGCAGCATTCACAAGGACAGCCCCAAAGAGCTACGCTTTCCTCTCTGGCTCCTGGAACTGCAGGACTTAAAAAATAACCTGGCCTGGTCTGTCCAGGCTCTGAGGTAGTGAGTGTTTCATGTGGCCAGCAGCCCCACGGGTGTTCCCTGTACACGAGTGGTGTGCACGCATGCACACACATGCACAAATGCCTCTATGCGTATGTCTTTATGCCTGGCTCCTGTCCCTCCCCGTTATCCGCTCCCTCGAAGCATGCCCTTGCTGCACCCCCTTAGTAAGCTGGTTTTGCTGGAACTGCAGTCGGTTGCACCCTATGCTCAGTGGAGGGGGGGGACCTTCCAGTAATGAAATGAAGATGCAAAACAGTGGATATGTAGCTTTAATTTCCTCTAGAAATTGCGTACTTGAGAATATTTCCTATTTTTAGGCCTGTTCCCCCACAACTCGTGTCAAAAGCTGAGACAAACAGGCTGTTCGCTGCGCTCCGCAGGCTGTTTCCAGAGCCTGACCTTTCCAGTCACCCGGCACGAGCATCTTGCAGTACGGCTGCCTGGGGTCTGCTCACGCGCTATTTCAGCGGGGGCAGGGGCTTTTCAATCATCCGGCGTGCCTGCCGCCCTCGGTAAGAACTTGGCTGTGATGTGTTAGTGCGATGCCCGGAGAGATGATGTTGGGGCAGCAGGAGCTAGGAAGGAAATTCCTCCTAGCTGATTGCAAACCCAGCAGGACAGGTGAAACAACCTGCCCCTTTTGCCACCAAAATATCTGTTCCCTCTGGTGGGATCGGAAATGCTTGTTTCTTTTTGCCCTCCGTGGGGCAGTGATGTTGGTGAAGGGTGCTGAAGATCCCCGGGACACGGCTACTTCGGTACGCACCAGTATTTCTAGGTCTTAATGCAAGCGTGGCCGTGGGTGGGAGTAGTGGCGCGGCTCATCGAGGACCCGCGCTGACCGAAAGCTGTCGCCTACTTAATGAGCCCTTTGTGAAGATGAGGGGTATGCGCAGTGGTTATTTCTCCTGGTGTTCCCATATCCTTGTCCAGTGCTTGTGGGGTCACAGTAACATTGGCAGAGCTGCGTGATGTGCTGTGTCGTGCCGTGCCGTGCCGTGCCGTGCCCAGGCCATCGGGCTAGGATGTCTGTGCTGTGCCGAAGGCAGTGCCACGTCCCGGCTGCAGACGCAGGGCACGGGGATGGCAATGGGCCCTTCCTGCCTCACGCCTACCGCCTGGCACCATCGCTTGATTTTTAGTGCCACCTGGTGGATAATTAGTTAATGAATTAGTTATTGGATTGGAGGAGATATGAGTTTTGGGACGCAGCTGTTGGGTATGTGAGAACAAGAGGTGTTGACGCCAGCATCCTGAGCAGATTCCAGCCAGGCTAAATATGTCCCTGTTGGCCTTCTCCCTCATTCTCTGCCCAAAGCATCGCGTAGCTGTGCTTCACCAAGGTAGCTGCATATCAGCCCTTGCGTACGGGCTCTTTATCCTGCACTTTCAGACCCTGCCGTGCAAGATGGTGCATGATGTAGTCATCCTTCCTTGGAGGACTATGTCCCCATTGAAAGAAGATGATAAGGTGCTCTAAAGGGCCTTGTCTACCTTAAAACCTGTTGCCTTTTGACTTTATTCCTGGTGATTGATTGGTCCTTGGTAGAAATCTTCCTCCATTAGTGATTGACTTGGAAGGAAAATTACCCATTCCTTAAATGATGTCAGTGACCCTCTTTTTTGCCTCTCAACAGCCTTATGAAGGAAAGAGGCCACGTGCTGCAGTATGTCTATCAAGATTGACCTTGCTCGGCAGAAAGGTGCTGAAGCACTTTGCATTCCCTCTAGTCACTGGAAATACTGCAGTTAGCCACTTCGATTCCCCACCCTGAGACGTGTTTAAAGGAAGAGGGAAAAAAAAAAGGCTTTGTGTGACAGCCAATACTGTGGGTGGGCTTAGGGGAAAAAAATCCATCCATTTGTCATGCGGGGGCTGGCTCCTAGGTAGGAAATGGCACGTTAACATCCCCTGTTCTGCGTAATCACAGGCCCCAGGTTTGCCAGCAGTCTCCTTCAGAAACTCCTGCAGGCTTATTAAAGTCAGCAGACGCTTGGGTCTCAGAGACGTTTCATCTTCCACTAAAGCATCGTCACAGCCATTGTTGGAGGGAACATGCTGGGCGCAGAGGATTAGTGGGGGAAAGGAAAGCCCCATGGTGAAGGGACTGCAATGGGACAAAAGATGTGTGAATTTATCTCCTGGCCTGGCTGTGTGACATGGGGCAAGTCATTTAATCTCCCTACATCCTGCTTGTAAAATGGAGGTGACAATTCTCCCTCTCACTCCGTGTTTAACCTCTTCGGACCATAGGATGTGTGGGGCAGGAGCTCTCCCCTGTATGTGTCTAGCTCTATGAGGCCTGCTCTTAGACAAGGCCTGGAGGTGATTAATATGTTTATTAATGGTCTCTCTACTGGCAAATCCTTCATTTCCAAATGGTATCTTTATAATTGTGCTGCACAACTCTGGAGCAGTCTGTTGTCCGAACGTGCAGGCGGCAGAGGTGGGCAAGTGGGTCTGTCAGCTTCCTGGCAGACCCTAAATACACCTGCAAATCAAAACTTTGTGTCACAGCATCTGCACAACCGTCCACCCCCCGACTATTCAAACAGCTTTAATGAGTTTTTGACCTCTCAGCTGCATTGTTATGAATCCCTTGGCATTTTACTCTTGCCCCGCGACCCCGTGTTAATCAGGGCAATGGAGGCTGACAAAATCTTGATTGAAACATGGGTTCGGTGAGATGCCGCAAGCCTTGGAAGTGATCAGGTTGCTCAGGAGGGGAATAGTCACTTCCTGTGAGCACTTAAACAGCGATGGAGCAGGGCAAGGGTCTCCTGCTGAAAACCCTGAGCCGGGAAGTGGAAGACATTGATTCTTCATCAGCAATGTTATTTGTAGCCGTGCCCAGTGACAGATGTGGGTTTCATCGTTCTTCCATCTGAGGAATAGCACTACAGCCGAGTGACAGCAACTCAGGCAGTCGTCATTGATATGATACATTTTCAAGTGGCTGATGCATCTTGTAGCTTCTGCCAGTTGAAGATAAGCGGTTCTGCCAGGGACAGGCATTACACATAAACTGGCATAAATGATTGCAAACCAGTTCAAATCCGTAACACAACAGAAGTTCAGTGTGCATAAACCACTTTCAAAATGGATGGAACCAGTTGAAGACAAACCTGGATGGATGCATCAGACTTAACTGATTTAGGTGAAATCAGCTTATTGAACTTCTGTCCCTGATAC
Organism: Crocodylus porosus; assembly: GCF_001723895.1. Classification (NCBI taxonomy): domain Eukaryota; kingdom Metazoa; phylum Chordata; order Crocodylia; family Crocodylidae; genus Crocodylus; species Crocodylus porosus. Next base: position 50,216 of record NW_017728935.1, on the reverse strand, counting down.
ACTCCAGATTCAAGTTAACTCTCAGACCCCCAGCATCCCAGGATGCTTTGCACCTCCACCCTGGCAGGGTGGGCAAGCTAGCCTTAGCCCAAGCTGTCTGCTCCAGCTGAGCAGGGAGGTGTGCTCTCGTGCACCCTGGCTCCTGGCCTAAGCCACTGCAGGTATGCGGCTGCATTTCTGGAAACAGAAGTGAACATCTATTCACGTGCTTGTCGGTTCAATCTATGCAATTCAGACTAACCTGCAAAGATTGAATCAGTTCAGCCTTGGGCTTTCTCGCTGTCTGTACTTAGCCTTAAAGCACAGGCTTTTAAAAAAGCATGGTATACATTTCCAAGCAGGTAGATTTATTTTATCGGTGTGGGTTTGACACCTGAAAGGAGTGTATTGTTTGTGGAAGGTCTGGGTTGAGAGATGGAAAATGAAGTCTTCCATAGGTTGTACTGCTTGTGAGCTACCAGTTCTAGCTTCTCCCACCGTGACGTGGTGTCTGTAGCTCCATCTCTTATAGTGTACTTTTCTATCGTCTGTTTGAGGTGATTGCCGTTTGGGGCTCAGTTCAGATCCAGCATGTTGCAGATGTGACCTCTTTCCCATGATTTCATTTCCTTACTTTCTCAAGGTCATGATTTCCCTTGATTTTTAAAATGGGGGAAACCCCAAGCCCCTGGATTGGAAGTATGTGTAGGGCTAAACCTAACACCTGGGCTGAGAAGGCAAGTCTCTGTGGCCTGTCGCGTCCTTCAGAGGTGAATTCGGTTCTGTCCCCAAGTGTCAAGGTTCAAGGGGTTCCACCACGTAGCTGCAACTATTTTTTTCTTGGGGTAGCCAGGAGTTTCCCAGGATATGCTACTTATGTCCCTGTGGCTTTGGGGACTGCGTGTGCCTGCAAACATGGGAATAGACACTTCTGAAAATTCTCCCCAATGAGACTAAGTGGTTTAGAAGCCTCAGTTCCATTGGAAGATAACAGATGAACATGAGCCTGCAATGCAATGCTGCGGCTAGTAAAGCGACCAAAACGCTGGGTTGCATCCATAGATGCTTCTCGAGCAAATCCCGGGACGTCATTCTCCCCTTG
>NW_017728935.1:46016-48670 GCF_001723895.1 Crocodylus porosus | reverse complement strand
CAGGGGGCTGGACTCGATGATCTCCCGAGGTCCCTTCCAGCCCTAATGTCTATGAAATCTGTGAAATCTTGGGCTCAGAAATAGAAATAGAAGGGCCTCGGTCACTTTCAAAATAAGGGGCTTAGGCATGTTTTGAAACCTAAAAATGGTTCTGAGTATGTGCTTCAAGTCAGGCAAGTACTTGCACACCTTCCTGAATCGGGGCCTCCGGGGGAAATTCATCACTGTACAGAGGCCCAGGAAACCACAACCACAGGGAGAAAAATGTCGTAGTGGCAGCGATACCATCAGGTGTCACGGGGACCAGCACCATATTTAATTCTGTAAACGAATTAGCAAAGACAACCAGGGATTATTAATGACCAGTACTGCAAGGCCACTTCCTGTTTTCTGTCCCCAGGGGAAAAATTTCCACTGTGCCTTAGCAGGGGATAAAGAGCTGTTCATTGCCTCTTGTTGGATGCTGGGCTGATCAGTGATATATCGGCTCTTAGTGATGACTCCTTGTCTCTTCGTTCACATCTGAAGCCTGCCGGCTTCTGTATTGGATTCTGGATAGAACAGGGAGCACAGGTTAATTTGCTATCTTTGGGATGTCCTTTGTTCATTGCAGAGCTGTTTCTCGCCTCCCGCCCTTTCACTGACACTCAATCTGCCTGCTCTATTATTCATGTCCCCTGTCTTCCCTGGGAATTGATCATAGATAAACAGTCATCAGTAAACAGGGCGTGTGGGCAAATGCACGTCTTAACCCATTGATGTTTGGATGCTAGGAAGAAGTGAAAGCCTGCTTAAAGCTTGTTAACCGGCCCTCCCCAGGGGAAGATTGGAAGCTTGCCATGCCTCAAACTCCCCTTATGGATTTGCTTTTGGGGGGGTTTTTTTGTTTTAAATCAAAGACCAAAATAGCTTCTGATTTTCTTCTTTCTCATTCTGATGGCTTCCTGGGCAATAAAGACCCCAGCGAAACCTCCAGAGAAGCTACATGGCTGATGAGATCTATCTCCGCATGTGTGGGGCCTCTATCACAGCAGCGTGCGAGTGCCTCCCAGCACCCCGGGTGATGACTTGAATGTAATCTCTCGGCACAAGGCAGAAATGACTTGACCTTTGTGCAAAAGAGCTTGTGGCTGAGTTGGGGTCTGCAACCGCTCTCATCCATTGGAGACTGGTGCTTTGCCTGCTATGGCATCCTTCCTGTCCGAAGGAGAGATGACGTCTTCCTCCTAAGGCTGTTGGGGCCCTGGGGAGAGCAACATGTTTAAAACTGGAGAAGTCCCTTCCCTCTGTATCTCTTCGGGATGGGCTTGAGGGGGACGCCCCTTTCTGTCTAGGGGTTGGTGGCCGCTGGACCCATCCACAGCGAGCTCTCTGGCCCTGTCCTGAACAATTTTGGGGCTTGTTGTGGTGGCCTGGTCTCCAAACAGAAGACAGAGCCCTTATTCCTCCAGCCCTTCCATCCTGCCAGCTTGGCGTGTGGAATAACAGCATCTTCCGTGCTGATGGCAGCTCTTTCCATGTTTGTTGGCAAACGCTCGGCCACCAGCTGAATAGCGTTGTTCTTGATGGCTGAGCAAAGCCGACAGCTACCAAAGGCTTCCCCTGCAATAGCGTGTGTGCAAATATGCAGCGTTCCTCCCCCCCACTCCACCCTGCTCAAAAAAACCAGTGTCTTAGAAAAGCAGAAGGGCCTGCGTGAGGTGGCGGAAGAGCCTTCAATATTTGCCTCGGGTTTTCTTTGTGGGGACGTAAGGGAAATGTCTATTCCTTGAGCTGCTGGCGTTTTGCGCGCCACACGCCACTCACTTTTTAATTGCATACGCTCGCTTTTCAAGGATTCCCACGATTCCCGCGGACTCGGCCAACTCCCCGGATTTCAGCCCTTCATCGGGGATCTCGGAGCGGAAGAGCGGTGGCATTTGTGTATCTGGGGTGAAATCCACCCACGCAGCGAGGCCAAGACGAGGCGGGCGTGCTTTGTGCGAGCCATTTGGTGATAGCAAAGGCAAGGAGGGCGGAGCTGGGGTATAGGCCCCCTCTATACAGCCGCTTTTTGCTGTGGCCCCTGCATTGGGACAGAGCAGCGTGGCAGTATGAAAACTGATCCTGATTTCAAGTTTGCTTTGGCCTTGTTTCGGCACCTTGGGATCCAGCCTGCCTCCCCGTCCCCCTGCCTCCCGAAGGGAATTCACGTCCATGTTTCTTTCCACGGCTTTCCCAGGTTTCTTCTCACCGAGGCCTGAGGACTCGTGCAGGCGGGCGACGCCCTGGCCGTCCCTGGGCCTCCCGCACAAAAGCTGGTGGCACGGCCAGGGCCTAAGTGACCCCCCTGCGGCCTCTCCTTACAGCCGCTTCATCTCCTCAGCCGGCGAGCACCCGAAGGCCTCAGGCTTGGTGCAAATCTAAGGTCTGGGCGGACGGGAGTGTCCTCAGCGTGGCTGGGCTGCTGGGGGCGCTAATCTCTTTTTTGAGGACTTCTTTTTGCCGCCTTTTTCTTCTCGCTCCTGGGACTGGCTCCCGACGCTTCTCCTCCTCCTGCAAACGGCGGTCGGTCCCGGGAAGGATCCGGCCCGCAGCTCCTAGGCCCCGCCCCTTGCCGGCGGCCCCGCCCCGCGGGCGCGGCAGCCAATGGCGGCGGGGCTGCGTGACGTCGC
>NW_017728935.1:40890-45551 GCF_001723895.1 Crocodylus porosus | reverse complement strand
GGCCTGTGGGGGCTGGGGGGCCAGAGCGAGGCCGTGCAGGCCCTCCGGCCACCAGCGCCGCGAGGCACCGTGTCTGGGTGGCCGTGCCGGCTGCCACAGGGCCCCCCACTCCCCCCGGGAAGCAGCTGGGCGGCAGGACTTCCCCGGTGCGGGGGGCTGGTAGACCCCCCCCTTCCTGTGGTGGGGGAGAGGGGAGGTGAGAAATACCAGCCGCGGTCACCGCCCAGCCGCGATGGAGCATGTCCGCTGTCTTGTTGCACGGAAATACAGCCGGCGCCCCAGCCGCTGCGAGCAGGCTGCGAGCCGTCTCGGGATGGGGTGGAACGAGCAAATCCTATGAAACTGCGGAGACAAAAGAGCTCCTGCAATGCCCCCCCCCCCGCCATCAAAATGAAAACGCACTTTAAAAAAGATCCAGCGCACTTCCTGTCCTCCCTGCCGCCGGGGTTTGTTTGCGTTGTACCTGGGATGAAACCGGCTGCCCCTGTTTCATTGTTTGCTTTCTGGCTCGCTTGCGTGGTGTTGCTACTGTTCCCATCCCTGCCGTGAAACGTCTGCCCCCTCTCCCCCCCACCCCCTTAAAATTCTGCCCGCTAACATGGACAAAGCCGGGCTGTGAGTTGGTTTAAAACCATGCCAAATAATGTGGGAACGGGTTGGCTTCGGGGCCGAAGTATCAAGTTTGAGAGGCAAAGTCGTCTCCAGTCTTGGAGATTTGTTCCAGCTCGTTTCTGGGTGACGTTGTACAGCTCGAGCTCGCACGCACGGTTGCTCGGGCTCTGGTAGGACTCTGTCAATGCCGAAGTTGGTCTGGCTGTCCTTGTCTAATCACCCTCTTCAGCAGTTACGTTGTAGACACTAAATGTCTCCTGTTCTCCCTCCCAGAGCTGGGTGCACTGTGGTGGATACAGGAGTCCATGACATGCCTTTGTTTGAAAGGTGTTTGTATAAACAGTGCGCTAAAATATACACACATTAGGCCACAGTAATGTGATCGTTTCCCTTGTCTCAAGTGAGCCTTTGGAGAAGGGGACGGGGTTTCTCTGCTACAGGGAAGCTGGGAAAGTTTATCTGTGCAACGCAGCGCTAAGCATCAGGTGAGATGTGGGACGCTCCCCGGAGGAGACGGTTCCTGCCCATCTTGGACGCGGTCTGCTCCCCCTCGTTTGCTGTTCCGAAACTCTAAATCTTCACCATGAACGTGGTAATGCACAAAAAAACAAAGCCAAACCCACAACCCAGGCCAGCTTCTGGTTGCCTGTGTTTCACTGGTCTTTAAATGAGGACATCTGCTTAAGGCTGGGCTTGCTAAACTCAAAACAATGAAGGAGGAGCCTTTTTGATATGCAGATCCCCCATCGATTGGGATCCTCCTTCAGAGTGGAGGTGTGCAGAGGAAGGGGCAGAGAAATTACTGCTGCAGATCTAATACCTTGGGGAAAAGAAATTGGAGTTATTCTGCTGAATGACATGCGCGTAACTTTTTTGTCTAAAGGGCTGATGTTTCTCATTAGCTGCACTGTTGTGCTTGAGGAACATGCACAGTATCCCTCTTTCCTCCCCCCGCCACCCGTCCCTTTCGACTGTAAATGAGTAGGATCAACCTCTGTTTTGACAGACTTGCTCGCTCCATCAATTTGAAAGTTGACTCAACTATTTGAATAGCAGTTTCATACCCTTTCTGCGTGAAATAACAAAAGAGAGAGAATGGCGGGGTGAGGCACAGGGAAAGGGATGCCTTGTGTCGGCAGCTGTCCCTTATCAAAATACGGGCTCAGCTCAGCAGGGCCCCTCCGCGGTGATGCTCTTGTCCGTCGTATCCTGCTCCGCTAGCCGCGTGGCCAGGGTGCGCGTTTGATTTGTGTTTTGTTGGCTGTGCTTAAATGCCTCTTACAGCCCAGGGTTTCAACAGCGTTAAAATGGAACGTAAATCGCAGCCTTTACCTTTCAGCGTAAATCCCACCCCCTACCTTGTTTCACCCCCTCTGAGACCTGTGTGAAGATGGGAAGCTGTGGCCACATGGGGCCAAATCTTTCCATGTGCGAGCTAAGCCTGCAGATGCGCCAGATCCAGCAGCAAGGCAAAGGACCATGACAGATTCAATTGGGACTGTTTCTGCCCAGACGTTGTCCCCACCCCCATCGCTCTCCTCGTTTTCTTCCGGGCTGAGAAGAGTTTAGCTGAGCTATTGAATGTGTTGGTGTCAGTTCAAAGTGCAGCACAGCTGCTCCCATAAATGACTCCTCCTAGCCCGGGATTTGAAAATCTGCTGTGCTGTTAGTTCGGGGTCCTAGACGAAGCTACCCGGTGTCCTTTCTGCCTTGAGGAGTACGTCCGACAAGCTGCCTGTCCAGGGAGCTTGGGAGACTTCAGATCCACCGGTTGAACCTGTGGGCAGTGATGGGTGACTTACTAACTACAGTGTGCCTGGCCCTAAATGCCGCGCGGTGTCGCTCAGCCAGGGCCGAGCTCTTGTGAACCTATACAGAGTTATTCACAACTTCTGAATTACTCATTAGCTGCATCAGCGAAGAAGGAATAACTGAGCGACCTGGATACAAGGAAATGATTGCATCAGGAGCTGTTGTGTTTCCGGTGACATTAAACAGAAATTGTGTGGCTCCCAGCCAGAAGTCAAAGGTGAACTGCCTTTGTGCTGTATGCTGGGTTTGAAGGCTAGCAGCTATGTGCTAAGCCTTTCTCCCCACACGTCATGCTCTAAAAGGTCGTGTATTAATGCAATTTGTTGTCGATGGAGAGACAACTATATATCGCGTTAATATTTGTGGCTACCTCTGTTTCTGGTTTGCTCCTTTGGGAATCCTGTCAAACCACGCGTTCTTAAACCTCTCTCTCCCAACTTCGAAGAGGCATTTATGTCGGGATTTCATTAGATAACCGCTGCTATAATAATATTTAAGGGTTTTGGGAGGCATGGGCAGTTCAGCAGCCGAGAAGATGCAATTTGACCAATTTCCCCCCACTTTGAGTCCTTGGCAGAGACGCTTGATTGCTGCATAAAGTAGCGCGTTCCGGTCTCGTGCAAGTGAACGTGCTATCGTCTCACTTGTTTGCGCTGTGCCCAGATGATATAAACAGTGGAAGCTTTTTTTGCAGGTAGTTCTGGCCTCACCTGTTTCTCTTCCACCAGTCACTGCAGAAGAAAACGTGCCAGGCAGAACTCACCGGATGACCAGTATTAAGGAAACACGATGCTGTTGAGACCAGCAAGTTGGCATTGCCTCTTGCTGGGGATGTCAAGTTAGATGCTTTCTCCTTGAGGGGCTGAGTCCTGAAGGTGTTTTGGTGACCTCCACCTCAAGGCGATGTGGTGGCACGCAGTGACTCATTCAAGATGCTTAGCCCTAAACAGGATCAGGCTCTTTTATGGATGAAATAATTTGCTCTTTGGCATTCTGAACGTTATTGGCAATGAAGTGGTGGCTAATGGTCCTGAAACATGAGATGGTGCGTATATTGTGTCCCGTCCTGTGCCGTCCCCCCACCCCCCCCAGCTTGGCTTGGTTTATTATCAGAAGCAAATTAGATTTGTAAGATCTGGAAAATGTATTGTATGTAGGTCACTGCTGACTTGACTTGGCTTTGGTTATTGCAGTTGGGCCGTTGGCATTATGCGATACAGATTGCAGGGGTAGGATTGCGGGTGAGGTCCAATTCTGTGTTGCGCAGTGTCAGTTCCATTCCTAGAGGTACTTTTCCAACTGATCTTCCAGTGAGACTCTGGATCAATGACTGGTTGCCTTAATGCAGCCCTTTGCAAGGAAACGGCAGGTGGTCTGGGTCGGAGGATAATAGAGGCTCAGTTAACGCTGGATGAATGCTAGTGAGTAGCTTTTCCCGTGCGTCTGTCTGCATCTCTGCCATGTGTTTCACTTGGGGAGGTCTGGGGGGTCAGTTGCTTTTAATAAAAATGAGCTCTTAATTTCAGCTTCGAGGTAGTTGTAGCTGGCCGGTGGACTGGGAAGATGGTCCACGGAGCAGTCCTTTTGGGGATGCTGTGCCTTCCAAGGTACCTTAGCAGTATCCGTCATGCTGCTTTTCCCCAAGTACCCATTAAAACAGCCAAGTGCTTGAAGTGGAGCAGTTCTGTATTGGTGAGCACATGCCCCTAAATGCATTTGTGCCATTTGAGTTCATCATCTGTCCAAGAGGGAGAGGTTATCTGGGGGAGGGAGGCACAAGGGCCATAATGATGCCTATCAGGGGTCTATCACTCTGGTTCTTTTGTAGGCTTTACCAGAACAATGTTGTCTAGGACAGCAGGGGCCAGCCTTTTTGGCAAACATGCCATGAAGTAAGCCCATAAGGTAAAGTCCATGCTTTTCAGTTAATCCCCCAGGGAATTAGGAGGTGCCCCGTATTGCGCTATGCTGATGCGCTGAACGTTATGGAACACGATCCGGTCGTTCCCTTGAAGTCGCAGTTAGCTCAGATCCTGGTTTTTGACTCTGTAACGGACAGCAAGGGCTTCTCTAGTTGGTCTCTGCTTGGAAGAGCATCTTGACGTTCCCCCCTCCTCTTGCATCGTGTCTGTTGGATCTGCTCTTTATTGTAAAAAGTTGTCCCTTACCACTTTTTTAAGCCGGTTAAGAACATACCGGCCCCCTCAGTCTTATCTTGATTATTTTTTTTTTTTTTT
>NW_017728935.1:13851-40790 GCF_001723895.1 Crocodylus porosus | reverse complement strand
GAACGTGCTATCGTCTCACTTGTTTGCGCTGTGCCCAGATGATATAAACAGTGGAAGCTTTTTTTGCAGGTAGTTCTGGCCTCACCTGTTTCTCTTCCACCAGTCACTGCAGAAGAAAACGTGCCAGGCAGAACTCACCGGATGACCAGTATTAAGGAAACACGATGCTGTTGAGACCAGCAAGTTGGCATTGCCTCTTGCTGGGGATGTCAAGTTAGATGCTTTCTCCTTGAGGGGCTGAGTCCTGAAGGTGTTTTGGTGACCTCCACCTCAAGGCGATGTGGTGGCACGCAGTGACTCATTCAAGATGCTTAGCCCTAAACAGGATCAGGCTCTTTTATGGATGAAATAATTTGCTCTTTGGCATTCTGAACGTTATTGGCAATGAAGTGGTGGCTAATGGTCCTGAAACATGAGATGGTGCGTATATTGTGTCCCGTCCTGTGCCGTCCCCCCACCCCCCCCAGCTTGGCTTGGTTTATTATCAGAAGCAAATTAGATTTGTAAGATCTGGAAAATGTATTGTATGTAGGTCACTGCTGACTTGACTTGGCTTTGGTTATTGCAGTTGGGCCGTTGGCATTATGCGATACAGATTGCAGGGGTAGGATTGCGGGTGAGGTCCAATTCTGTGTTGCGCAGTGTCAGTTCCATTCCTAGAGGTACTTTTCCAACTGATCTTCCAGTGAGACTCTGGATCAATGACTGGTTGCCTTAATGCAGCCCTTTGCAAGGAAACGGCAGGTGGTCTGGGTCGGAGGATAATAGAGGCTCAGTTAACGCTGGATGAATGCTAGTGAGTAGCTTTTCCCGTGCGTCTGTCTGCATCTCTGCCATGTGTTTCACTTGGGGAGGTCTGGGGGGTCAGTTGCTTTTAATAAAAATGAGCTCTTAATTTCAGCTTCGAGGTAGTTGTAGCTGGCCGGTGGACTGGGAAGATGGTCCACGGAGCAGTCCTTTTGGGGATGCTGTGCCTTCCAAGGTACCTTAGCAGTATCCGTCATGCTGCTTTTCCCCAAGTACCCATTAAAACAGCCAAGTGCTTGAAGTGGAGCAGTTCTGTATTGGTGAGCACATGCCCCTAAATGCATTTGTGCCATTTGAGTTCATCATCTGTCCAAGAGGGAGAGGTTATCTGGGGGAGGGAGGCACAAGGGCCATAATGATGCCTATCAGGGGTCTATCACTCTGGTTCTTTTGTAGGCTTTACCAGAACAATGTTGTCTAGGACAGCAGGGGCCAGCCTTTTTGGCAAACATGCCATGAAGTAAGCCCATAAGGTAAAGTCCATGCTTTTCAGTTAATCCCCCAGGGAATTAGGAGGTGCCCCGTATTGCGCTATGCTGATGCGCTGAACGTTATGGAACACGATCCGGTCGTTCCCTTGAAGTCGCAGTTAGCTCAGATCCTGGTTTTTGACTCTGTAACGGACAGCAAGGGCTTCTCTAGTTGGTCTCTGCTTGGAAGAGCATCTTGACGTTCCCCCCTCCTCTTGCATCGTGTCTGTTGGATCTGCTCTTTATTGTAAAAAGTTGTCCCTTACCACTTTTTTAAGCCGGTTAAGAACATACCGGCCCCCTCAGTCTTATCTTGATTATTTTTTTTTTTTTTTTGCTTTAAGGATCATGATGCTGCATTAGAATTTGGCTTCTTGCAATAGCCACAAGATGCCTCGGATGACCGCATTTATTTGGCTGATGAGTGAACATGCTCGCCCTCCCAAGCTGGGGTTTTTCAGGGATGACTCGGGGAGTTAGGCTCTCAGTTCCCGTTCGCTTTCAGTTGGAACTGGGTGCATTGCTCCTTTGAAAATCCACTCTTAAATTCTCAGCCCCATAATCATCGAACAAACCTATGAAGATTGCAGGGCTAGTGCTCCTTGGTGAAGGTATCTCAGTATTAACTGCATGCTGCTATCTGGCTTGTTCTTAGCGCTGTCAAGCCCACGTCACTGGAGGGGTAGCATTTTTTTTAGCTTCGTCATGTAGTTTGTAAAACCAAAAATGGCCCTAATGCCATCTCTTATGCAACACACAGTTGCGAAGCTGTGGACAGCATAATGATTTCCCTGGGGTATTCCAGGACAGTGGTTTATTATCTCACTGACCAAAGTTCTCCACTGGTTTGAGTTCGGAGTTCACATTGGTAATTTGGGCGTCATGCTGTGCCTCCTAAATTATTGTCTGTGGCAAGCACTCAAATCCGCAACTTCGTATTAGGTTCTGAGTTAAACTGACAAGACCCAGGCAATTGAGGTTGACTTTTGCTTTGTGCTTTGGCACTGATACTTCCTAAGGAAACCATGGGAGCTGAATAATAATAATAATAATAATAATACTCCTGCATCTAGTTCTTTTGAACTGGAAGGGAGGATGGGGAAGCCGCAGCTGAGGGAGACCGAGCCTCGGTGAGAGGAAGTCATTTCCCCATAGTTATCTCTAGATTCCTTCTCTCTACCTTATCCTGCTGGACCGCGCTCGAGACCTGACTTCACGCCGCAAAAGAGAGCGTGCCACAAAGAACAGGCCCGTGCTGGCATGGATGATCTCATGGATGATTTCGCTAACTTGGCCTAACTTGTTCTGTAGGGGTTGTAGAACATGTTGGTCGACTACCAGTCTTCGTGATTTCGGGGACTTTGACTTTGGTGCCGTGCTAAGGGCGGATGCGACTTATCTCCGGGGCCTGGTGGAATGGAGATTTCACAGCCTCTCTAGGTGATCTGCTCCAGCGCTCGACCACCCTTGGAGCGAGGCGGTTCTGTCTAACGTCCTCCTGAAGCAGAGATCCTCCTGCTTCACACGTGCTCAGCCCTCCATAGCTCCGCTCAGTTCAGGGAGTTGCCCAGGGCCACTGACGGAGTCTGTGGCAGAACTGGGGTCTGAACTCAAGTCTCCGGAGCCTCGGTGCCAAGGCCATCCTGCCCTTCTTAGGTCAGGGATGGACCGTGTTACAGCATTAGCCAGGGTCAAAAGGGGGTTGAATAGCTTCATGGAGGGTGGGTCCATCGGTGGATATTCAGCGCCAAAATTGGGGTTACAGCCTAAAAGTTAGGACTTCCCAGGCCTCTGGAAGGGGGAGGGATGGGGTAGATCATTCTTCATAGGCCGTGTATGAATTAATGCTGTTCCCGTGCACATCTACTCCGTCTCTGAGAGACAGGACACTGGGCTTAATGGACTCGTGGGCCGACTCGGTCTGTTGTTAGTACTTCCCAGGCCAGGTGTGTTGGCAGAAACCCTTTGGAAGGGTTGAGTGCTTTCCACACATGATAAATTGAGCGATGTACGTGGGAGATTTAGTTCATGCATCATGACAGTTGGGTCCCAGATCTGATTTCAGCAGAGTTTCTTTGGGAAGAGCGCCGGTTAAAATGGTGTATTAACCTGTTTTGTGCCGCATTGCCTTGTACAGACTTGTGCCTTTCGTTAGCCAGCAGCCCCGGGCTGGGGCTGTCTTCTTTGTCAGGCATGCTTTACTTGCTGTGAGGCACTGGGCTTTAAATGTACTGTGTATATTTAAAGCACTGGATAAACAGCTTGGAGCTCTGTAGATTAGAAGCAAGGCCTCCGAGCACATCAGTGGGATGAGAGATAGGGACACGGAGACACCAAAGAGCACAGACAGGAAGCCTGGAAAAGCGAGTTGGCGGCATTGCCGCTCTTGAAAAGCCGATAGGCCTGCGCTCAAACTCATCCGGTCCCTGCCGAGGGGATGGGGATGGTGGATGGGGTAAGAGTCGAGGGGGTCGGAGACCTCCTTAGATGCAGCTTGATCTGAAGCAGTGCTTCTGTGGCCGTGGGGACTGCGTGCGTGGTGCGAGATGGCGGGTGGGGGGGGCTGGAGTTCGGGGTCTCGGGTTGCTTGCGCGCTGACATTGCTGCTCAGTTCCCGCAACCAGGAGCCTAAAAACAGCGTAACAAAACCTTCCTGGCTTGCCGGAGTGCTTTCTCACCACCGAAGTCTACGGACCGTGGTCTGAGTGCACTTGTGTATTTTTAGGTCTCTGACTCGCGGCTCCTCTGCTCCGGCCCCGGCCCTGGGCTCTGCTGGCCGAGGGTTGCAGGCCTGTGCTGGGCCGGGGAGGGGAGGAGGGCACTTTGCTGAAGGGAAGAGCCTGGCGGGCATGTTGGCACCAGGTGGCTTTCAGTCTGCACTGGGTGTTGCCCCAGGAAAGCCACTGGTGCGAACCCTACTCCAGAGAGAGGTGACGGGTACAAGGCTCCCCCTCTGCCTCTGCTGCAGGATGAGGCCCGTGCGGATGTCTCCTGGGATTGCTTGACCAGAAGCCACCCTGCTTCCACCAGGCCAGCAGCAGTTTCCATGCTGAGCTGGGTTAGCGTCAGACCCCACTGGCTTGCTCTGATTCAGCCTCGCATAGTGTTAATGCAGTGAGGGGGGGGTGCCCGGCGCTGCAGGACCCACTCCTCTCTTCGAGTGCACGAGCTGTGCGCTGCTCTCTCTCCATCCCCTTGCGCCCAGGGCCCGGGCGGCTTCTCTCCAAGCAGAAGGCCCCGTGTACGGCTTCGGGTTGCAGCGTTCGGACGGCATGACCTCACCTCGCCGCTTCCAAGAATAACGTGCCACCTCCCCGGTTGCCTGGCCGGAGTCCTCTGCAGAGGGAGAGGGTGGCTGTGGGCTGCTGGGGTTGGTGCAGCAGACAGCACCTCTTCCACGGGCGCTTCCAGCTAGACCCCCAGCATGACGTGTGCCCACCCGATGTGAGGGCGAGGGCGCCGGCGCGACGTGCCACGCATCGCTGGGGCTTCCTTTCTCCCCGGTGGTGGGGAGGGGGTTAGTGGGGTGTGTGGCAGGGACGGGCCCTCTTCTGTGTTTTGGAGCATGGTAGCTGCCGTGGGGATCCTTGCAGGTGCGTGACCCTCTGTCCAGGCCCACCCCAGGTCCGCTCTCTTTGCTCCGGCGATCTTGCTGGGGCCAGGCATCCCGACATGGCACAATCGAGCGCCGCTGAGTCGGGCGGCGTTTTGAGGATGTGAGAAGCACGCGGGGAATGCTGCTCGGCTGGTGCGGCGCTCTCTGCAGAGAGCGCCTGTCTCCCAGGCCAAGGGCGGTGGCAGGAGTGAGGAGGGTAGTAGGATTGCTGGGTTGGTAATGCGGGGGGCTTAGGGGGGGCTTGCAGCAGGGACAGAGATGTTGGGAAGCGCTGAAGCTAATGCACGGTGCCAGACTGCGCTGTCGCGGGGGAAATCTAGGCGTGTTGTGATTGTGCCCGTGGGAATGTGAGCACCGAGCCATTCAGATGGGAACTCCCTTCTCCGGTCCTGACACACCCTGTCAGGCTTGCCAGGCAGCTTCGTATCCTAATCTTTTAAAAAGGGCTTCAGCCGCTGAGGACCAGGCAGTGGGGCTGGAGCTCCTTGAGCGCCCTTTGAAAAGCTTGCCCGCTGTTTGCTGAGGTGAGGTGCTAGGGCAAAGACCCCGGTGTCCTTTCCACTGAACCGGGGGCGCCGGGGTGTGATGGATCGGTCAGAACAGGGGGTGGCGGCTGCCTCTGGGGGCTCCCCCAGACCATCTGTGCCACCACGGTCTTCCCGCTCGCTGTCTAGCAAGGCGCTTGGCTTTAGCGCTCAAGCTAATCCCTGTGCAGAGAAGGCTCCTGGCTCTGAAGCGCCTTAAACGGTTCTGGGGAAAGTGCTGATGGTGGTACTAGCGGAGAAGAACAAGCCAGTTAATCCCCTTTAGCTGCCCACGTCCTTGACTTGGTGGACGTGAAGGTGCTCTGATGGTTCTCTCTCAAGCACTTGGGCCTTGTGTAACTTTTGTTTTGGAGGAAAACTATTTCCCAGATGGTTAAAGTGCTTTAGAGCCAGGACGTGGACTTTGCACCTGCCTATCAAGTGCTTAGCAGGTTGCTGGCACTGGGAACTGAAATACCACTCGTTGACTGCTCCCAGCACACAGCTGGCATGTTGTTTAAACCCGGAAGGGCTGTGACTTCAGGTGTTTCTCTTGGAGTGAGCTTTGGTCCCAAGAGACACGGCAAAGTACCTGAGTAATGTGAATGGAAATAGGCTGTGCCTAAAATTTCCCTTTTAGGTTCTTTCCCTAAAGGGTTTGTCTGCACTGAAATCGCTTTAAGCCCAGTCCTGTGCACAGGTGTGTGTCTGCTTTATGGGCCATGGATTTGTATCGCTAGGGCAATGTCATTGGTGACAGAGGTGCAATGTCCAAGGCCCTGGGGGAGTGCTGCTTTCTGAGAAACTTTGTACTCTGCCAGATTTACCCAGACACACGCTTTAACTATTCGCATTTCAGCTTGATACCTGCATTTGTGACTAGCCTAAATTCACCATTTTTAATGCTTGTTAAGGGCATGCATGTGTAGACATGCATGCTTAATGTGCATTAACTTAGGCTAATGGGCATTAAAGCATCACATGCAGATGCATCCTAATTTAGCAGGGATCTGCTCCTGGGGACTAGAGAAGGGGGCAAGAGCATGAATCCGAATGCAGAGAGCACTAGCAAGAGAAATTCCTGTACCAAGTCACTGCCAAGATTGCAGCTTTCTGGGGGTCTCACCTCTTTAGGGCTAGGGGTTCTAGTGAGCAGGGTGCACTAATCACATCGACCCTGCATTTCTTCAGGGGCCTTAGGCAGGGGTCAAGACCAAAAGCCCGTGAATGCTCTTAAATCCCACGGATGTGAGACGTATCGAGATCGAATCTCTCTGGAGCTGCTGTGATCTGTGGAAATGACGTTGCAGGCAGGGTGGCTCTTGGGCACGGGGGTGGCTGGGGGTAGGGGAATTGCTGCGTGGCTGGCTGGGGCTTGGTGAGGCGGGGAAGGCTGGCGTACAGCACGTCCTCTCCATGCTTAGATGGACATGCACGATAGTACCGGAAGGGGTGGCTGATCTGCTTTGGACAGGGGCAACGTCTTGCCTTGTCCACGCGTGGATGCTTTCAGCATTAAGTAATAAAGGGAGCAGGCAGGCAGGCAGGTTCACTGCAGCTGCCTGGGATCGGGCCGGCGGTCTCTGTTATGTGTAATGAGATTATTTAAGTCTCTGGCGTCATGGGTGCATGTGACTCTGAGCCTGGCCATCCAGTGAGCTGCAGCCTGCGTTGAGGATAGGGTTCAGCCTCTGATCCCAGATCTGAATGTTCCTGGGGTTTTGAGCCAGTGCTGGACTTGCAGCTCTGCTCACACACAGTGTCTGAGCTACAAAGGTGTTGCCATGAGGGGAGGGCTGGTCTTGCTTTCCCTGTTGTTGTTTGCCTTCTCCGGCAGCTCCTGCCATCCCTCTCTGGCACTGAGCACCCACAACCCACTCTACTGCTTTAGCCTTTTCTTTTCACTCCCTTCCATGCTGCTGCTTTTGAGCTGGGGCATAAACCAGGCTTCGGGGCATGCTAACCATAGGCTTTTGCATGGTGAAACATGGCAGCTTTCCGTAACCCCTGATTCCTGTGCTGGGGCTGCAGACTGAGGCTGTCTTCAGCATTGCGGGGTGCGAGGAGAAGGGCAGAAATAGGGGCTGTCGCAGGTAGGGGTACTTGGGGAGCGAGGTGGGTGCAGGGGCTGCCTCAAATTTGACTTGGGTAGTCCGAAAGCTAAGCGGCACGCCTCCCAATCTTTTTTTTTTTTTTTTCTTTTTCCTGCTTCTCTGAGGTCACCAAGTGACGCATCCGACCCTCGCGCTCTCTTGAAAAGCTCCTAAGACTTCCGGGCAAGTGTCTGTTTTCAGGGAAACGTAGTTTGAACTGGAGTCGGGGACTGCAGTGGAAATTTGGCAGTGGGTCCCGTCAGCCTAGAATTCCAGCAGCTGCAGATCATCGTTTCTCGGATATTTAGATGCCGATCGGGGCTCGTCACGGGCTGTGCTGTTCAGGAAGGGGCAAAGGGTCCTTGGGCACGTGGGGGTCAGTCTGCACCGCAACGGATCCATGTTACCCCAGTTTTATTTATTTTTTGCTGGTCTAAATATTGGTGCGATTAACGAGGCTGTATTAGCGGCGATGTTTCTACTGCAGCTTCCGAATGGAAACGCATCACAGCAAAACCAATGTATGAAATCTTGACTTCCCCTAGCAGGAGGCCATCTCCGTTCCCAGATGAGGAAGCTGAGGAGCAGAAAGGTGCAGCGCGCTGTCTGCGGTCCCTCAGGAGGTCAGCGATGGAGCCCGAAACAGCTCCGCCCCCGCTTCCCTGTCTCGGACATGAGACCATCCATCTTCCTTCCTTTTGTAGCGTTGTTGGACTAAATAGGAGTCGTCTTAGGAATGGTCTGTGAGCGCTTGCTTTGGCCATTAGTGCTTGTTGCATGCTTTGGTCTGAGTGTCTGTTTTCTTTCCTCTCTTTCCGTTACACAATATCAGCCACCCATTGCAGTCAGTAGGTTGCTAGTAAAGCATAGTCGGGTGTTGCAAACATCTCTTGGCTTTTGCTGCATTAGCTGGCCCCTGTTCACCTCTGTTTTCCTTGGAAGGAGGAATTGCCAGTAATTTGAAAAGTGGGATGTCTCCTCCAAGTCATCAGAATTGTGAAGCTGGCTCGTGGGTTGAGTCACTCGGATGCTGGAGACGGTTGTGTGGGTTTCCAGTGGAGCCTGCCAGCATTAGCAGTTGTATAATTATCCAGACTACATCATCATCATCATCATGGTGAAATCGTGACTCAGTGAGTCTCAGCTGATGGGCCTGTCTGCCATAATGCATCTGAAGCAATTTGGTCATTGGACTGGCTCTGCAGCGTGGACTGTGCGGCGTAGGGCTCGTGTGTTCAGCCCCTCAGGTCTGCTCTCTCTGCGCTTGGAAAGTGCAAGTGGAAGGGTTCAGGTCCGATCTTGGGAGTGGTGCAGTCACCTCTCCAGCGGCCGTGCCTCTTAAACGTGCTTGGTACCTCCTGGGCTGCCAACCTGCTGCCGCCTTGTTCCCTCCCCATCTCTCCTCCTAGTTCCCAGCCTGCTCCGTTCTCTGATGAACTCATCGTGAAAGGATCCTCGTCTCTCCATGCTGGTGTTGAAGGATAATGTGTCAGGTGGTTGGGAGCACGTGGCCCTGGTCTGAAGGGATGCTGTCTTCAAAGTGGGTTCATGAGTGCGTTTCCAGATGTGACCTCTTTCCCCCTGTTTTATGTTTCGTGGAAACAAACCGTCTTCACCTGAAAAGCCTGGTGTGGCTGACCTGGTTTCCTCTACAGCTCTTGGCTTGGAAGAGAGTGCCCCAGGCCCTGCTGCCACTGCAGCTTGGGTTAAATGACTCATGCAGCAGCTTTGCAGAGCTGTTTTGGAGCGGATGTTTGAAACGCCGCCCTCCCTGTCCCCCTCCGCCTTTATTCCAGGAAGGCTATGGGTGAGGTGGAGCTGTGGAAGGAGAACTGCCCCATTCAAGTAACCGGGGAGTTGATTTTGGACAGAGCACTGCCTGGACCCGCTGCTGTTGGAAGGGTCCTGGTTTGAGGCTCGATGCCGTTCCCACAGCTCCCGGCACGGATGAGCCGAAGGGATGTTCCCCTTCTCTGACCCATTGCTCTCAAGTGCTGGTTGTCTAAGGCCAATGCTGGTGTTTTAAATTTGATTTTTTATTTTTAGGCTGCTCTCCTCAAAAGCATCGCAACCGCAACCTCTCCCAAAGCTTAAGGGAAGCTGTAGAGTTGGCCTTGGTCTTGCCTTTCTTCCATGAATATGCTTCCTTCCCTCCTCTCGCTTGCCTCTCACAAACCTTCCCGGCTTTAGCCACATCCCTCCTCCCCAAGCTACGCACACGGTTTGAGAAACCCCGGTCTGAGGTTAGTCCCACAGTCATGGTCCTGTTGTGCAAAGCCCACTGCAGCAAGGCTGAAAGCAGCAGTGTGGCTTGGAGGAGTCCTTGCCCCTGGGGCTGCTGCTGCCCAGGGGCTGGACACTTGCTCCACTGCTGCTGCTCTCTGAACGTCAGACTCGCTGTTCGCTGGTTGAATGTCCCCGTACCTGTTGCAGGCAAGTGAAGTCAACAGCTTTCGCTAAGGGGTTTGCGGGGGTTCTTGGGAAGCTTATCTCTGGCAACGGATGGATGTTTTCCTTGCTTTCAGTGCACTTGCGCGCGCAGTGCTCTTTCCTGGCACTCGCATTTATGGACTTTACCTTGAGGAGTGAAGGGCAGAAGAATCTCTGGCCTTGTTAGCATCAGCCAGCAAGAACGAGGCGAGCTTCCTGGCTGCTTTCTGTGCAGCGCAGCTACAAGAAACCCTGTTTCTTGTCTGACAAACGATGCCCTTGCAGAGGTCTGTCAGTGCTGCGAGCAGGCAAATTCCCCCATGTCTGCTGAGGATATCCTTCTGTTCAATGACTCGGGCACCTCTCATTCCTCCTACTACACGCTCTGGTGTATTTGCACCCACAGAATAGACTAAAACGACCAAGAGTGTTTCCTAGCAAGAGAGGTGAGACCAGACCCCAGACGTCTGGGGTCTGGTTTTAATTGCCTGTAGGCTGTGTTCAACCTCAGCAGCTTTCTGCATCAGTCCAGCATCTGGGAAATACCCAAGGTGTGTGGACGCTGTCTGGAGAAGAGCCACGAGGGTTATTTACTAAGCCGGGGCTGGCCGACCTGTAGCATCTGTCACGCAAATGGCACGGGTAGCCTCTGCCCGTGGCAGGCAGTAGATCAGTAAGGGCCAGGCAGTACAGCAGCGGATGGGGCAAGAAGCAGAGGGCAGAGCAAGGGATTGGGCAGGGGACGGGGTTTGGAGCGGGAAGGCAGGTGTAGATGAGCTCTGAGCAGAGGACTAGGAGCAATGACAGCTTGATTTCTGGGGCTCTGCTGACTCCAGCAGCGCCTCTTGCTTGCCACGGGGACAAGCAGTAGCCGGAGGGGAGCTGGGCTTGGGAAGTGCTGTGGCAGTGCTAATAAGGGCTTTTAGATATTTGCCTCGCCTTCCTGCAGGGAGCTGCTTCTGCCTTAGGAGAAATGTCTCGATTTCTGGAACTGGTGAGTGGACAGGGTATGGCGGCAGGATTGTCTAAGTGTTGACTGAGCCCCGTGTCCCTTCGGCGCTAAGCCCTTTTCATGAGGCTGCTTGTATAAGTGGAGGGGGGGCAAGCTTAAACCCTTTTGCAAAGCAAAAACTGGGATTCCTCCTGCCTGGTTGGCAGTGCGTTCTCCCCTTACTCCTGCCATGCCCGGAGGCTTTTGGCTGTATCTCTTCCCCGGGGTTGCTCTTAATGGTTAACTGCTGCTGAACTATATTAATTGGGCTCCATAAGTCATCTGTCAAACGAATTTTATGTGTCAGGCTTGCTCGGAGATGAATAGTCCTGAATGGCAGGCAGGGTGATGCTTTTAGTTGGGTTTGCTGAGGGGACAGTGATGGGAAGGGAGATAAAATAAATAAAATACAAAAAAAGGGGGGGAAAAAACCCTCCGACCACCACTAGGTCTTCTCGGCCATCTTGTGACGAAGCAGGGGCCCGGTGGAGTGAAGTGATTAGCTGTGAACTTCGGGATATGCTGCTTGGAGGGATTAGCAAACCTTTCCATGTGTGCGAGACCAGGCACAAGTATTCACTAGCTCGCGTCATTCTCTGTGTTTCAGGATCGGTTTTGGGATGGTGGACACTTTAATGAAGGGGTTTTAAATGCGCTGGTGTAGCAGTGACTGCTTTGGTGAAGGGGGGGTGGGGCTCCCTGGGTAAAATTTTCTTTTTGGAGGCAACGCATCTGACTGACCTCTTTACTTTTCTGGGACTGCATCGTGGGATGAGCTTTGGGGCTGTGTGGTCCTGTGGATAGGAGAGTGCCTTGGGACTCCAGGGATTTGGATGGCTCTGTCACTAACCTAGTGTGTGACCGTAGGCGAGTTGCTTTCCGTTGCTCTTTACCTTGGCTTCCCTGTCTGTAGAATGGACGTGACTGCCTCACAGGGGTGTAGAGGCTTAATTGCTTTGTTTCAAGTGGTTGCTTTGAGGTTCTTGGGCGCATAGATACGCAGAGTATTAACACTTATCCTGAAGCCGGAGTCCAATTTTAGTAGCTGTGTCCTGAATTTCATAATGAGCTAGGAGCAGGATACCAAAGGGTACTTGATCCCACTTTTAAATAGAAACATAGCCTTTTTCCCCCCCCGCAGTGTGCTGAAGGGAAGGGGAAAGACTTCTTTGCAGGGGAATACAGTTGCCCTGAGAAGAAGAGAACAGCTGCTGTTGGGAATATGATGGAGATTGCCCCCGGAGCTGGCAGGCTGGGGGTGACGGGGCTGACCTGGTTTGTGAGGCCGATGTTGCTGCAGGTAGCCGTGTGTGTGCATGGCAGGGTGCCTGGCCTCACGCACTGGAAGGATCCACAGTCCCTTGATTTAATGTTTTTTTTCCCAGCCCAGCTACAGGCAGGGATCTTAAAGGCCTTGCTCATTCTCCAGTGACACACGGTCATTTTCAGGGATGAGAGCGATCATCCGCAGAGCTGGAAAATCCCCTAATTGTGAGGATTTATGGCTTCCCTCCCCCATCCCCATCCCTTCAGGATCTAAGCTTTCATTTCGCATGTTTTTAGCCCCACCGTACAGCAGACTGCACTGTGCTCGGTGTGGGTCTCGAGCCTGTGGCTGGCCTGAAATGTTCGCACAAAGAGGGGGTGCAGTCTGGCCCTAAGCACGATGACACAAAGGTGAATATTATTCACGATCCTCCCTTCCCTCCACTGCTGACTGCAGCCAGCGCTTGTGCCGGACATCTAGGCATTGCCATTAGTAGTAGGCAAATGAATGGAAATGTGGGTTGATCTTGCTGTGGGTAATGCAGCTAGCAGGTGACAGCTGGGAATAGGACCCAGGAGTCCCCATCCCAGTGGACTGTTTCATAGCATCTGCTCCAATGCAGGCTGGCAGGCAATTGATAGCAAGGACGGGGGCAGGAGGGCGTGATGACCGACGTGGAGCTGCCCCATAGATGTGGAGCTGTCCCATAGACGTGGAGCTGACCCCTTACGCTGTGGAGCCTCCTAAGCCGTGTTGATCCTTTCCTCTCTTTCTGTGCCCTGCCCCCAGCCCAATTAGCATCTGCTCTAATTATGTGCATTGCCAGGAGTCATCTGCTGCAGATCTGCTCCTTTCACAAAGTCTGGGTAGGGGCCAGGTGATGGGCCCAACAGGCGAGGATAGCCTCGCTCCCTGGGAATGGGAAGTTGTGTTCCTGAAAGGGGCCCTGTGGCAGGGAAACCCGTCTTGCTCCAAAATGTCTTGAGTGGGAAGGGGGAGGTGAAGTGCTTGTATACTCTCTCCTCGTAGAGATCAAAAGCACCCAGCGGTGTAGGGAGCTTGATGGAGTGTATTGGTGCAAAGTGGGGAAGGAGCTCATGGCCCAAGGGGGGAAACTAAGCTAGGAAAGCTTCCCATTGCTCTTGTTCCTCTGCCTCCAAGAAGCAAAACCGCCTTTCAACAGCAGCCGAGGAGCCGGCACTGGCCCTTGCTGGTTTACGGAGCGCCGTGCTCCAACCGGAGATGCTGGGACCCTCCTGAAGGCTTGCAAACGGTTCGCGCAGGTTGTCTGGCTCTGCCGTACTGCCAGGGCTGATCCAGAGTGGGCTGGGAGAGCTGATGCAGAAAACCCTGCCGTTCACGGAGCCCAATAGCTCCAGCACCTCGGGTTTTAACGGCCAGCCCTAGCTACTGACGTCTCGGCGTAAACCGCGCGGAGGAGAGAGACTTCGCAGTTTGTCCGCGGCTCCTGCCTGGCTTGGGCCTGCCGCTGTCCTTGAATGTGCCACCACGTTGTGAAAGGGTGATCTTGTGATCTCTGCCAGTTATCTGCACCATGCCCTTGGGCAAGCCGGGCTCCTTTCCATGCCTTGCTTATCCCAGTAGCAGCTTTGGGGGCATTTTTTCTATATTGCCCGTCCGTGGGGCAAGGCACAGTCCCAAGCAGGCCAGCATGGAGACGGGTCAGGCAGGTGGGAGGCCCAGGGTCAGAGATCAGAAGGCTGCATAAATGATAGTAGATTTAGGAACCCCTAAGCAACTTGCTTTATGGGCTGTCATAAAGAAGAGGTCTCTGCCCTGAGGGGCTTTCAGTCCGCCGTGCACGGAGGCTCAATGCAGGCTGGGATGACTGTCTCTCTCCAAAGCGCCTGCTGATGTTTTGGGCCTGCGGAGACGATAAAAATCCTTTTAAACAAATAGCTGGGGAAAGGACACAGCGATATGAAGAGCTCCCAGTCTGCTGCGCTTCACCAGACGTCAAGGCCGTGTAAATAAAACTCCCTCTTAAGCCTGTTAGGATGGAATAAATATATACACAAGGACTCCAGATCCACTGGCTGCCAGGATTTGGTATTTGTCTGTGCTCCTTGAATGGATGGAAAGTTCCTTTCATGGACACGCCGGAGAGGTGTGGGGTGGGCAACGGGGGGACCAGGCAGGTGCTTCTTGCTTCTGTAGTGGTTGCTAATCCACCCCGTTGCTGCCGGATCTGAGCGTCTTTCAGTCCGTGACATGACCGGCATCTGCCGGGTGTGTGGGTTGTTCTCTGTGAGTGTGTGTGTGTGTGTGTGTGTGTGTGTGTGTGTTTGTGTGTGTGTGTGTTGGGGGGGGGGGGTTGCTTTGAAAGGACCTTGTTTTACAGGGTGATTTAAACGCATGCATAGCTGAGTTTTTGTTCAAGTGGGCACAGGGCAAACTTGATTTCAGTTTGACTTGTGTGTACCCAGGTACCAACGTGGCAAGCTTATTTTAGCTGCCTCCGGCCTGGTGCGGCAGGGCAGGCAGCCGTGGGGTCACGTCATGGAAGCAGGAGCTGGCATTTCTTATTGAGCGGGTGAGGGAAATCCCAGCCGGGTCTTGTGAAAAGCAGCAGGAAGTGACACCTGATGTTACGTGCAGCACAGACATCGACGCCTCTGTTGTTCTAACCCTGTTTTCTTTTTCTTTTTCTCTTTTTTTTTGGTTTTGTTTTGTTATCAAGCTCCGTGTGTGTTTTGAAGGAAAGTGCAAAGTACATAGGTTGCTGCCAAGTTCAAGGCGTATAAGCGTATGCGGTGCATTTGCCTCTAAATTAAACGTGTATAAAGGTCAGCCACTTCCTATAGTAAAAATGCAAATGCCCGCTTTCCCATTCACAGCTCTGCTTGCCCTGATGGGAAAGCTAATTGCATACAGAGCTTAGGGCAATGGGATTTGGAAGGAGTCGCGGAGAGCCTGGGTTCTGAGACAGGACAGCACTTGGAGAATTTTGTATGACAGTCTCCTGATCTTGGCCAAATTTGGGATCTTGGGTTTGAAGCCCTCTTTTTTGCCTGCTGGACAAGGTTCTTTGGGTAGATGTCTTTTATTATTGGAAAAGTTGTTGCCTGCATAAAAGTTCTTCTTCCGGCATAGGGAGAGTCTGCTGGTGGTTGCGTGCTCTCCTGGGTAGAATAGGAGCGAATCTGCGAAGTGCAGGTCTATGAAAATGCAGATGTGTGGCAGAGAGGATCAAGGGGATGGGAGATGATAGGTGTGAGGTGGGGGGTGCTCTCGGGTAGTGCTGACTTAACTGCATTGCTGTGGGTTGGATTTGAACCGGTGCCTCATAGGTGGAAAGCTCTGTGGCTTGTTACCCACCCCCTGAGTCAGTCAGATGAAAGCCTGCCACTTCTAACCCCTGTTTGTTTTCAGCAGGACATTTATATTTCCCCCAGACCTGCAGGCAGGGATGGGCTGATTCATTTTAACAGAGGGCAGACTGAAGTACAAAAGGGATGTCTGGTTTGTACCACCCCCATGCTGTCTGGTGGCAGTAGGTAACCTGCTGGCTTGGTAATGCTTCAGGCTCAATAAAGCCAGTCATATATTTTGCCTAACTGATTTATCCTGCTCTGCTGTCTCCCCTTTTCTCCACGGAAGATGCGCTGTACATCAGTCGCAGCCTTCCCGGAGCGTGTCGCGTGGCCAGCCGTGCACATTTGCTCAAGATAAATGCTGCTCCTTGGAGGCGGTGATGAAGGTGTCTGCGGTGCTGTCCTTTCCGGAGAGCACGGCACTCTACGAATAGCATCCTCCGCCTAGGAGACCCCTCGGGAGGCCTGAGCCGGTTGTAGTGATCCAGAGCCCAATGGACGCATTGGTGCTGTTTCTACGTGCTAGAATCCCTATGATTAACAAAACGAGGAGCAACGGGCTCAAGTTGCGCCAAGGGAGGTTGAGGTTGGATATTAGGAAAAGCTTTGTCACTAGGAGGGGTAGTAAGACACTAGAGAGGTGGTGGAGCTCCATCCTAGGAGGTTTTGAAGACCTGGCTAGACAAAGCTGTGGCTGGGATGATGCAGTTGGGGCTGCTCCTGCTTTGAGCAGGAGGTTGGATGAGATGTGACCTGAGGTCTCTTCCACCCTCATCACTTACGACTGTATGATGGGAGATGCATGGACGCCTGCCATATTATCGTTCCATTGATGTACAGTCATGCTTGGGTAGAAATGGGGGAGGGAGACGTTTGAAATTCAGTGAGATGGGCAGAGGTAACTCGAGTTTCCTAGAGGAGGTTTTCTTGCAACGTATTACTTGACTGTACGGTTAAATTCAGACTGAAGGCGGAGGGTGTGTGAGTGCATTAGGGTGGCAGTTTTGGAAGGAACTGCCTTGCCTTTCCCACATCCTCTGTCCTCCTAGTCTGCTGTTCTCACCCACCCTCGCCTTTGAAGTTGGCCAAGATGCGGTATGAGGAATTCTCCCTGCCCTGGAAGGGAACAGCTTTACCCTGAGGTTCGCTTTCGTTTTGTGCTTGTGTCCGGGGCCTCTTCTCATCCCTCACGGTGTTCAGCGCTGGGATTCGGCGAGGGACTCTTAGGGTATCGCCAGATCAGTCGGTGTCTCGTAATTGCCGCCTTATTATCCTGCACAGGTGGGGTCCCGGGGGCCTCTCTTCTTTGCACCTTTCTGATGTCTTGCCTCACAGCCTTTCTTTTTAAAGGAGCCTCATGTAAGCGAGGGCACAGAAGGGAGCTGAATGAGAGGCCAGGCTCGTGGGGCACAGGAAATGGTCTTGCCCTCCCTCCTGCATCTGGACAACTGGTTTCCGCTGGGGTGTGCTCAGCGTGGGCTGGGCCTTTGCACGCAGCTCCCATCCCGGGGCTTGCTGGAAGCGCGGCCCGAGGACGCTCGTTCCTGATGCTGCAGCTGACGGTAGAGCTCGGTTGCTGTGCAATATAAATAGGCCTCAGGTGCTTCTTCACTGGCTCGAGGCTGTCATTGTTCAGGTAGAGCATGGCTCATGGCCTCCTCCCTTTCCCCGGCTGTGCATGCATGCGCTCCCCGTTCGTGCATCAGCTGCTCTTGTTCTTGTTATCGCTCTATAAATAACCAGCTGACACAACAGGTTGCATATCCTACTTCAGTCTCCCTCTGCCCTTGAGTCTCTTCCCGCTTTTCCACGCTCTCTTGGGGCATGTTATTAGCTCAGCTCCTTAGTCTGTTTTATCCTTGGTCTCTCTCGCGTTCTCCTCTCACCTCCCTTGGCTATTCTGCCCTCCTGGCTTGGCTCAGTTTCTCTGGAGAAATGTGACTTCTGCCCTCCTGCTTTCAGGCTACTTTCTCATCCTCTCTGAAACCCGCATCTTTTCCTTAGGCCTAGACTGCGCTTGGGAGCATCCCAGAGTCTTTGCTGACGGGGTGCGGCAGGGGCGAGATGGGGAGTCGCATCAGTTGGAGCTCCTGTTCAGCGGTGGTTGGGGTTGGCCATGTCTTGCCCCCTTGGTGCAGATCCCAGCTCACCTTTGTCTCCTTGCTGAGGTCAGCATCGCTGCAGGGTGCCAATTGCCAGTCTCGGCAAGGTGAGAAGCCTTTGCTTGCACAGGGCCGACTGCCCCCTCCTCCTGTCCTCCTCCCGCGCTTGGTGAGCTCGCGTAGCAGGAGCGGGGTGATCTCAGCTGCGTGGCCTTGGGGTCACTGGATGACTGATGCCTCTGTCAGCCTGGCTGATAAAGCAAGCTCTCTGCTCAGTTCCCTGTCTTTCCTGGAAGTAGGGCTGTGTTGTAGGGGAAGGGGTTGGGGCTATGATGTTTCTCCCTAAAATGGCCAACTGGTGGTGTTTGCTGTTGAAGCAAGACGCTGGTTTGGTTGATGGGACACTGGCCGGTTCCAACCCACGTGATGGTTGTTTTTTCTAAAGCCCACTACTGTTTGTGTATTCAGCGGTAGGAAATGTGCTTCTCTGGAGTCAGTGTGAACTGGGGGAATCTCCCATGATCTAGAAGAGCAAAGGAAACTTGACAGATGCTGTGGGAGGCTTCCTTCCTCTGATTGGGGAAAATCCAGGAGGGTCACTTGAGGGTTTTTTTGGTTTGACATTTGCAAAGATTTGTGAAAGTCCATTGAGTTCAAACAGAGCCAGGCGCTCTGAACGATTCCAGCCAAACTCCACATGCTGGGAATCCCCAAGCGCCGTAGAGGAAGGGAAGTAAGGTACCCAACTGGATGTGTCCACACAATGTTTTTTGGCCGGAGACGGTGGCTGGAGCTGCTCTGTGTGGGCATGTCGGCCTTAGCAAGCCTGGGTGGGCTCTTTGAATTCTGCCTATGTTTTACTGGCTTGGTTTCAAGTTGTGCAAAGTGGGATTTCATCTCTCCATCCATGGCCTTGTGTTTGTAGTGCTGTCTCTTGGTCTCTGTTCCTTCCTAGACCTTAGGAAACCCCTACTTTGCAGCCACAGCTCTGGTACGCAGATGCTTGCGCTCCTTAGTACCGTGCATCCCGCAGACTTTGGAGGGGATGTTTGAGAAGCAAGATGCTATTGCGTGCGAGAGGCATGGTTGGATCTTGATAGTTGAGGCTGTGCGTGTGAGCGTTGCTCCACTAACCTTATCTGGGTGTCTCCACAGTGTATACCTGTCCTTACCCCCCCTCCCCCTTTTGAAGCTGTGCTCTTTCCAAACTCAGTTACCCAAACCCTGCTGTCTTTTGGAGGGGGCCACCAGGGATGGGCTGGTGTCCAAAAGTGTTTGGGTCGGTGTCCGATTGATGCGACTCCCCATTTCCCTCCCACTCTGGTTTTATTCCAGTCCCACGTGGTGATAAGTTTGCATCTTTTGTATTTGGGTTTTTAACTTGACCCCCGCCCCCTTTGCTGCTTTATTTGTGTGTCACCATCCCAGTGGAAGGCTGGGTCAGTGGAGACTGTTAGCACTGCCCCCTTGTTACCCGTTACCCATTGGTTTCGCAGTGTCTTTCTCTTCCTCCTCCGCCTTCCCCTTGCCCCCCTTTTGGTCGCCGGCACACGGCAGCCTCGATAGCTGCAGGTGCCCCTCTGCGGAGCCGCTCTTGGTTCCCTAATGGAGCCTCGCTCTGAGGTGCGCGACTGCTTTATTTTTAGCAAGGTGGAAAAAAGGTGCCAAGAATATTGGAAGCTCTTGGGACTCGTTTTTAATGAGACGCCGGAGGCCTCCTGATGGGGGGGCCGGCTGGCATCGGCCTCGTCCTGCAGGCCCCGGGGTGCAGGTTGGGCTCTGGAGGAAGGGGGGCACAGGGCCCCTGGCAGGTGGTTCCTATTTAAGCTCCAGCTTGCTTTCTTGCTTTCTGCCTTTGTGCTTCTGGAGAGGGCTTTTGTTCCCTTCTGAAAGGGCTGAATAGCTGCCACATCTGTCATTCTAGGAGAGTGGCCATTGGGGGAGGAATAAATGCTTGGCAGGTGCCCTGCCTGGCCGGAGCCTCGCGGTGCACGTGCATCCCAGGAAGGGTCTGCACGCACTCGGTGCCGTGGCAGCTGGTCACGGCATGCAGCCGGGTGAGAAGGAAAGCGCACCCCGTGCCTGAGAGAAAGTGCTCGTCTCCTCCCAGCAAATCTGCCCCGAAATCTCCCAGCTGGCCTAGGGGGCACTTGGAAGGCAGCGTGCTCCGCAGCCCAGCTGAGCTGCCTTTCTTGCGGTAGCGTGGAGAGGGTTAGGGTATCGCCCGTCTTTGAGCATAGCCCAAAATAAGAGGGTGGGAAGGTGCAGAAGGGAGAGCGTGACTAGCTTGAAGTCGTCCAGGGCCAGAGCCCTGTGAAGCAGGTGCCGCCAGCCCGGTGGTGACTGCAGTCTTGCCCGCAAGCAATACCTCTTTTGCAGAAAAGCCTGGACCCTGCCATGTGCTTTGAGGATTCGCTAGCTCTGGGATAACTGGTTTGTCAGAGGGCGCGTGGGAAAGGCTGGCATTGCCTTGTTGGGGGACTATGGGCCGGGGAACCTGAGGTCCTCTGTGTATTGCCCACTCGTGGGTGACTGACTGTTCTTGATAGATGGTTCTAGGCTGTGAAAAGGAGATGTTGATCCTGCTGGTTTACCCAAAGGGTCTCTAGATCCTAACACCATTCACTTTGCTTTTCTCTCCTACGAAGCCTAATAGCCTTCAGATCACCTCTGCTGGCTCTCTGGCTTCTTGTGCGGAAAACACACTTCCTAAGTGCAAGCACACGCTGCTTTTAATGCATGTCCAAGGGGCTGGCAGGGGTGGGGACTGTTGGTTTTCTTTTCTTAGAGCTCAAAGACCTTTCCCGCCTTCAAAGCCCAGTGGTTTCCTAAAGCAGGCTCTGTGCTCCCGGGTGTCTTTGGCACTGAGCTGTCTCCAGCTTTTGCAGGGTACCAGAAGATTGTGCAACCATTGTGACACGAGGCCATTTCCTGTTTCACGTGATAATTTGTCCTCCACCACACAAGCTGCCTTATGAAAGCTTTGTCATGTCTCTCAGTGCCGTGCCAGCCCTCGCCACCTTATTGTGAAATTTACCCTTGGGCACTGCGGAGAGCTGAGAGATGGGAAGATGCTAAGCATGTGAAACTCCGGCCTGCGCTGGGAGCTGCCTTTTGACTATTATTACTATTATGAAAATGTATGGCTGTGAATGCCACTTACTGTGTGTGATGGCAGGGGCTGGATTTTCAATAGCTCTGCCTCTCGGGCAGTGGGCAGTTCAGGAAACTTTGGAGAAAAAGCCTGTGAAATAATTGGATACCTGCAAAACCTTGCCCTGTTGTGGTAGCGAGTTCTATAGATGAATTGTATAGGGGATATTAAAAAAAGAAATTACCCTTCAATTCCACTGAATAGTTCCTCCTTGTACTACATGAAAAAGCAAATAGCCGGCTATCCCAGCCTTTATTTTGCATGATTCTGTCATGTCCCCGCTTATCTCCTCCTCCACTAAGGTCGAAGCATGTCCGTCTTTGCAACCGCTGTCCATATGGAGATGTCCCTACAGCTACCTTTCTCCCATGCCCTCCTTAGGAGTGTGATAAAGAACCAGCATTGCTCCAGGTAGGAATTCCCCTCTGATTTATGGACTATTATTTACTTTTTTAGTACAGTAGCGTCTACTGGGGGCGTTGTATTAAGTGCTGTATGTTTAAAGAAGAAACTCCTTGCTTGCATTAGACAGTGTGGGAGGGGAAACAGAGGCACGCAGAGGTCAAGTGCTTTGTTTGAGATCACGCGTGACTCGGATGACCTGGTTTTTCAGTCGCATGCACCCTACTACATGCCTGGCCTTCTAGTAAACTGGCAGTGAAAGCTTTTAGTATTCTTTACCTTGTTCCTGATGTGCATTTTAAGGCTGGTGCTTTGACGGTCTGTGGTGACAACCCAGGCCCTTCTCCTGAGTGAAACCCAAGGCAGTGGGTGAGCTCTTCATAGCGGTCCTTCCTTCCCAACATGTGACATCTCGCATTTGTTAGCACTGAGCTCCAGTTGCCATCCTGTTGCCTGCTCACTTAGTGTCCTTAGATGCCTTTGAAGTTGTGATGAACCTAATAATTTTGTCACTTAAGCATTGCCGCCTCCCACGTCCACCTTGTGATGCAAACACATCAATGCTGTGACATTTTCCTCAAGTGGAGCGGTGGAACGAGGGAGCTGCAGACTCGTTGATCTGGATGCTCTTCCTTCACTGACGCTCCATAAAAACGCAGACAAAAGAGTGATTAAAATCTAATCTTGAAAATATAATAGCAGCTGCAGTGATACGAAAAGCCCTCCAAACGTAGTGCCGCTTCAACCACCTGCCTGGCTGTACTGCTGACTTGAATGTGGGCATCATTAGCCGAAACAGTCGCTGCCTGTTGAAATGATGGTAACACTGACGTGAAAGGTGGAGGCTTCCTATCCCGTAGAGCCGCTTCATCTGAGCCTGGAAGTGTGGTTATGTGGTTAAGTCACCGGATTAGGTCTGAGCAGGCCTGTTTTCTCGTTCTGCTTTTGGCGCAGGTTTGTTGTGAGTGTTTGGGCAAGTCCAGCGTTTGGGATGCTCCTTCCTTTGTACAGTAAGGACAACAACAGTTTCTCTGTCTTGCCTGTGTAGCCTGCGGGATTTTTGGGACCGTGTGTGTGTGTACAGCACCTAACAAAGTGACCTCGTATCCCCCCCCATCAGCTGCAACTGCCAGCTGCTGCTTTCATGCAGATGTTCAGGTTTGCACTAGAGCCGTTCTCCTGTGACTGTAGGCTCTCAAGCTGCCTATTCTAGCAGCAATGTTCATAGCCCTGCATTTGGTAACCATCATTGTTCCTGTTCCACGGATTGGGGCTCACAATCTTTTCCTTCCACAGTCCTAAGTGAACAGCTCCCAGTAAAGGGTAAAATTTCGCTTCTTGCAAGCCCCATCACACTTGCCACACCTCAAACACTTCACAAGCTGCTTTCCCCAAGGGCGGCGATGCCAAACCGCTGGGTAGGGTCTTGCGGTGCACTCAGCAGGACTTGGATCCATGCAGCTCTGCGGAGAGTCAGCTGCTCGGGTATAGAGGAGCGTGTCCGAACTGGAACTTGGAGCAAGGTGGACGATATTTAGAGAGCTAGTTAATCTGCTAGCCCTTGGGACTAGGCCGCACAAGTGGCAGAGCTCCCCTACAAGGTGCTTCGGCACGGTCGCTGGGAGCGCTCTGCTAGGCCGTTTCTCCTGATATCAGAATTCCCTTAATTAATGTCACAGCTGTGTTGTTGTGGCAGGGGAGACCCGGAGACCTGGTGGGATGGTGCCTTGCCTTGCCCTTTCCGGTGCTGCACTGCCTAGTCCAAACCGCATCTAAAGTTGAGAGCATGCTGGAGTTGCACGGAGGAGCGCTGCGATGTAATGCATCCTGCATCCCAAGATCCCGCGGGCCTGTATTTTTGGCTGCTTGTCCATCTGCTGCTGTCCAGGTCTCCCTCCCACTGAATACCTTCCTCTCTGATCATTTCCCTTCAGGGGTATTTGCTCTTCTTTTCCCTCGGAGAGTCTCTTTCATTTCCTTCCCCTGCTCGTAACCTCTCTGAGGCTCCCTCGCAGCATTATTTCACCATCCTTCCCGGCATTCGCGTTTTGCCTGTGAATTTCATTACCGCCCAGTTGACTCCGTCTTCCGTCTCTTAATGGAGATATGAAACATGCCTCCCTTCCCTCTCCTAAAGCTCAGTGCGCAGCAGTTGACCGCTCGCTGCTGCCTGCTCTTGGGCAGTTTGCTGCACAAGAGGTGCTCAGGTTGGGTCTGCCCCATCTGAATACCTGGGAGAAGTCTGCTTTCCTTTCCAGGCTGATTCTTCAGTTAAAAAACAAATGTTTGGCAAATGTACACAGCAGCCTTTAGGGGGGAGAGCCCTGGGTTTACTTTGTGGGTAGTTTTGCAAGACCTACAGCTTGTTTGGTCATCACTAGGTTGGACTTAGCTGCCACGAGATGAGAACACCGTACCCACCTTTTTCCATATGCCTCGAGGGGAGACTTCATGTTGGGCCACCTTGTTTCCCGGGACAGGAGGGTGAGGGCATCTCTGTCTTCTGGCTCCCATCGGTACAGCTGCTGATTCTAGAAAAACTAAAAGCTGAGCCCATGTCCGTCTCCCCTGGAACAGCAGGTGGGCCATTTGTGACCCACGGGGCATCTTGAGAGTCAGCATGAGGGTTAATGGGAGCAGGGTGGCAAGCTAGCAGTTTGACTTTGTCTCTGCGTCGGGCAGGGAAGGCCTGTCCATCAGTTGTCAATGGAAGGCATCGACCCTCCAGGAACTGGGGGATCTCTTACAGTGCCCAGGATGTGTTTGACTCTTTAAAATGCAAACGTGTCAGTTTTTATCGACTCAGCAGCACTCAAAAGGGAGACGGCAGATGTCTGTCATAACCTCATCTCTGCTGCCCCTGAAACGCGTACGACGGTGGGTGGTGTTTTGCTCGTCAACTCTCAGCTAAGGACCTCGGAGTTCCCACCTGCTCATCACGATGGCGTGTGTGCGCGTGCATGCGAGAGAGAGAGAGAAATACAAGCCTTGCACCAAATCAGAGGGGCACGTGTTCTCTTTGCTTCCTTGTCTTGGCTGTTCTGGAGGGATCCGCATAACCGTGAACAGAGCTGTGGGAGGGGCGAGATGATTGCGGACGGTCACGGTTTCTGGAATTGGGAGAAGCCGGAGCGATTCACGGGAACTCGGCACGAGGAGGAGGCGAGGCTGAATCAGTGCAGCGGTATCTGAGGACGTGTGCCGTACTTGGAATAGATGTGCGTGTATAATCCCTTGTTCTCTCGGGTAACTCTCCCTCCAGAGATAATGGGCTTCAGCTTGGGGCTGATGGGCTGCAGGTGTGCAGGAAGGGGCTCATGCCGTGCTCCCAGAGACTTGGCAGGGTTTTTGAGAATTTGGTTCTGGGAAGCGGCAGCATTGCTAATGCGAGAGACCAAACCTAGCTGCCGAGAGCTTGACTTAGGTCAGGAGCTGGGAGTGGGGGTATTCAAGCTATGTGCACGGTGCAGGAGATCCTGTACGTGGTTTTTGTTAAAGCCGTGCGGGTGTCCCCGGCTGAGTTCATTCTGTAAGACAGCGAAGTGTGAAATAATGTTTCTTTAGCAGTGAGTGGTGCAGGGGCAGGCAAATCTGTAGGACTCGACTTTTTTGTCGTGGGGATGGCCCCGGTGTGTTTTGTGACTTTTTTTTTTTTTTCCCCAGGAGGAGCATTTTATTGAAGTAGTTGACTTCAAGGTTCATGTTTTTGAAGGTGCAGAAAGCCAAGAGCGTGCATTGGGGTCAGCGTGACTGTGGGTGCTTGGCACTGTTGTACAGCTGGCTTTGAAGCCCCTGCCAGGATGGCCTGAGTTATTCAGAGCATGATCTCGCGGCTGATGTGGTGGGGCTTCCTTCAGGTGACCAGCTCGTGGACTTCGTTGCAGCTGACGAGCGTTTAAGTTTGCACGCAGCTGATTTCTCTCCTGCTGTGTAATGACTCCTGGGGGATCTGGACTGAGCCAATGTGCACGCTGCCAGCAAAAGCTGTCTGCTAAAATCTCCAAGGTGCTAAGCTGCTGTGAGGCGAGCTCATACTGATGGGGGGAGAGCGGTGCCCCCTCTTCTCATGTCCTGGTTCTTCTGCTTTTGTGCGATTGAATGGTGTGGGGCATTCCTAACGAAGACAAATATTGAGGCAAGCCACTGCTTCATTAGCTCACATCAGTAATTCCAGTGGACTTGCAGTCTGCTCCTCTTGCCTCGGTGGCAGCGATGCGGGGGGTCTTTAGCAGCGCACGGCTTTAGCATCATAAAAATTAGTTGCAGTTTCCTCCCTGTGAAAGCTGCTAGGGGATGGGATACATCTGGCGAGACTAGCTGAAAAATTTTGCAGCCCTGTCCTCCACCCCCGCTCATTGTGTTTTAATGAGGTGCCTATTGCAGGAAGTCCTTCATGGAGCTGGAGTTAAGGCACTGCAGAGATATGGTCCACAGCGAAGCCGTTTCTAGCCTGTGTCTTCGGAGGACGCCAGCTGGGACAGAAGCGCTATTGTCTGCCTTTACCTTTGTTTGCCAAACTGAAGGGGGGGGTGAGGGTGGCTTTGGGATCTCCGGAGAAATCGTCACCGACTCCAAGGACACCCATGTTAATTCACATGGGCTCTGACCGTACTTGGTGATGTGCTTGAGCCCACCTCAATGCCAGGTCTGAGGATGACATCCGAGGCGATACGGGAGCACAGACATCCCCGAAGCAGGCGCATCAGAGTCTCTTTTCTCCATGGTACCTTATGTGTAACGGAAATAGTAGTTACAGCAACTAGGGTCTCTTTAAGCAAAGCCCCTGGCAGCCTTCAAGTACACTCAGCAAACAGCTGGTCAGCTCCCTGTACTGTCCAGCTGTTGCCGTTTCCTTTCCTCCCTTTTGTCTTTAACCCCCAAGGTATTTTGTGTATAAATAGAAGCCTCTTCACCCTGCTCGTCAGCTGCCTCCTGCCCTTGTCCGGCAGCGTCTGTGGGGCTCCAAACCCGATTCTCTCAATGCGGTTAGCTCCCCTTGGGTAAGTCAACTGAGGAACAGAAAACTAACTTTGGATAGGTCTGATGGGATGTGGTGGGGTTGCTGGCAAGATATTTGCATATCCAGCTTGTAGAAGCTTTTTGCAGAGGTAAGAAAGGGGGAAAAACACAGTTAAAAAACCACAAAGGAGGGTTTGTCTGGCTTGGCCTTGGAGGTGGGCAGAGACGGGGAGCAGTCCTACATGCATCCTCTGCCCCAGGGAAGTGCACCCCTCAGGGCGAAGGGCTCTGAAGTCCTGGAGCACGGCTCGCACGAGTCCCAAGGATGACTCGACCTGACCTTTCCATCTTGTATGTGAAATGGCTCTTCAAAGGTCCGTTTATCTTCAGAGCAAACGCCCTGCTGTTCTTGTGATGGAAACCTGCTGATGAACGCTTTAAACAGGAACTCTTGGAAAGAGGAAAAATAGATTCAGCCCTTTGACTCCTCCGCTGTGGCTCAATGGGAGTAAGGGAGCTTGGGAGAAGGAAGGAAATGGGCAAATGAATAATGTGTGCCTAAACAAGGACTTCTTTCCTAAACAGGGATATAAGCATTGAGAAACTGGGGGCTGTGGTGTCGACACCCACACAGTCAGATGTGTTGCCAGCTGGCTGGAGGGCCGCACCAGAGGGTGGTGGTGGATGGGTCCTTTTCAACCTGGAAGGACGTGGGCAGTGGGGTCCCCCGGGGCTTGGTCCTCGGGCCCACACTGTTCAACATCTTCATCAGTGGCTTGGACGAGGGGG
>NW_017728935.1:0-13401 GCF_001723895.1 Crocodylus porosus | reverse complement strand
CCAGGAGTGACCAGGAATAACGGTCACGAGCTGGCAGAGGGGAGATCCAGACTAGACATCAGGAGGCGCGACTTCATGGTCAGGGCGGCTAGGGTCTGGGACCAACTTCCAAGGGAAGTGGTGCTGGCTCCTACCCTGGGGGTCTTTAAGAGGAGGTTGGATGAACACCTCGCTGGGGTCGTGTGACCCCAGTACTCTTTCCTGCCATGGCAGGGGTTGGACTCGATGATCTGGTCGGGTCTCTTCTGACCCTAGAAACTATGAAACTATGGAATACTTGTACTTCCCCATGTCCAGCCATCCCAAACACCAGCTGCCCATTGGTTCTGGACAAGATGATACCAGCTAGTATGACTTGGGTGCTCTTACGTGGATGGGACCAGCCTGTCTCTCCAAGTATCCAGGCAAAGGCTTTCTCTAAACCTGGATGGTCATGAAGAATCCCCCGATTCCTCCTTTGGTTTTCCTTGGGCCACTACGGCAGTGGCATGACTGTGTTGAAGTCTGTGCTCAGCACTGCTGCCCTTGCCCTCTGTCAAGGGGATGCTTTCATAACACCGGGATCCAGTTACCGCATGTCATGCCTTTTTTTTCCCGATGCGGCTGCAGGCTTGCTCAGCAGTAACTGCTTGCGCTGGCATCGGCGCGAGAGCGCAGGGAAGCGTCGTGGTGTGGCTTCACCCAGCCTGCTCGGGGTGGTCCATTTCCCAAACCTGTTACCAGCTTCAAAGGACTACGCTAGGCTGGGGCATCGTTTCCTTTCTTCGTCCAGACAGCCGTCACTCCGGAAAGGGGTCTAGCTCCTGGTCCTGCGTCTCTCCTGCTCTGAGGTTCACTTGTTAAGATCACTCTGAATATCTGATTTAGTCCCGTCTTTGGCTGACGCTAGAGGATCCTCAACACCTGATCCTAGTGTTTTTGGGAGTCTTTGCCTGCCTATTTCCCCATCTGTAATTGGAGGGAATACCTCCCCACCTCCTGAGCCTCACATAAAGCTCTGTATAGGGGCATGGATCATTTCCCATCCAGCTTTTTTACCTTTGCAATTCAAGCAGTGACTGATTGCACCTCGGCAGCCTTCCTTGGATGTTGGCAACGTTCCTGTTTCACAAATGGAGAGATGAAACGCCCTCTTCAGGGCTGTGCTGCGGTGAGAGACCTGGAGCCCCTTGGCCCCCAGCCCTGCTACAGCCCAGTAGACTTCAAATCCTTTGCGTGGTTTAGTGGCACTGTCAGGACACAGCTGGGGGCCCAGGAGTCGTACCAGCCAGTGGCTGGGGTGCGACACACTCACAAATGTGTGTTTCAGGTCCTGCCTGGCTGCTCTTTCGAGGATATGCCATCTTGGGCAAGGTGGGAACCTTTTGGTTCTTCAGCTCAGGCCGTAGCAGCGCCCGGCTCTAGCTCCGGAGGTCTCCGGTCTCCCCTGTATATTGGCCAAGATGGCAGCCCCGTGGCAATTAGAAGAAAATTTGGGTGGATTTATCTGTGGCGGGAAATGGAAAATGGAAGAAGGAAGAGAGAGAAGTTGTCTATTGAGCGAGTGATTTTTATGTTGGCTACGGTGGAAAGAGATCTTAGTTGCTTTTCTGTGAACCGTATGTGCCTTTTAGATTAGATAATGTCCTTTCCTAATCTGAAAGCCTCTCCAGTGATTCTGAAACCTCCTGGGTTTCTCTTTTCTTATTGCTGGTTCCTTTTCTGGGAGGACATTTGCTCCCCACACAGCTGTGTGGGAGGTGTGCTGGTCCCGGCGGTTTGGGAGCTGTAGCCAGTCAGGCTCTGGAATAGGCTTTTCCTTTTAATGCAGATGCATGCTCGTACTTGATTTCCAGAAGCTGACTAACAGGATATTTCCAGGATTTCCTGGGTGCTGTGACCGTAATCCCTTTGGTAAAATTGCGCCTGCCTTGGTTGTAAGCCCTAACCCTAAAAACACTTCCTACCTCGGAGAGTGGGCAAGCCCTCTCCTCTCCAGCGGCCACTTAACTTGTCAGACGGATCAAACCGTGTTTCTTCCTGAACCTTTCCAAGGAAACGCAAGAGAGAGAAGGCTGTCCCATGCAACTGGCCCGGTGCATCCAGTGTACGGGAGCTCGGGGCTCAATGAATGCTGTCGAGATCAAAACCTTGTGTGTCGGCTGTCGGTGCTGCTCCAGCCTTGGTGGGGAGCCAGTGAAGTTCATGGCTTCACTTCGTGGCTGAAGTGCAGGGCAGGTACACCTGGGGTCTTTGCTAATTGTGACTGCCGTGGGATTTTCTTTTACTTTCACGAAATGAAAGATCGCTGCTATCAGTTCCTCAGGCAGGTGCCGTCACGTGGAGTCCTAATGGCACGGTCATAGCGGAGCCCGAGCCGAGAAGGGGAACCAGAGGCAGCAGAGCTGGAAAAAGCTGAAGTGAAAACAGCTGCATCCTGTCCGGCTCTTACTGTAAATTGTCAATCTTCATCTCTCTCCTCTTCCTTGCCCCCCCACCCTCTCTCCCTGCGCTCAGCTGGGGAAGGCTATTTCTGACACCTGCCCGTCTCTTCAGGGTTGGATTTAGAAAGCTGGCTATTTTTGTAGCAAATCCTCCTGCTTCTTCAAGTGTCTGACCCGTGGCGCAAGCAGCTGATGAACAAGGTGGTACATATAGCCTCGCTCTGCTCTGGCAGTGGTGGGGGGCAGGGATGAATTAATCCTTTGTGTCATAAAACAACCCCTCCCCAGTGTGCTCAGAGGCGGCGAGGAGCAAATATATTGCCGCAGTTGGATACCGGCGGTCTAAATTGGGCAAGTGCTCACGATGCGATACGCTGCTGCTAGCAGCTGCCCAAGAATGGAGCCTGCCGTGGGCTGCAGCGTGATGGTGCCTTTGTACCACAGTGCTGCAGCAGCGTGCGTAGGGAGTATCCGTGCAATAGGTAGGGCACGGGACTGGGCCTTGGCCATCCTTTGAGATCATTGCATCACGAACACTGTGTTGGAGGGAGCTGGAGCAGTGTGGGTTATTTCTTCTGTCCAGGGACTTCAATGTACTTTTTAAACTTTTGTTAATGATTCTAATATAATAACCCCCTGAGAAGCAGAGGCATGATTCCTAAGAAGGGAAATTAAGCCGTGGAACAATTGGATGATTTCCTTGTCTTCCAAAATGGGGCTGCAACACAAGTCTCCTGGCCCCCTTGTAGAAATGTCTCCTTATGGCAGGGGTTCTTAACCTGGGGTCCACGGACCCCCAAGGGGTCTGTGGATAGATTTCAGGGGGTCCGTGAGCTTGGATGGGAAAAAAATTACATCTTTATTTTCACTAATCTCTATGTACTTTTATTTTATGCCTTTAAAAACATTATTCTGAGAAGGGGTCCATAGGCTTCACCAGACTGCCAAAGAGGTCCATGGCACAAAAAAGGTTAAGAACCCCTGCCTTACGGGATGCGACATATTTAAAGGGTTACTTAAAATCCTGTACGTAGTTGGAATGAAATCCCTGCTGTAGGCTTTTATAGGATAGCAGAAAAGGGGAGATAAAGCAGAAGGGATGAGAGGTTTGCTCAGGTCTGGGAGATTTGTTACGCAGTTTCTATAGAAACCCGCGGGCTTCATCTCGGTTATATTTGCAACAAGGTGAGCCTTGAAGTGCAAGACCACCTTGGCGCTTGGGCCAAGCCCTGAACCCAGCTAGCGCACAACAAAAAGGGCAGCGCTTCTGTGATGAGGCACATGTCCTTTCCTTGTGCTTGTCCTGGCCTCGTGCCCTCCAGCCTGTGGAAAAGACACGCGTGGCAGCCAGAAAGGAGAGTGTGGGGTGAGGGTGTTGAGTCCCCTGTCCTCTCCTATGTTCTCTCTCTCTCTCTCTCTCTCTCTCTCTCAGGGTATCTTGTCTATTGTTGGCGTTTGAATACAATCCAAGGCCCTGCTGGGATCGGGAAGGCAGCGTGCCAGCTCCTGTGTCGGGAGGGAAACTTCTTGCCCCAAAGAGCTCAGCACCTAAAAGCAAAACTGCATAACCATGGTGGGAGGCACAGTCCCCTTGCCTGGGTCCATCAAATGAGTGCCAGGGTCCCCAGCCGGCCACTTGAAGACTAATGGTCTGGGCATGGTGAATCAATTCCAGCTAGGGATTTTGTGCGTGTCTCTTAAAACCTCAGCCCCACATGCTGGCCGGCAGCCAGTCTCCCACGACCTCGCTCGGGAGCTCTCTGTTCGGCTTTGCTGTTCAACACCTCCCGTGCATGTTGGGAATGTGCTTGGGGCTAGGGTAAGGGCCAGTGGATGAGGAGTGAGGGAGTGTGGCTAAGAATAGAAGATGATAGCAGCAGTAAAACTCGCCAGCAAATTTCCTGTCCTTTCTGGGTCCAGTTGCACAGGGGCTGCTGGGATAACGAGGGGGGGCCGGGAGCGTGCCTTGCCCCTGCTCCAGAAGTGGCAAAAGGCTGAGCTTGATTTGCAGAGAGGCATCGATGACACCTACCTCTTGCTTTGGTCTGGGTGGTACGCTGAGAGTGAATGTGCCCGAAACAGCTGGAGCCGCGGTTCCCTTTCTACCTCGGGCCTTTCCAGATGTTCTGGAGGTGCCAGTTCTGACTTGGGCATCCTCAAACTTGGGAGGCCGGTTTTTGTGGGTGCAGGAGGGAGAGAAGAAGTTTCCTAGCAAGTGTGCATAGGCGAGCTGTTGTCCTCGGCTACAGTTTTCCTCCCTTCTTGTGTGCTATGGGTCACCACCCTCAAGATTTGGGCAAAGTTTAGCGCTAGGATTCCTGTGTCAGAGGTATGGAGCCCATGGCCTGGCCGGTGAATTCACAGAGTCCATTCGGCATGTTTACAACCAGTTTTCCCGTTGCAGACTTTGTTAAAGTAACCTCATATCCCACTTCTCCTGTATCTAGCCAGGTCCTGACCCAAGTCTGAAGGCATCTGAGGTCACGTGCCTGGTTGTCATTCTTGGGGTGACAACTTGGGGCATCTCCTTGGGGTATTAATGCCAGAGTCGGTCAAAATTACTGAGCTATTTCAGTCCTCATTTTAGCGGGGGCGGGGATTGGAGTTGCTGCTGGGAGATGCGGGAGGGAAACGGGTGGGGAAGAGGCAGTTCATGCCAGACCTGGGAGACCACCGCCTCTCACCGCGGGGTAGGAAATGTGACTGGCCGGCAGTGTCCTCTCCCCGATACCTGCCTCCCCTGGGCCCCAGGAGGAGAAGAGCGGAGGCTGGGGATTGGGGGAGTGCGGGGGTTTAATCCTGGACCAAAGAGAGAATTTGGTCGTCTCTACATGATTCATTGGACGTCACTGGGGCCAAGGGGCGGCAGGCCCTTTCTCACGCTTGCTTATAATCTAAATATTGCTCCCGGTTGGTCTCTCCCGCTCTGCCGCCCACCTGCTCTACTTGACCTTTCCCTGAGCTGCCAAATATGCCCACTCTTCAGGTGTTTCCACTTGAGGCCTGGGGAGAACTCAAAGCTTGGGGCTCTTGTCTTACAGCTGCATCACAGGGATGGATCTGGCTTGGGGTGGGGGCTCAGTCTCCTTTCCCCAGAGCTCCTGCAGCCTGCCCACCGTCTTCCCTGGCAGCACAATCCCCGATTGGAAAATCCTCGACTGACACATTTCGCTGCTGTTACCAGCTTGCCCTGCAGCCCGCAGAAGCTCCAACACGGCACAGATCGTTCTCTTCTGGGAGATCAACCTCTCCGTCTCCCATTCCTTGCTGGAGTCTTGCCTCGTTCCCACAGCACAACAGGAAATCGCAGAGGAGCTGCAATGTTTTAGTTGCGTTGCATCTCGGGTATTTTGAAAGCTGTCAGGCAGCTGTTTGCTTGCCTGCGGGGCAGAGGCGAATGTTTCTGCAGGTGACGGAGGCCGCAGCCTCCGACGTCTTCATTAGCATTGCGCTCAGCTTCTTTACAAGGGCGCTGAGCAGCCTCTAAGAAGTAGATGCATCTTTTGATATCCCTCCTGTTCGTCACGCTTGGATTCGTGTTAAATGATCTATTTCCTGCTGGCCGCTTTTTCCAGCTGGTAATTACGAAGTCATCTTTGTCTTCCCTTCCTGCCCCCTCCGCCCACAGACTGTGGAAACAGAGCTTTAAATAAGAGGGTTTTGGGAGGGCGGCTGTTGTATTTTGTTTACTCGATAAGAATGCCCTTTGCCCCCGGCTTGCATCATTGCCCTGCCTACACGGGCTTTTGGCCCGAAGCGGGCGGTGCGAGTGCACAAGAGGGAAGTGCAGTCTGTGGATTGGTAAAACGTGCGTCTTTGTTCCTTCTCCGCACGCGCGTGTGGACAGCAAATGTGGATGCGTAAGGGTGTCGGAAGATTGCTGTGCGCTGGGATTTCTCCCTTCAAGCGAAGGCCGGACTAGTTGGAGGACTCTGCAGTGGACTTGGGGAGTGGCCCTGTGTAGCCCAGAAGAAGAGGTCAGAGGGCCCAATGTGGAGGTCCACATCCACGTTCTGCGTGCGTCGTGCAGCTCTCGTGCGTCCGTGTCCTAGGCCTCAGGCCGCATAAAGCTTTACCAGCGGGAACCGAAGCTGTCAATTGTGCCACGTAGGCAAAGGCAGAGACGTGGGAGGTGGTAGAGTGCAGCTGGTGGATGAAATTGTGCTCGGCCACAACTCCCTCTAAAAACACAGTTGGGTTGGTGTGCGTAGCACGCACCTAGGTCATCTTCCAGGCCAGCTAAGGTGCAGTTGTTCTGTGGGGTTTACGCGAGCTAGACTGATCTCAGGAAGGGGGCTTCTCTGACTTGTTTGGACGTTGTACCGCATACAGCCTGCTGCATACAACACGAGCCTTGGTGCAGCCGTCTCTCCCCTGAGCAGCGGACACCCTGGAGTGGGAGTAGCCTCCCACTTGTATCCCATCGGCTCCACATGGACCTCGTGTTACTAGTGTATTACGTACATGGATGACTCCCACGCCACAAGTGACGGAGAAAAGACTCCTGTGGCAGCTACAGCTCGTGTGCAAAAGTAGGATGCTCTAAAAACCTAACTCTTTGCCTCGAACTCAGCGGGGGGTCTTCCTGATTTGCAGTGGGAGAAGAACTAGGCTGAGGCTAAAGGAACCAGAACTCATGGTAGAGGTGTGATATCTTTTATTAGAGCAACTAGGTTGAAGCGAAGCACTCGCTTGAACCTTGAGTTTAATGCTTTCCAGCTGCTGATTTAGCATCTTGGGATGAGGAGCCAGCACCTGGTGCTGTGTGCTGGCTGCCTGCGGAGCACCAGGGAGTCCCCTCCAGACCGCTGTTGGGAACCACTTAGCTAATCAACCTGCTCAGATCTGCCGCTTTCTCCTTTCATTGCTGCTTCTTTCTGCCTCTCGTGCCAAACCAAAGACCCAACTGGATGAGTTTCACAGTCTTCTGCTTT
Source organism: Crocodylus porosus (assembly GCF_001723895.1). Lineage (NCBI taxonomy): Eukaryota > Metazoa > Chordata > Crocodylia > Crocodylidae > Crocodylus > Crocodylus porosus. The sequence goes on along the minus strand of NW_017728935.1, from coordinate 6,044 downwards.
TTTTTGCTGGTGTAACCATAAGTTCCCTTTTGTACTGCTTTGCTGATTGAGTTGGAGTAGCGGCTACCCGTGTTCGGCGCGGTGGGTTTTTTCCCCTTTAAATAACGCTTTTTATTTTGGGATTGTTCAACTCCTGGAAGCGCAAGAGCTTTGCTGTGCCGCGGAGTAGAATGAGTTGCCGCAGATTCGCAAGAGCTTTCCGCTGCCAGCCTGGAGGCGTGTAATTCGTAGTCCAAAAAACTCCCCAGGGTCTTGCTTCCTCTGCATTAGGCTTGCGCATGGTTCATATTTGCAGCCGCGCTCTGGATCAGATGAACTCCATCCTGAGCAGATGCAACCTGGTCGGTCCTGCCTGGTCAATGAATGGAGGTCTAAACACGGGTGGGTGAAGAAGCGCTGATTTGTCCCTCGTGCCGTTGACACGAGGTGCAAGAACAAGGTCCTGACTGCTTAGGTTCATGTTAAATCTTGGTACCTTTCACCGTGTTTGAACCTTATGTCCCGACTGAATTCCAAACAGAGCCAGTGTCTCCCGTTAGGCTTTTCTTGCCGTTCCTGTTGCATACAATATTATGTGTGTGACTTGTCCTCAAGAGCTGTATTGCTTTGCTCTATAGCTGCCACCTAGCACCGCAGGCACGCTGCCCGTAGCATACCTCTGCATCGTATCCTTTGTGTGTCCACGGCGCCGTTGAGCCAGGTGGTTTTTAACACCACTCTCCATCGGCCAGCCGTTGCCAAGTCCCTCGTGATCAGCAGCATGCTGCCTGGCGAAGGGAGTGCTCCAGACATGAGCTTTGCATTTTAAAACTACAACAGCAAGGGGGTAGTTTGTGGAAATTGGTCTTCCCAAGGTCCTGTCATGTGTGGGTGAGCATGGGGACTTACCCGCTTCATTCAAAAGAGCCTCTGCAATGACTTCCTCTTGACTCTTGTGACTATTATTTCCTTGCTTTTTATAGCATTGATGTTTCCTGTTCTCTTATGGGCCTCGGAAGCTCCCCAGCGAGCAGGCGTATGGGGGAGGGCTGGATGTGATGAAGGGCATTTTGGGTAGGCAAGCTATGTTTTGTGCCCCCCACCCCTAATTCTGCTTTGTTTTTAAATGTCCTGGCTGGTTCCCTAGAGAAGCTAGGCGAAGGGAAGTGGCATCTGCCCTCCCGTCGGGTGGGGCCAGCCAGGTGCCGGCTGGGCTCTGCCGCAGCATCGAAGGGCTCGTGGGAAACCGAGAGCCGTGACGTGAGAAACGGGAGTTCACAACCCAGCCCCAGGGTCCCCGGGGCGCCGGGTCACCCCGCGCGAAGTCTCATGCTCTTTCCAGCCCGGTTCTGCAGTCTTGCGAGGGCGGCTTTCTTCTGCGAGCGCGTGAGAGACGCCGAGGAGCCCTGCCTCGTGTCACGGGGGTCTGTGCTTCGGACGTGGCTGGGCTCTCCTCGTCCCCCTCCGCGCACGAGAAACGACCCGTGGGGACCTGTTCTCGTAACAAACCTGGGCGGTGAGCTTGCAGTCTGTACGGGGTCAAAAAAGAAAGCCCCATCCTGCCGAAGCATACCGGCTTCCCCGGGCTCCTCGTGCCCTCTGCTGGCTGGAACTGGAGCTGCTGGAGGGCATCCTGTCATAAGCCCTGTACTGCAAACTGAGACTCTCCCAAAAGTAGCCAGACGGGGACAGATGGGGGTCTGTCTTGCTGTTGCCTGGCTTGCTTAAACAGCCATAGGTTTGGTTATGACGTGTGCAGTCTGCAGAGGTTCTCTTCCCATTTTGGACGGGGGCAGGATATTGCAGGGATGGGACGGGCGGCGGTTCCCCTCTCACTAAGCCTTGCAGAAAACAAGGGAGGTCTGGACGGCAGCAGCCTGTATGGGGACGTGCGCCTGCTCTGCGGGGTGAGAGGGGCTGACGTGGGGCTTGAGATGCTTTCGGGAGTCGTCTTATGCTCTGACCCGCAGAGGCTTTATGCCAAGGCACTGATGTCGGATGCCGATACTTCGTTCCCCCAGTTCATCGTTTTAAATAGGTCCATGAACGCCGACAGGGCGGACGGGCTGGCGCACAGGTGGGTAAGCTTTTGACTTTTATTTCAAGAAAACATGTGCTCTTCTGCCCAGCAGAAAAGGCAGCCTTATGGCATTAGTGGTTTCTCTTTTATTAGTCTGCTGGGCTTATGTCTGAAGGGGCTTCTCAACCTGAGTGCTGGAGAATTGGTCCTGTGGTATAATCTTTTCTTTTTTTTTTTTTTTTGTTTTGGTTTTTTAACTTTCCTGTGCAATTCACTTCCCCATTGCTGTGAGTTTCCCCATGCTCTAGAAATCCTCCATACATTGAGTTCCTTGGAGCACGGACAGTCTCTTTGTGTCTTTTGTTCATGCTTATACAAGCTCCGAGTTACAATGCAGCTCTTATCTATGGCTGGGCTCTGTACTTGCTGCCACAATGCAAATAATGGATGTAATGCTTTTCCTACAACACACAGACCAATGCCTGCATTTCTGAACGTGATTTATGGATGTCCTGTTAGAAGAACAAGATGGTGGGGGGGGACTGTTTTGGTTTAGCTATTTTAAGATCCAGTATGAGAATGGCTTTGCCTCCAGCTTGCCCAGTTGAGTTGCGTGACTGCCTCCTCAAGCCGGACGGCCCTTGGATGCGGGGGGACATGTGCCCAAATCATGACTAATCAGGCTAATGGGATTAATACTGGGGGATGAAACAGCAGCTGTTGGTCTCCCCTGTTCCTGTGGTCAGGCAAAGCTTGTTTTTGCAGGTACAAATGCAAACTGCCCGCTGATCTGCTTGGATAAAAGCCAGTCGGATAGTTGTATGTTCCTGAGTTTCATGATAAAAAAAGTACCTTGATTTTTTTTTTGGGTGTGTGTGTGTGTGTGTGCAGGAGGTATAAAAGTCTGTCTGCAGGGCAGAGAGTAGCAACTCGTTACCCTTGGTGGGAATGTCCTTAAATGGTTAATAGGGAATCTCGCTCGTTTGAAAAAGCTCCGTAAGATGCTTCGGCGTCTCTCACAAGGGGATCCTTGTCAGTAGGCCTTTCAGAGGGCTTCTCCAGGACCCCGTGGAGTCCAATCCCATTAAATGCAGCAGAGGGGTTTTCCATCGGCAGTGACATTTGCTTGCCTGCTGACTGCTGCTGAGAAATCTCGGTGTCCAGTGAGGTCCTTTGTTCCCCTAGCAGTGCCCAGCCGCCCCCCGCAGACTGCGGATGAAGCCAGCGGTTAGGTTTCCTATGCTGGTGGCTTTTCCTTTCGTTGTTCTCCTCCTTCCCCTTCCCCCAGCCTGGATGCCTGCGAGCTGGGAACGCACGTTCGACAGCCTGGGGAGTGTGCGCACCTGCCCAGCCGCGGCCCCCTGCCCGGGTGCGGCACGCGGCCCCCTGCCCAGATCGGGGACGCCGCGGCAGGGGGCTGCGTTCTTTCCAGGCGCTGTCGTGCCGCTCGCCAGCTCGGAGTTGCCAGACGCACTTTGAATTTCCTGAAAGCCTTTCTGGCCGGCGACCGTGGTTAATAACCCCACAGCCTTTAACCAGGGGCTTCGGGGTTGCAACTGAAGCCTAGGAGGCAGTGCCACCTTATTGCTGGAGCAGGGGATCAGGAGCTTGGGGCTGCTTGCTTGTCACCTACCCCACACTAACGCAAGTTGAGACCTTTGGCAAGCGACTTGATGGCTATTTCATGCCACAGGAGCGCTTACTAGCTTCAGCTAAGGGTCTCTGGTGCTGGGTCCTGGGTCCCGGGTCCAGTATATAGCAGGATCCCTGATGGGCTTGCATGGACGAGACAGAAGCTGGAAGGAGGGAGAGTGCAGGTGCTGGGAGGGTGTTTGACCTGGCAAGTCGAATCCTAGTGCTCAGGCTCTGTCCATGACGTGGGTGATTCCCAAACTGGCCTGCAGGTCACCTAGTGGGAAGGGCTTCTTGGTTCATAATGGGCCCCAAGTAAAGAGTCTGACGATACAGGTGCAAAGTGATCCGTGGCAGGTTTTAAGGGCAGGTAGAAGTCTATCGTTCCCAAAGTTTGGGACCCCCTGCCTCTGTGTTGGGGTAACAGAGCATGCCCAAGGTGGGTGGGAGTTGGGTTGTACCTTGCAAAGCTCTTTTCGATCGCTGGATGGAAGCCCCTGCAGAGGTGTTGCTTATCAGCCCGGCAAGTGGCAAAAGGAAAAGCCAGCTTTCTGCAAACCCAGGGATGGGGAGCATGGGCTTGGTGTTGGCAAGCTGAGCTTTTGCCTGCTCACAGCCCTGTCCCAGCTGCAGTCAGTGCCACGGCACCTCTGGGCGGCTCCTCCGGCTGCGGTCGAGGAAATCTGGACGAGACTAGAAACGCTGGTTTTGAGAGCACACGAGCCGACGGCGACGCTGTTGCACGCGGCTGGCGTGTGCCGTGGGGATCTGACTGGATGCGGACGTGGCAGCCGGGAGAGGGACCGGGGGTAGGAACACCGTTGTCTCTGTTGTCAAGCGAAGCCGCAGTTGGGGCTCACTGAGACTCTCCGTCGAAATCCCTAGTCCTGTTGCTCCCCGTACAGGTGCCTCTTTCCCTTGGGACAGGATGAGCTTCCGCTTGCATGCTCCCCACCTCAGCACATCCTTATCAGTGCTACGGTCGGTGTCTTTCTACGCTGCTCCTCGCTTGAAGCTTGTGCCTTTACCCCTTTGGTCAGAGGCTGCCTGCTGCGGTGGGAGATGGCTGTGACATGCTGTGTGCAGATCCCTGGGGAGCTGGCTCAGCGAGGCACTTGAGTACGTGCCCATGCAGCCACCCACCCCGCTCCAGTCTGGGAAAGCTTTTGCAGATATTGTTGAACGCGGTTGGCCCCACTCGGGTGCTAAATTGGCCTCTTAGCAAAGCAAAGCCAAGCTCAAGCCCCAAGCAGACCGTCGCAGCGGGCGCTCGGGGACGTGCATCCAGTCTCTCGGCAGCAGGCGTACTGCGACGGCGCAGGCCGGGAGGGAGACCGTGAGCTCAAGTCGGATGCATTTGCTGCTCTATATTTAGGAGGCTGCTGCATATAATTAAGGCTGTTTGTTTCTCCTGATGAAGGTGGTATTTAATAGGCTTTGGCAGCGGAGCAGATCGTTCCTGTACCGGAGAGCCGAGGGCCGGCTGCGTGAAGGGCCCTTGATTCCTTCTGGAGAAGCGGAGGAGCCGGCTGTTTGGAGAATGGGCTGTTTGTGTGCTCTGGACCCTCCTGTCCCGTGTGGTTTTATGGTGGGAGCTTCTGGAGGAAGTGCTGCTAATGGCTTTGTGTCAGGGCCAGGTGGAAGTACGGGCCTATCCACGGTCATTTGTGTTTGACGCTTCCATCGCGTCCAGCTGGGACCTACCCGGCTCTTTCACTTCATCTTTCGTGGCAAGCTGCCTGCTGTTTAAAGGGGCATAGGTTGGTTAAATGGGCCCTCTTGCACCCTCCTGCCCATTGCACCGAACACCCAATTACAAACTTAAATTCTTCCCCCTCTCCTCAGTCATTTGTTGTTTTAGTTTAATATTCCTGTGCAGCGTTTCTCCCCAGGCCTTTGCCGCTGCGGGTGGATGGGGTGCAGCGCCTGCTCTCTGTTACTCTTCAAGCACTGTACAGGATAGTTTTACAGGTGAGAAAACTGAGGCACGGGGAGCAAAAGCATCTTTCACATCAGACAAGATACCCGAAATGTATCCTGTGTCCCTAGCCCTTTCTTTTTACCAATGGCAGTGGGCTGTTGGTTAATACTCTAGGTCGGTTGGGGCAGTGTGCCCTCCTGGCATAATGAGAATTATTTATGTGTATTGCTGGAGTCCCCAGGAGCCCCAGTTATGGGCCGCAGACCCCGTTTGCACTGGATGCCAGACAAGCACAGCACAAGAAGCTGGTCCTTCCTCCAGAAGGGGTGGTTTCCCAACACCCTTGGCTCCTGCATTTGGGAAGACCATACTCGCTGTTTGTGTTCACGAGAGAGTGGATTCATAGTTTCATAGTAGCTAGAGTCGGAAGGGACCTAGGAAGATCATCTAGTCCGACCCCCTGCCTTGGCAGGAAAGAGCACCGGGGTCAGA
>NW_017728934.1:8804597-8809601 GCF_001723895.1 Crocodylus porosus | reverse complement strand
CTCTTTCCTGCCAAGGCAGGGGGTCGGACTAGATGATCTACCTAGGTCCCTTCCGACTCTAGCTACTATGAAACTATGAAACCTATGGAGTGGCACAAGCATGCCCCTTTCCAGTGCAAAGACACAGGAGAGATCCAGTGCATCCCCCCAGTGGGAGCGAGTGCTCCCCTCTTAAAATAATGACATTTCTCTGGTGACAGCAGCATCACAGCTCTGGTGGCTGGCAGCACTGCTGCAGACCACCCTCCAAGTGAGCTGTTAGGCTTTAAGCAAAGGACCATCTCACCTTGCGCCAAGCTGGCACCAGTGATGGAGGCCCAACCCCCATCCTCCTACCCTGGTTCCAGGACCCTCCTGCCCTGCCACACCAGAGTAAACCAGAAACACCAGGCTGGACAGAGGGATTTCAGCACTGCTCTGGCTCCAGCCAGCCTTGCCAGCTCCTCCCCCTCCCTGGGGGACTCCAGGGTCTGGGATGCACAGCCCCCGCTGGCTCAGGCTCAGCAGGCACGCAGGCTAATGAGAAGCAGATGTCTCTGGTTCACATGCTCCCCAGCTGCTGCTGCTATTAATGGCTACCCACTCACAGCCATGCTGGGGGCTGCACAGCAGAGTGAGCAGCCAAGCCACCAAGACAGAGCAGCCCAATTTCCCACGGAAATGTCGCTCACAGCACAGGGGCCCAGCAAACACCATAGAGCTTAGGCCAACTCCTCCACCACAACTCCACCTGCCGGAAGAGGCTGGGACTGAAGTACCAAGGCTATCCCCGCACAACCCGCCTTGCATGCCTGCAGTACCCTGTCTGAGAGGGCTGAACTGGGGCAGCTGGGAGCTCCCTCGCAGCAAGTGCTAGCACACAGAGGCCCTACCCTCCCAAGAAGGAATCATCAAGCTGAAGGGTTGTTGCTGAAAAGAAGCCAGGGAACAAGGAGTTCCCTTCCCCAGGCAGCATCTTGTGTCCTGGGAGATGGGGTATTATGATGCAGGTGTCATGCTATTGAGGGTTAGTGGCCTTACACCACACTAGCAAGGCCACACTTACAGCTGCAATGGTGCACAGTGCATCCAGGACTCCTATCTATTGCTTGGCATGTGTGGCTGTGTATCCATGCATGTATGAACATAAAGGCTTGTGTGTAAGGCAGAGGGTTTTTGTCAGGGTGGAGAGTGTGCATGTGCACAAGTGTGTGTGTGGTGGCTGAGGGAGAACATGTGTAAATATACACATAAGAGGGTAAGAATATATCCTATCCAGGGTACACCATGTTGTGTGTTGGTGTGTATGACAGAGTTTGTAAGCATGCAGGTGAGCATGTAAGGGAAAGTGCATATACCTTCTGTGTGTAAATGCTTGTGTGTGCGCTTGCATGTACATACATGCTGCCACCTTGTGGCTGACAAATGGGTGCATCCGTGCGTGCTCCTAGGCTGCTATAATCTCAGTGCACAGCTGCCAGCCTGGCTGAAGGCAGCAGTCCTGGACTGTTCTGGGTTCCCCCATGCAGCTCCTACCTGAAGCAGTCCGAGTGCCAGTCTGCATTCAGGGCCTGGAGGTACTGTCCATCGTAAATACTGTGGCCACAGCTCGCACATACAGGCAGGTCACTTCCTGTGGGCACAGGAGAAGCACAGGCTGTCACACTCTTGCAGGACATGGCCTGAAACTTGGCAGGCCCAGGCAGGCAGGCCCTTCTCTGAGAATGGGCCACCACATGCAGAGAGACTGCCCATGCTGCTGAGGCAGGAGTCACAGTGAAGGGACAAGACAGGGCAGTGCAGCACAAAGTCACTGGCACAACCCTGAGCGTGGTCCTGGACCATTCTGTCCCTTATTTTCCCCAGCAAAGAACAGTATGATGTAGCAGCTTCCTAAAGCTGATGCAGCTTTGTGCCCTGGAGGCCTATGACTTGTGGCTGTTGAGGGCCTCACATTAGGGTTGCAGCGATACAGACTTTGGGGGCCGATACTGATAGCCAATTTTTAAGGAGGCATAGTGGACAATACGAATCTGATTACTGATACCAGTCCAACAGCTTGAGCTTGAAGAGCAGTGCCCATTGGGTAAGTCTGGTTTGGTGGAAGGGGGAGGGAAGGGGCATGGGGGGGGGGGCGGGGAGCAGATCAAGGTCCCCGCAGTGAGGGAAGAGTGGAGCTGGGGCTGAGGCAGGGGCTGCCCAGCCAGGGCATCGTCTGGGGGATGCGGGAGGGTGGGGGGCTGCTGCTGCTTTGTGCTGCTCACCTGCACTCGCCTGCTCATCCAGTAGCTCCCGCCACTGCTCCCACTGCTCATATGGGAGGGCACTGGAGGGGTGTGTGTGCCCCCAGATATGCACAGGGCAGGGTGGGACGGGGCTACGCCAAGCTCTTCCCAGCAGGGAGGGGCTGGGCCAGGCTGCACTCAGAGCAGGCAGTAGAAATGCTGGGAGGGGGGTTGTGGGGGCTAAGGCAAATTTGGTGGTGGTTGCAGCCTCCACATGTAACCTCCTCCCAGCGCCACCACCGCCCACCTCAAGCGGAGCCTGGCCCAGCCCCCACTGGGAAGAGCCCACCCTGCCCCATGCAGTTCTGGGGGCACATCCTACCCCAGTGTGCAGGGCTTCAGCTCCAGCTCTTGCTCCTGGCTGCCTTCCACCCACTCCACCCACCTAGTGCCCTGAGCAGCTTCCTGTGGGCAGCCAAGTGGTTGGAAGGTGGTTAGGAGCTGAAGATGGAGCTGCAGCCCCTGTGCTGGGGAAGAAACTGCCTGGTTGCAGCCTTCCCTATCCACCTGGCTGGATGTGTGGAGCCCAGCAGCATCTCTGCAACTTCCTTGTGCTGCCTGGAGCAGCACAGCAGGGAGAAGAGAAGGAGGAGGATCTGCTGGAGGCAGGAGCTGAGCAGTACCCAGGCAGCTGCAGCTGCACTGGAAGCAGTCCTGCTGGGGAGCTGTGTGCACTGGCCAGGGCTGTGATGGTGTTGCCTGGTTGGCATGGGACAGATGCAGGCAGGAGCACGGTAGGGGCTGCCCCATGCAGGTGCAGGTGCAGGAGCAGGAGCAGGAGCAGGAGCAGGAGCAGGAGCAGGAGCAGGAGCAGTTCAGCCCCGCATGGAGTGCTGCAGGTGCAGCCACCAGCTGGATATTATCGATTGGTGGGCGCCTGTCTGCAGGCTGGATCCAATCAGTTTGCAGGGCAGATCTGGCTTGCAGGCCATATATTGTCCACCCCTCCTGTAGGACAGGAGCAGCTACTTATGGGGTCCAAACACTCCCATAAACATGCCTGGTGAGACCTGGCATCATGTGCCCTCAACCTGAGCTCATTCCCCTCACTAGATCTGTGCCTTGTGCTGCCCCAGAGACACTGGCTCTTGCCCAGATACCACACTGCCCCAACCCCTCTGCACTACCCCATGACCCATACTGTCCCTGTTCCTTTCTCTTCCAAGAATCAGGCCTCTTCATAATCCCACTCCCTGTCCTGCACTGTCTGGCCTTTTCTTAACCAGAATTCATGTAGACCTTGGCCAGTATGGGCCACATCATGGCACTATTAAAGTATACATAAAGCCCCTAGCTGTGCTATGCCTCACCCATCCGCCCATAGACTGGGCACTATCAAGGCAGGCTGCTTCAGAGATGTGGCAGGATGTACCAAAGCAGAGTAGGACAATGAAGGACAAAGCGGACAGATTAAGGGCTGCCCACTTCACAGACCTTTCTTGGGTTCCCTTGGATCCATCCTTGGGTTGGGATCGGGTGGGGAAGCTGATTGTCCAAGGGGATGTCAGGGGGAAGAACTGATTGTCCTGGGGAAAAGCTGGATTCATGAGGGAAGGCTCTGAGGAAAATGTGGGGAAGGGGTCTTGCTGTAGTGAGGGAAGAAAGAGGTTGGGATGGGGAAGGTGGGAGAGCTGAGTGGGGGGGCAGGGGTCAGGTGTTGGGGAACAAGAGGTCCAAGTAGGCAGATGGAACAGACTGGGTGAGCTGTACAAAGGCAGGGGGTCAGGTTTGTGAAGAGAGCAGGAGATCAGGTATGGAGAAGCAGGAGAACCAGGTCGCCAGATGCTGGAGGGGGTGGGGGAAGTAAGGTGATGGTTTCTCCCAGGACGCAGGGTCAGGCAATAAGTTTCAACAGGCAAAGAGCCTTGCTTTTAACCCAGGCTGAGAGTGAAGGGGTGTCAGAGGATGTTGGAGAATCGTTGCTGTATGAGGGGTCCTCACTGCTCTTCCTCTGGACACAAACCACTCACCAGCTTTTGGAAGGGGAGGCACAGGTTAACTGGGGCCATGGGGGTCTGTGGAGACCCCAAATGGCTGAGTCAGGTGCAGAGGTAGAGCCAGGCGCTGCAGGGGGTGGAAGTGGGATAGCATGAAAGTGGAGATGCTGGCTGGCAGCAGTAAGGTGATAGTCAGGCACCGTGGGGGATCAGGGCTAGAGCAGAACAGTAGGTCAGGCAGAGAAAGAAAGCACAAGGGCAGTAACAGGAGACATTTACCACTAGGACGTCACCAGACCAGGAATCACTGGGGCTGGGCCATGCTGGACTGGTGGCTTCCGCCTGGTTTGGGAATCTTCAAGCTACAAGCTTAAGCCTGGCCAGTCCTGGTGCTGGAGGGGACAGCACCCTTGGCTTGTGGGAAGGGTGGAATGAGAGACATGCTAACCAGGCGAATGCCCCGCTGCCAGGGACACCACACACAGAGGGGGAACGGGGGCAAGCTGCACTGTCCAGCTGCTGGGGGAGAGGATCAGGCTGCGTCAGAGAAAGGCAGCTGGTGCCCCTGGAAACGGAAGCCGAGGTGAGCCAAGTACCATGCCCTGCGCTGGGAACAGGCCCCAGGGGAGCCTCCCATAGCAGAGGGGCTGAGGGGACACGGGGCGGGGGCCCTGCTCGAGCGGGACTGAGGCCGAGTGAGGGGCATGTGCAGCACGGACACACGTGGCAGCGCCCCGCCGGGGCTGCCTGCAGCGGGCGAGGCCGAGGCCGCGGCCGCGGCCGTACAAAGGGCTGGGGGCCGG